>NC_080704.1:86522587-86829306 GCF_030445035.2 Dasypus novemcinctus | reverse complement strand
TTATTACTATTTTTTATTTTATTCCCACCGCCCTGTTCTTTTTTTTTGTGCTCCCTGTCTGCTGTGTCCATTCCCTGTGTGTTCTTCCATGTCTGCTTGGTCTGCTGTGTCTCTCACTGTCTCTCCTCTGTTTCTCATTTCATTGCATCCTGTTACTGCACCAGCTCTCCATGGTGTGGGCCATCAACTCTCCGTAGCGAGGGTGTTCTTTTTTATTCAAGAGTATACATCTAAGAAATTGAAGGAACAATGCCTCAAGAAAACAGGCATTTTTTTGTAATGTAATAGAATGACCACTGGATAAGAGTCAGAAAACTTCTAGTCCCAGCTAGCCATAGCCGTATGATTTGGAAAAAAATTTATTTGCAGTTTCCATCAATTCTAAGATGATAAGTTTGGACTTTGAAATTATATGTATAGGATGCTAAGGACTGACTTGAAGTGCCCTGATATCTCAGACAATTTTATTTAAAATCAGTCAAATTTGTAGGTGATAAATATCTGTGTGTATATGTGTACAGGTATACATGCACTTCTGGAAAGGCTTATCCTCAACCAGAAAAAAAATTTAATGTGTGAATTGTATGTTTATAATTGAGAAATGAACACTACACTTAGTTAACATAGCATGTCCTTGCAAAAATTAAGAATTTCATTTATTCCTATTCCTCTCATGTCATCCTGTTACGCATTCAAGCAGAGAGTATTTCATCCATATTTAACTTAGTCATAATGAGACTGTTATTATCCATTGTTACAGAGTGAATCAGTGGCACAGCTGAAGATGAATTCTGTTTCAAGTCCACAGTTCTCGTGGTCTTTCCCCTAGATTATCTTTTTATAGAAATTCAGTGATTTTGACTATAGTTGATTAAGAACATCACTTATTGCCAGACAGAATTAGGGACTAACCATAGAATGTTTTTACCTTGTAATTTATTTATTGAATTGTAGAACAGTTCACTTTTCTAATTGTACTTGGTATGATCACTTACTAAAAGTAATAGGTTAAGGGAATCAGATTTGGCTCAACTGATAGAGCATCTGCCTACTTCATGGGAGATCCTGGGTTCAAACCTAGGGCCTCCTGACCCGTGTGGTGAGCTGGCCCACGTGCAGTGCTGATGCACACAAGGAGCACTGTGCCATGCAGGGGTGTACCCCATGTAGGGGAGCCCCACGCGCAAGGAGTGTACCCTGTGAGGAGAGCAGCCCCCAGTGAAAAAAAGCATAGCCTGCCCAGGAATGGCACCGCACACACGGAGAGCTGACGCAGCAAGATGATGCAAAGAAAAGAGACACAGATTCCTGGTGGCACTGACAAGAATCCAAGCAGACCCAGAAGAACACACACAGCGAATGGACAGAGAGAGCAGACAAGGGGGGTGGGAGGGGGGAAGAGGAGAGAAATAAATAATCTTTAAAAATAATAATAATAATAATAGGTTAAGCACTTGCTTCCCATGCACAAAGTCCTGGGTTTGATCCTCAGCTGTAGCTATTGAGAAAATTAGTTCCTTTTCTTTCATGAAAGGAAGTGATTATTCCAAGTGATTATTGTTGTAGCAAGATAAAAAGTTGTTTGACTCAGTGAATACCAGATATTACAAGATTTGAAATTAGTGACAGCAGTTTTTGTTGTACAGAAAAAACTTAGGGTCCAATGATTTGAAGTTCTTCATCTTGAGTCATTTAACAGACATATGAGTTCCTACCATGTGTTGGACCCTATATTCTAGTTGTATGACTGAAGATGTAAGACAAAAGCTTTCTCAAGTGTGAATTATGTCTATGCTAAAATTTATGGATTAAGCATTACTAGATACAGTTAAAATTTGAATTGAATGTGCTGTACCTCCCCATACCTACATTTGATCAGTAATTATGTTCCTTTACTGAAGTCACACTCAACTTAGAGTGTTCTGGGAGAAACTTGATCTTAAAAGCTATGGGAAATATTTTTGTGAAGTGAATTAATTCGTCTTTTTTAATACAACTTTTCTTAATAAATAGCTTGTGGATATTTTAATTTTTATGGGCAGGTAGCATATCTGTGATTCACTTTAATCCCTAGTCCCCTCCAATTTCTCTTTGTACCTCTGTCTCACTTTCTCTTATAGTCATAACTACACGAAGTAGGAGTTTGGTGTTTACTGAGTTTAAAGCTGAACATTAGATACCATGATGTTTGAAAAAAATATGATAAAAGATTGATTTAAAAATGTTCAGCATTTGACCCATGGGTCATTACAATGTCATTTGTATTTGATCTTCCTACAAGTGAAATATAAGGACTACATGTTCCATTTGAACTGTCCTATAACTGCTTAAATTAATTTAGATTTGTTTTCTGGTAGTATACTGGTTGGTAGTGAAAGTGGTGGTGAAAATAAAGTTATTATATATGTTTAATCAGGAGTAGCTGTGATTTTTAGCACAAAGATCCAATGTAATCACTAATTTAAGCAGACTTTTTAGCATTTGTCATCAAATTTGAAGTAAGTACACAATAAAATATTTATGGAAAAAAATAGAAAAATGGATAGAAAAAATATCTCAAAATCTGAAAAGCGATCATTGAATTCCTAAAACATACTAAACAAAGATGAAATTCTTGCATTAAAGTCTGCTATTGCATGTATTGTAACTATTTTCTAGGTAATTTATTATATATCAGAAATATGTATAGCAGCCAATTTCTAGTTTATAGTTAATAGTTGACCATAGAACTATGGAAATATGGCCCAGAGGAAGAAAATAATTCCCTATTATATCAACCCCTCTAAATAGGACACCATACTTGCAGAACTTCTTCAGATACATAAAGAACACATTGTAGGATATCATGAACATGATTCTCTTTTGGACCACAAAGAAGAAGAAGAGTTGACTGAAGAAGAAAGAAAAGCAGCCTGGGCTGAGTATGAAGCAGAGAAGAAGGTAGTTCATTCAAAATGCTTTTTGGTTTTTGTCTTTGGAGTAGTCATTTGAAAGAGCAGTGAGGAAGAAAAAGGTCACATTTGAAACAGGTATTTATATAGTGGCTCCTTAGGAATAGAGTCCCCGAATGCTAGAATCTCTTTTTAGGCTTTGGCTACTTTTGGTGGTAGAACAGAAGGAATAGAGAATAAAATCTTATTTTCTGCTTAAATGTAGTAACCTCCATTTCTGCTTAGCACTTGCTGAATTTAGAGATGAATGAGAAGCTATATATTTAGCATCACTTAACACCTATCAACACATTCACCATAGTAACAACCATACAAGGTTCAAAGTTTGGAGGGGGTGTAAATGTCACTTTAGCATGTGTACCATGAAATCTAAAGTTTGACTGAATATCAGAGCTCAAAAATATTCCATTATTGGATATTAATGCCAATCTCCTTTATTTTATTTTATATTTTATTTATTTTAAATAGTCCCATGTCTTTAAAATCCTAATTCAACTTGAACGAAAATGTGCCTGAGTATGGGAAACTTTATCCTAATATGTGAATCCTTTTTAAACTCCTAACTCATTGTACCAGACTGCTTTAATGTTAATGGGATGTTAGGAGTCTAATCAGAAATCTCTGAGTTGCCCATTCTGTGGGAATTATCAGAAATTGAGTATACTTTTAGGGGGTTAAAGGTTTCTGTGTAATAAGATCTTGGTTTCGGGTGGAAAGGGTGTTTTGTTTGTGTGTGGAAGGGTGTTAATAATTTCCTAGATCTGAGAATGTGATTTCTTTTCTAAACCAGTAGGTGATGTAGAATTTCAAGTTTTAAATCACAACGTGAAAAGTGCATAATTTTTTGTTTTTAGGGATTGACCATGCGTTTCAACATACCAACTGGGACCAATTTACCCCCTGTCAGTTTCAACTCTCAAACTCCTTATATTCCTTTCAATTTGGGGGCCTTGTCAGCAATGAGTAATCAACAACTGGAGGTAAGTCCTAAAGCATAGAAGTGGTTTTAACATGAATTAAAGGCAACTTCAAATTCTTATGCAGGAATAGCACATTCTCCAAAAGATTACCCCTAAATAGACCAAGAAATCTTAATTTTATTTGTTGACCTCTTTGAACCAACATAGCATATAGTAAAACATGGTGTGTTCAGAGCACAAGGGAACCAGACCTTGAATTAATGTACTTTGAATTATTTTAATTTAAGAACAATAGGACATGAGAAACAGACGTGGCTCAACTGATAGAACATCCATCTACCATATGGAGGGTCCAGGGTTTGATCCCCAGAGCCTCCTGACCTGTGTGGTAAGCTGGCCCCGTGCAGTGCTGCCATGCGCAAGGAGTGCTCTGCCATGCAGTGGCATCCCGCATAGGGGTGTCCCATGTGCAAGGTGTGCACCCCAAAGGAGAGCTACCCAACGTGAAAAAAGTGCAGCCCACCCAGGAGTGGCACTGCACACATGGAGAACTGATGCAGCAAAATGATGCAACAACAAAAAAAGACGCAGTTTCCCAGTGCTGTCATATAATGCAAGCAGACACAGAAAAACACACAGAGAGCAGACAACAGGGCAGGGAGGGGAGAGAAATAAATAAAATAAATCTATAAAGAAAACAATAGGGCAGCTAACAGGCTGGGCAAAAAAATAGCAGTTTTTCCACTTATAAAATATTTTGAATAAATAAATAACCGGCCTAATGTTTTGAAAGTAAGATAGGTGTACACATTAATTTATATTCTAATGCAGTGTAGACACACCACTAAATATACAACACCCAATATTATAAAATGTGATTTAAAACTAGAATAAATTATGAGTTAAATAAGCAAGATTAGGTTTTATTGTACCAAAATTTAACTTAATTGAATCTGTAGTTTTCTTTTTTAAAATACTTATGAATTCATTTATTGTTATTGATGCAATAAAACTCAAAGTTTTATCTTCCTAATGAGAGACCCTTTTGGCATTGATGAATTTTACTTCACTTTATTTTTTTTTTAAATTTAAATTATTTATTTATTTTTAAAAATTACATTCAAAAAATATGAGGTCCCATTCAACCCCACCGCCCCCACCCCCCACTCCCCCCACAGCAACACTCTCTCCCCTCATCGTGACACATCCATTGCACCTGGTAAGTACATCTCTGAGTATCACTGCACCCCTAGTCAATGGTCCACATCATAGCCCACACTCTCCCACGTTCCATCCGGTGGGCCCTGGGGGGCTCTACAATGTCCCGTAATTGTCCGTGAAGCACCACCCAGGACATCTCCTCGTCCCGAAACCGCCTCCACATCTCATCTCTTCCTCCCATTCCCCAAACCCAGCAGTCACCATGGCTACCCTTCCCACACCCATTCCACATTTTCTCTGTGGACATTGGATTGGTTGTGTCCATTGCACATCTATTTCAAGTGGGGGCTTAGATTCCACATGCATACTGGATGCACTCCTCCTGCTTTGAGTTGTAGACACTCTAGGCTCCATGGTGTGGTGGTTGACCTTCTTCAACTCGATGTTAGCTGAGTGGGGTAAGTCCAATAAATCAAAGTGTAGGAGCTGAAGTCTGTTGAGGCTCTGGGCCTGGGTGTCATATTATCAGTCCAGAGATTCAAATCCCCTAAATATATCTAAAACCCCAGCACCAACTACAATTCCATTAAAGTAGCATGCAAGTCTTGTGAAAAGAGATCCCCTCTGAGTCCAATTCCATCACGCAGAAACACCAGCTCCAGAGAAGGGCCATCTGCCATGGCAGTGAACCCCATCTGCCATGATCATAGAACCCGTGGGTCTCTTTATTCCTCAAAAGAACCAATACCTGGGATTGTATATACTTTATCTGTCTCTCAGACTCTGCTCATTTGTGCATAAGGGCATTCCTTCTGACAGCCTCCAGACTCTTTTTTAGAGACTCATAGCCTTATATTCTCATTTCTCCTTTCCATTTCCCCCTTCCATTAGGTCAAACAGCATTTTGAAGTCATGTTATTATATGTAGACAGGGATATTCTGCTGATCCGTGTTGAACCTTTAATTCAAGGTCCTTTTCTAGTTGCATCTTCAGCTGATATGTGGTAGTGATCCCTCGGTGCCAGGGAGGCTCATCCCCGGGTGTCATGTCCCACGCTGGGGGGACTGCACTGCAATTACGTGCTGAGTTTGGCTGTGAGAGTGGCCACATTTGAGTAACATGAAGGCTGTCAGGAGGAAACTCCCAGGCACAGTGCTACTCTAGGCCTTATTCTTGGAGGTGTATAGGCTCAAAAGCATAGCCATAAGTATCAGGAGCCCACTGTTGGGCCCTCCTTCCTTCCTGGTTTTGCCATTGCACCTGGGGAACTGCCGCTGCTCCCCCAGGGTTCACGACAGTGACCCCTCGGCCAGGGGCCCAGTACCCGCCCCAGCTATTGTTTTTAATTGTTTCCACTATGAGTATATCTAGACATTACCATATACCCTGGGCATATGCCCTGTATAACTCCCTGTCAACCATATATATCCTGTCAATAACATCCTATATCAGTATTCCTCCGCTGCCATTGTTGAACCACTCTGTGATCCAAAACTTCCTGTAAAGTCAATCCCAGCATAATGTCAGCTTCACAAGAGTCTTAGATCACCGAAATTCATATATACAATATAGATTATTTCCCCAGATTCACCATAAAACCTTTTCCCTTCCACAGCGATAATCTCTTAACTTGTTCATATCATATTTCCTGAAACTGATGTACAGATTCCGAGACAATAGCTTTCAAACAAGGTGACATCTGTGCTTACTATGTGGTCCATACTTTAGGTTGTACAGTTTTCTAAATTTTTTAGTTATCCTATGTTTTGCCTTATGGTTTACATTATTAGTCTGTCATCTCCTCTCTTCAATTGTTTAAAGAGTTAAAACCAAGTGCTGTACATTGGCAAGAGTAAGGATCCCTAACTTCTAAGGCTATGTTGTCTTTTACATGCCCTGTATGACTTATTTCTTGTATTCTTCTAGGATCTCATTAATCAAGGAAGAGAAAAAGTTGTGGAAGCAACAAACAGTGTGACAGCAGTGAGGATCCAGCCTCTTGAAGATATAATTTCAGCTGTAGTAAGTTAACTGTCAATTGTCTTATTCCAGCCTCCACTTTGTGCCCTTCTTCTTCACCCCCTATTTGTTTTAATTTTAATTGTTGTTTGTTTCCCTACTTCTATAGGGAAAAGAGCATAATCTTTATTACTTGATTTGCATATAGTAAAATACTAGTAAACTGGATAATAGTGCCAAGCTACACTCCAGCAATTTATATGTAAATGTTGGCACAAAAGAGAAGTAGGTAAATACTAAGAATTGAGGACTCGATCAATCATAGAAGTGTATTCATTATTTACCTATACGTATTTTAATTAAGAGTCTCACAAATTAAATCCAAATAGTTGTTTCAGTTCAGTGATTGCCAACTATGTAAAACAAGGGACAACTTAGTATTAGTACCTTACTTTTACATCACTGTTTCCTTAGAAAAGTTTAAAGGAGAAGAAAGAAAAAAACTTTAAAAATCCTGAATATGTTCAAGTACCTTAATTATTTTTCCTCAATTCTACTTCAATAAGGATTAAATTGAAAATTTTTCTTTTAGTGGAAGGAAAACATGAATCTCTCAGAGGCTCAGGTACAGGCTTTAGCCTTAAGTAGACAAGCCAGCCAGGAGCTTGATGTTAAACGAAGAGAAGCAATCTACAATGATGTATTGACAAAACAACAGATGGTAAGAATTCTGACCATCTCTAAGTTATGTTTAATTTTCTTGAATTTATAATGGGTTTGTATGATGTCTTTGTTAATAACCAGTCCTCTTATGGATAGTCTTTGGTTATTCCTTGAAGAAATTTTATCAAAAAACCTAGTGATGTCAAGTAAAGGTAATATATTTTGTTACAAAGGAGCAACAGGGAAACGGACTTTGGCCCAGTGGTTAGGGCGTCCGTCTACCACATGGGAGGTCCGCGGTTCAAGCCCCGGGCCTCCTTGACCCGTGTGGAGCTGGCCCATGTGCAGTGCTGATGCGCGCAAGGAGTGCCGTGCCACACAGGGGTGTCCCCCGCGTAGGGGAGCCCCACGCGCAAGGAGTGCACCCATAAGGAGAGCCGCCCAGCGCGAAGGAGGGAGCAGCCTGCCCAGGAATGGCGCCGCCCACACTTCCCGTGCCGCTGACGACAACAGAAGCGGACAAAGAAACAAGACGCAGCAAAAAGACACAGAAAACAGACAACCGGGAAAGGGGAGGGGAATTAAATAAATAAAAATAAATAAATAAAAAAAAACAAAAACAAAGGAGCAATAGATTTTCAAATGGGTCTCCTTGAAGTTTATAAAGGATCACTTCCATATGCTTTTTATTTTTATAGATTCTAGACATCAAAAAGGAATTTTTGCCAGACTTTTATAATAATGTTTAACATTTTTAAACAAATTCCAAAAATAGATACACTTTTTAATGTATTTTATTTGAGAGTAAAAAATGAATTATGGATGATAAATAATTCATAACTTCTACAAATTATGTAATTTTTTAAAAGGCTAGCATAACTACAATAACAATAAAACTACTTTAGTCTGTGATTACACTCCCCCCCCCTTATTTCAGTAGCACTACTTCAATACTGGTAACATCAAGCTTTACAAATGTATCACACTAATGTAAGATGTTAATAATAGGGAAACTGTGTAGGTATGTGGGGAGGTATAAGGGAATTCTCTATACATCTGCTGTAATTTTTCTGTAAACCTAAAACTTCTGTAAAAATAAAATTTATTAAAATAAAAGGCTAGCATATTCTGGGATCCTTCCTTATCTTTCCCAGCCAAAGTCCTTTGCCAGCTATCTGCCTTGCACAAGGGAGATTTCAATTCTTTGATACCAGGGAATCAGTTTCTGTCACATGAATTTTACTTAGAAAGCACTTCAGAATTTTGTGGTTTTAAGTTCTCTTAGGAAATCTGAGACATTTCAGGTAGGAATTATTCCCACTACAAGTGCTTTCCCTTTGGTGTTTGTCACTAGAAATGTTTATTTGTCTGTCATTATATAGAATCAAAGAAATGACAAAGGAGACTTGACAAAAAAGTGCTGTAACTAATACTTGAGACTAATCACAGTGCAGGACAGGTTACTATGGCAACTAACCTAAATGCTGCTAACAATACAATAGTCAAGTCATTAAGAGAATTTAGTCCTACATGGTGTTACTAACCGGTTTCTACAGTAATGGTCCTGTGGATGCCATCAAATTAGTAATGGTGATAACAGTAATGTGTTTTCTTTTTGGTATGGTACCCCCTTAACAAATTGATTTAACTCAAAACTTGATACTTGCCTCTCTGAGACAGGTTGAGCACTTTTAACAGCTCCCTTTTCTCTCTATAGTTAATCAGCTGTGTTCAGCGGATACTTATGAACAGAAGGCTCCAACAGCAGTACAGTCAGCAACAACAACAACAAATGACTTACCAACAAGCAACACTGAGTCACCTCATGATGCCAAAGCCTCCAAATTTAATCATGAATCCTTCTAACTACCAACAGATTGATATGAGAGGAATGTATCAGTCAGTGGCTGGTGGCATGCAGCCACCACCATTACAACGTGCACCACCCCCAATGAGAAGCAAAAATCCAGGACCTTCCCAAGGGAAATCAATGTGATTTTGCACTAAAAGCTTAAAGGATTGTTAAAATCATAGAAAGATTTTTTATTTTTTTAGGAATCAATGACTTAACAGAACTCAACTGTATAAATAGTTTGGTCCCCTTAAATGCCAATCTTCCATATTAGTTTAAAATTTTTTTAAATAGGGCATACCATTTCTCCCTGACTGATATTGCCTAGAATCTTCTTACACACATTGAGTACAGAAGATATTTCAAATTGTTTTCAGTGAAAACAAGTCCTTCCATAACAGTAACGACTCCACAGGTATCTTCTCTAAATTTTTATGCCTGCTTTTAGCAAACATAAAATTGTCATGAAATTAATGAATTCAGGAAAGAATACATATTTATATATCTGTTCTTTACATATGAAAATACACAGCTGAGTTCTTAGAGTTGATTCCTCAAGTTACAAAATACTTTTGTACTTCATTTGTTGACTAAAGTTATTGAAATGGTCTTAATGTTCTTTTGACTGAAGTCTGAAACTGGACTCCTGCTCTGTCATCTCTGTGATTGAAAAGTTAGTAACAAAGGTTATCTTTGACACAGAATTGTGTGCAATATTCTTAAATACTACTGCTCTAAAACTTGGAGGAGTCTTAAAGTTATCTTAGCATTGAATAAACAGCCTTAAGTACAGCCTGAGAAGAGAATTCCTTTTTCTTCTCTAGTCTTTCTGCCATTTTTTAATTTTCAGTTATATGTGCTGAAATAATTACTGGTAAGATTTCAGGGTTGTGGATTATCTTCCACATAGGAGTTTTCTCTCTTCTGGCACTAATATAAAGCACATCTTTTAACTGCTTGGTGCCAGTGCTAGTGCATCATCCTGTTGCTGGCAGTGGGATGTGGACTAAGAAAATCAAGTTCTAGCATTTTAGGAGGTTAAGGCTAAAGTTGTGGCTGTTAGGTTCACACCCTGTTTTATAAACAGCATCAAAATGGCAGAATCATTGCTGACTTTAAATTCACATGAGGAATGTGCTTTAACGATTCCCAGTGCTGTCAGTATTGTGAAATAATTCCTGTTAAAGATAAGGATCGCTGGCGCTATGCTCTTCTTTTCTCTCATCATCATGTTCTTTTCCCCCAACTTCCCTAAATTTTCTTAAATAAATTATGTTTCAGAGTTCAATTTTTTTTTAGTTTAGATTGGTGAGGCATTTTTTCTTGATTGATTTTACTTCATTTGATACACTTTTATGAGATTTTACTAGAAAATCATTACATTTTCTTTTTGTTTTTATAATCCAAGTCTTTAAAAATGAACCCTAATTTTATTTACATACAATTTGGTTGCTTGAGTTCCTTAAAGAAAAAGATTGTTACACTGCGGGAGTCAACTCAACATGGCAAAACCATTTTTGAGATGGTGATGTAATAGGTAGTGGAAACAGCTAAGGAATTCCAGAAAAAAAGAAAGCTGGATGGAGGATTTGCTCTATGTATCATTGGATTAATTAAAACTGATTTGAGTTGTTTGGATGATTTAGAGATTTCCATTTTTATCTTGAAAGAACTAGTGGTAAAATACCCAAGAGCACTAGGTTTGTCTTAGAGAATTTGTGAGGTTTGGTGGTGTAAAATGGCTGACAACACCCCATACCCATCCCCCTGTGGTGAGATGTCATGGACAAATTCAGTATATTTGGTATTATGCCAGCCATATAATCAGATTTCTTTAATTTGGGGGTGGGGGAATGGTGGTAAACGTGTGTTTACTTTAGAAGAAATGAAAAAGACAAGATATATGAGATAAATATTTGAAGGCAGTACACTCTGGCCAACTGTTATCACTTGGTATTTCTGCCAGTCCAGAATACATTAAACTTGATTTATTGGACCTGAGGATTTTCAACATGGTCTAATTATTTGCTCAAAATATAGATATGAAAATTTTAGGCAGCCTTCTAAATCTTTTTTGCCATGGAGGAAACTCTGACTTAAAGAATAGTATGTAGAAGGACTAATTGGAAATATGAATTTGAAATAAAACTTGGACCACTTTGCATACACTTTTCGCACTTGACGTTTTAGCTACATACTATGTAATTTGAGTATAACATCAAGCTTTAACAAATATTTAAAGATGGAAGAATCACATCAATAAGATACTAAAAGGCTCATTTTTATATTTGTTTTAGATGTTTTAAATAGTTGCAATGGCTTAAAAATGACAATTTAAAATGTTGCTTGTAATACAGTTTTGCCTGCTAAATTTCTCCACATTTTGTAACCTGTTTTATTTCTTTGGGTGTAAAGCATTTTTGCTTAGTATTGTGATATTGTATATGTTTTGTCCCAGTTGTATAGTAATGTTTCAGTCCATCATCCAGCTTTGGCTGCTGAAATCATACAGCTGTGAAGACTTGCCTTTGTTTCTGTTAGACTGCTTTTCAGTTCTGTATTGAGTATCTTAAGTACTGTAGAAAATATGTCACTTCTTTTAAGGCTGTTTTGTAATATATATAAGGACTGGAATTGTGTTTTTAAAGAAAAGCATTCAAGTATGACAATATACTATCTGTGTTTTCACCATTCAAAGTGCTGTTTAGTAGTTGAAACTTAAAACTATTTAATGTCATTTAATAAAGTGACCAAAATGTGTTGTGCTCTTTATTGCATTTTCACAACTTTGAAAATCTGTGCACATATTGTTACATAGAAAATGTATAGCTTTTGATGTTCTATTTAATGATGGTTCTTTTGCACATTCAGTTACCTAATATTGGGAGGTAAAAAAAAATTGGTTTTTGAATCTGTTATATACTAAATTCTGTAAAAGGAGATCTCTAAACTCAAAAAGAACGTATGTACCAGGAAGCCTATGTGTGTTTGTGTTAGTTTTGGTTGTCTACAATCCAGCACCCTATCCTGCTTCCCAGCTGCTGCATCATTCATGTAAGTCAAGGCAGGACTACCACCTACCTACACTTGACACAAAAGCTGTTTAGCATCCAGAAGCCATAGCAGGTAGCTGGAAACCTTATTACTTGGCCTCTACATACCTCCAAAGAAGCTGAATATTTTGTTGTTTTTCCTTAGCTATGGTCATTCTCTTAATTATCATAAAATCAGATACATATTTATATGCCCCAGACAACACTTTAAAAACAATTACTTGCCTATCCCATAACTGTTGTTTCCTTGGAAGGTGGCATGTTGAGATCTAGAGATTCTTATTCTAAAAGTAAAATAGGTCATCCTTTACACGTTTATTTCATTAAAATTATGCTCAGGTTATTATCTACCGGTCGTAGTCTCAATTAACTTTTGTCTATCCCCAAATCAAATATACCCTTAGAAAATACAAATTTTCTCATCGATTTTTTTTCTTCAGGTCTATATAATCTGGGCCAATCCCAAAGTATGACTAAGTTTCAGCAATGTTTCCATCAATGCAGCATTTTATATATGGTATTTTGTGGGCTGAATAAAAGTTAAAAGCTCCAAAATGTATACTGTTTCTAAGCTCAGTCTTGGATTTAGTAACTTTTAAGAGTTTTTACACTCCATATGTACTGCCATAAAAGTCCATTAAAAAAATACTGCTGCCCTTTGGGAAAACCTTGACACCATTGTGCCTACTCTGCTAACAAGGTAAATCACCCTGCCTATCCTGACCTTTCTCTAGGGCTCTGTCTTCCTGGTAGTGAGCACTACAGACACGGTTACCGAGCAAGAGAGCATCTAAACAGAGACTTTTATTGTAAAGATGACAATGATAGTTAATTAAAGGAATGAAGTAGTGAAGCTAATCCTGAAATACTACAAGCCCTCTTTAATACTTAGAACTATTGTGTATCACAAGCAATCTATCCTACAACACTCAACTGTACATTTTGCTCCTGAGCATTCTGCCCTCAGTTTCCTGTGATAGAAACACTTGAGGGTTGGGGAACTCCGCTCCAATTTCCTTTAGCTAATCCTATCAGAAGACTACCAGAAGACTTCTGCCTATCAAATAGACTCACCCCCCTCTTAGAGACCTCACGTGAAATACATGTTGGTTTTCAAGGAAGGTGAAGATGGAAGGATGGAATTTGTTTCAGGTATATGAGAAGAAGGTGTATTGAAAGGGAACAGGATCTGAAAAGACTTGATTGGGGTGGATTGATGAGGACCTTCAAAACCTGAATGAGTAATTCAATACAGAAAAAAATGGGTTTGTGAAACTATTGATAACATGTTCAAAGTAGCAGGTAAAGATGATTTGGGGGAGAGTGTAATTTGAATGGTACAGAATGCAAGGTGAAGAAAGAAGACTGGAGATGGGAAGAGAAGTAATGAATCCAGGCAGACTGATCTGACTGCAGACAATTTTAAGGATAACCTGTTCTTTCCTTTTACCCATCCTCAAAAAGAGCCTACTTTGTGTTCAGGATTTCTGATTTTACACACAAAAATTTAACTTGTTCAATTATTCTCTTAAGCCTAATCATATGTCCATTAGTAACATTTCTTTCTCAATTTGTTGTTACTCCTAGTTACACCTTTACACGTATTTGTAGAAAGGTTGGTTGGTTTAAGTTGAGTGTGTTCCATTACTTTTGTCAAGCCACTTCTTCCAAGAGCTAAATCCATTCCTGTTACTTTTCCTTGAAAGCCATCCCTTCAAAGTGCTAGGCAATGTATTTTTTTTTATTGATTTTGTAAAAATATTACATTAAAAAAAATTATATGAGGTCCCATTCAACCCCACCACCCCCACCCCACCACTCCACCACTCCCCCCCCAGCAACACTCACTCCCTTCATCATGACACATCCATTGCATTTGGTAAGTACATCTCTGGGCATCTCTGCACCTCATGGTAAATGGTCCACATCATGGCCCATACTCTCCCACATTCCATCCAGTGGGCCCTGGGAGGATTTACAATGTCCGGTGATTGCCCCTAAAGCACCATCTAGGGCAACTCCAAGTCCCAAAGGCGCCTCCACATCTCATCTCTTCCTGCCATTCCCTATATCCATCAGGCACCATGTCCACTTTTCCCATTAGGCAATGTATTTTTTTTTTTTTAAAGATTTATTTAGTTTTATTTATTTAATTCCCCTCCCCTCCCCCGGTTGTCTGTTTTCTGTGTCTTTTTGCTGCGTCTTGTTTCTTGTTTCTTTGTCCGCTTCTGTTGTCGTCTGGAAGTGTGGGCGGCACCATTCCTCGGCAGGCTGCTCCCTCCTTCGCGCTGGGCGGCTCTCCTTATGGGTGCACTCCTTGCGCGTGGGGCTCCCCTACGCGGGGGACACCCTGCACGGGGCGGCACTCCTTGCGCGCATCAGCACTGCGCATGGGCCAGCTCCACACGGGTCAAGGAGGCCCGGGGCTTGAACCGCGGGCCTCCCATGTGGTAGACGGACGCCCTAACCACTGTGCCAAAGTCCGTTTCCCATAGGCAATGTATTTAAAAGCTCCCTTGGTCTTTTCAAAGTGCTTTGTTGTTATGCATTAACTTGTAAATAACATGTCTGTGAAAAAAAGCAAGGAGTATAATTACATTCTTGTGACAAGCTGAAGTGACACCAAAATCAAATCCATTGCACTTAGGAAGCAGAAGATGCATTCTATTATAGTTGCTTAAATTTTCTGGGTCTCTTTAGTGCCTCATTTGTAAAATGGAACTATACTACCTTACTTGCTTGAAAGCAGGGAGGTACACAAGATGATTTCCTGAGGTTCCAAGAGTTAGGGCTTAACTGAGTAAAATACAGTTTGAAGCCAAAGGCATTGTGTTTTAAGATTACATGGTAAATTTGTCAACAGAATTAGAAATCCCTTCCCTGTAGTTAACTCTCTCCCCCAGTGTATACCTTTTCCTCTGTTTTAGGAAAATGAGAGCTCTCACACATTTTAAAGACAAAGGAGATAATTCAAGATTAGTTTTAATTACCATGTCCGCAAGCTGTACTTTTATGTTTTGCCTAGAAGTACTCCCAGTGCGTTTCTTACTGCCTTTGGAATACAGCAAATGAAAAAATATATTTAAGAATCTAATTCTTATATCTTGGTTGACTGGGTTATGAACATGACAAAACGAAAGTAGATTAAATCAGCTTCTGTGAAGTTAGTTTTTAAGTAAATAATTGGTAACGTCCCAATCTATTGTTCATAACTGTAAAGCCCAAATTACGCCAATATTTAAGTTGTCTGGTCTGGATGAAGTTTATAGGGAGCAGGAGGCAATATTTGTTTATGTTGACTCTAGCCTAACATATATGAAATACTTTTTATTTAAAGCATGTGTTTTGCAGTCAAATCTTGTGACAAAAACTAATAAGTGAATCATTAAACATTTTTCCCTGTAGCTGCTTGTCCCCATATCCCTGTAGCAAAGCAGCTAGAAACCTGTGTTTGCCCTGCTGAATACATTTCAATGAAAACAAAACCAAATTTAAAGAAAATGTGATTAGTATAACCATCTGAGATCTTGTTCCTCCCCAACTTTTGGTAGGTTTTCAAAAATACAGCGTGGAATGTTGGGCTTCAAAGGGTTTGGTGACACAGACTTTCTTGTACCTTATCCTTCTTAGCAAAAATAAACCTTTTCTATTATCAAGTTTCCCCAGTCTTTCTTCCCACATCTACACACTGTCCTTTACTCCTGGACATGCTAAACTCAAGTAAAGTGACTGATTTTTTCCCCCTTTACTAATCCAAATTATCTCCTCCCTGCCCTCCCCCCCCCCCCCCCCCCACCTCACAAAACACTATATTTTAAAACCTAAGGGTGAGAAGCATTGGAGAATTGTAGAATGTCAGACATGGTAGGAGTCTTAGAAACTATCTAGCCCAGCTCCGCAACCACCCCCACCTACTTTTACCATAAAGGAAAGAGACCCAGATAGGGGAAGAGACTTGTCTAGGGGACCCATGCCTTCTCGCTTCTATACCTGTTCTCATTCCACTCCATTCAGATGCCTCCTATTAAATTTAAATTTGAAATAATATTTTACAATCTGCCAAACCATATTAAGCAAAATTTCAAAATAATTGGTACTAGATTAAACTTAAAAAAAAAAAAAAGAACTATTTGTGAGAAGTGGAAGAACATGAGAACCAGAATAAAAGGCAAACAAGTTCCTACATAAATGACAACTGTAAAATGGGAAGACCCCTGACATGTCCCCTATTCTTTTAATTTGGATCCAGGGCATTGGCTTCAGAACTTTGTTTCAGAGGGATATTTGATTTGTTTTAAAAGTTTTTCTCCCACCACACAGCACGGTTTAGATCAATAGGATCAAGAAGCTCCGTTCCACTTTCTAAATCTCAGGGTCCCTCAATGCCAAAGATGGAATCATACAGCTTTCCTCAGACCAGGCAGGTTTATGTATTCAAGTATTTTTAAATCCTTTATTTCAAATGAGAAATGCTGATGTATTCACAAGGACACAGAATAGAAAGCTTAGTGTAATTGTTTCTGTCAGAATAGGGGTGACTTCTTAAGTTATAGAGATATGCCACATGGATCATGAATAGTTTACATATTTCCAAAGAACTAGAAAACAGCAAAATAATTTTATGTTCTATTTTTAATTTTTATTTTTTTTTCCTTTAAGGTATGCACTTTTATTGAACTGGTCTCAAGGCAGTGTACAGGTAAGCCCTGGCTGCCTCTGCAACACAACCAACTCCAGGGAGACCAAAAGCCTTCATACATCTAAAGTTAGGGGACCAAAAGTGGGCCACGATGGCTGACCGCTCAAAATAAAAAAATAAAAGAACAAGTATTAAGGCGGAAGATTTAACAACAACAACAAAAATTTGGATGACACATAATTTACATGAAAGCAATGCTGTCACCTCCCTTGTGTGATGTGGGCGAGGACCCGGTCCCTTCTCCTTAGGCTTTAGGGAAGGCAAGGAACTTTCTATAACAACGTGTCTCGTGTGTTTGGAATTACTATTTTTAAAAAAACAAAACAAAAAAAAAAACAACACACAACATACAATCAACGTCCTCGGCCACGTTTTCAAAATTTTGGGGGAATGTTTGCTCCAACCAACTGCTGTCACCTTCACCGTTTCAGTGTTTAAATCTTGAGTCAAGCGCCAAAACCAAAAAAACAAATAAAAAAACAATTAAAGTCATGCCAATCTCATCTCGTTTTCTGCGCAAGTTAGGTTTTGTCAAGAAAGGGTGTGATGCAACTAAGGTTAACAGTCCACCTAGATGCATTTGTGGTGGACGAAGGAGGGACCGGGCTCGTCGTACTCCTGCTTGCTGATCCACATCTGCTGGAAGGTGGACAGCTACCTCAGGATGGAGCCGCCAATCCACAGTGAGTACGTGCGCTCGGGGGGGAGGGGGAGGAGGGGGTGATGATCTTGATCGTCATAGTGCTGCGAGCCAGCGCTGTGATCTCCTTCTGCATCCTGTTGGCAATGTCGAGGTACATGGTGGTCCCACCAGACAGGACCGTGTTGGGGTAGAGGTCCTTGCGGATGTCCACTTCACACTTCATGATGGAGTCGAAGGTAGTTTCATGGATGCCACAGGATTCCATGCCCAGGAAGGAGGGCTGGAAGAGGGCCTCGGGGCAGTGGAACAGCTCGTTGCCGATAGCGATGACCTGCCCGTCGGGCAGTTCATAGCTTTTCTCCAGGGATGAGGAGGCCGCGGCGGTGGCCATCTCCTGCTCGAAGTCCAAAGTGATGTAGCAGAGCTTCTCCTTGATGTCACCCACGATCTCGTGCTCGGCCGTGGTGGTGAAGCTGTAGCCGCTCTCCGTGAGGATCTTCGTGAGGTAGTTGGTCAGGTCGCGGCCGGCCACGTCCAGACGCAGGATGGCCTGGGGCAGCGCGTGGCCCTCGCAGATAGGCACGGTGTGGGTGACGCGGTCGCTGGAGTCCATAACGATGCGCGTGGTGCGGCAGGAGGCATACAGGGACAGCACGGCCTGGATGGCCACGTACATGGCGGGCGTGCTGAAGGTCTTGAACATGAACATGATCTGTGTCATCTTCTCACAGTTGACCTTGGGGTTCAGAGGCGCCTCGGTCAGCAGCACAGGGTGTTCCTCGGGGGCCACACGCAGCTCGTTGTAGGTGTGGTGCCAGATCTTCTCCATGTCGTCCCAGTTGGTGATGATGCCGTGCTTAATGGGGTACTTGAGCGTCAGGATTCCCCTCTTGCTCTGGGCCTTGTCGCCCACGTAGGAGTCCTTCTGGCCCATGCCCACTATCACGCCCTGGTGCCGGGAGCGCCGCCAGATGGACCAGAGCATGGTCCGGGGCGAGTCGTCGCCCACGAAGCCGGTCTTGCATATGCGGAGCCATTGTCGACCACAAGGGCGGCGATGTTGTCATCCATGGCGAGCTGCGGGCGGCGGGTGGAACTGGTGGCGGCGGCAGAGCGGCAAGGGGCTGTGCTTGCGGGGCAGATGCAGTCGCGGCGGTCAAAATAATTTTAATATGGTGGACTTTGGTAACTGTGACCTCTTCTTTCACACAGCAATAGTTATTGAATATCTACTATGTGTCAGGCACTATGACTAATCACTTTCATTATTCCTTTTACACGGGTGAGGTTATAGGCTTAAAATAAGTATTCACCCACTGTCACAAGGCTAACTGGAAGCGGTAGAATTCAAATCATGTGTCTGATTCTAGACTTCTAACAAGGAAACAGTCTGCTACTCTTGCTTGAACTAAGATTTAATCCCAGTCTTTGTACACCATTTAAAGCACTTTATCATTTTGTTCTTTTTTCTTTTTTTTGCATATCAGCTCTAGCCTTTCTGCTTTTAGTTTAAAAGAGCCCTAAGAGAAAGCGCATACTCCCCCTTTGTGTTTTCCATGCACTTTCATCTGTCCCTCTTCAGTAACGCTTAGAGGGTTTGTCTTTCTCCTTACATTTCTGTCTGTGATCTGTCTGTGTGCCTAAAAAACTCAGTCTGTATACCTTAAAATATATTTTAAGATATCACAACTCATTTTATAAAAATATATTTAAAAAAGACATTTAGATTACATAAATGTTACATAAAAATATAGGAGATTCCCATATGCCCTGCTCCCTACACCTCCCACATTTTCCCACATTAACAACATCCTTCATTAGTGTGGTACATTCATTACAATTGATGAAAACGTTTTGGAGCATTGCCACTAAGCATGGATTTTAGTTTACATTGTAGTTTCCACTCTCTCCTGCACAATTTTGTAGCTTATGGCAAGATATGTAATGGCCTGTATCTGTCATTGTAATGTCATTCAGGACAATTCCCAAGTCCCAAAAATGCCCCCATATTATACCTATTTTTCCATCTCCCTGCCCTCAGAACCTCTAGCCACTGCCTCCACATCAATGATATAATTTCTTCCATTGCTAGGGTCACAATAAGTCTATAGTAAAATACCAGTAAGTCTACTTTAGCCCATAGTTCATTCCCCAATCCTGAAGATTGTAGGATGGTGATGTCCACTCAACCTCTAATTGAAAGGGTCCTCCAATCCTGTGGAGCAGATGGATGGGACTCTCTTGAGAGATAATTTTTAATGTCCTTGCTTCCTCATAAGGTTAATTAGACCATTATTGCTTATAAGTTTTTAATTGTGTTCCACCTGATAAAATCTAGGCAACATTTGAAAAGGCCTTAAAAGATAACTAGAATATGGACAGGTAGAGACTGAGGAGGAGGGCAACTCAAGCAGAAGAAACAGCAAGTACAAACAGGCAGAACAGGTCAGAACTCAGAATAGGATATTCCAGGAAATGTCATGTTTCAGTACTTGTGCACAAAAAGTGATAGCCCTATTAAGCCAATTGTGGTAATGCATAATTTGTAGTTGCATGGTTTGGTAGGCAGAATAATGGTTCTTCCAAAAATGTCTATGTCCTAATCCCTGGGACCTATAATGGTGTAAAGTTACATGGCAAAGGGGAATTAAGGTTTCAAATGGAATTGATGTCGATGTCATTGATATGACTCTGGGATAGGGAGAATGTCCTGGATTATCCAGCTGGGTGTACTATAATTACAAGGGGCTTGAAAAGTGTAAGAGGGAGACAGACAGGAAGTCAGTCTGAAGAAGATGTGACTATTGATGCAAAGTTGCAGGCTTTGAAGATTGAAGAAGATAGTCATGAGCGAAGGAGCTGTAAAGGACAAAGAAAGAGCCTCCAGAAAGGAACACAGAGCTATTAACACCTTGATTTTAGACCAGTGAGATATGTCAGACTTCTAGCCTACTGAACTATAAGGTAATAAATTTGTGTTGTTTTAGGGTGCTAAGTTTGTGGTAATTTGTTATGCAGCAGTATGAAGCTAAAACATATTTTGGCACCATAAGTGGGGTACTGCTGCAACAAATACCTAAAAATGTGAAAGTGGCTATAGATTTGGGCAATGGTTAGAGGCTGGAAGAATTTTGATGAGGGTGATAGAAAAAGTCTGATTGCCTTGAACAGATTGATAGTAGAAATATGAATGTTAATGATGGATATGAGGACTCAGAAAGAAGTAGGGGTCATGGTAGAGAAAACATATATAATCTTAGAAAATACCTAAATTGTGAACAGACCATTAGTAGAAATATGTATGTTAAAGACATTGCTGCTGAGGACTTAGAAGGAAATGAGGAATATGTTATTGGAAATGGGAGAAAAGGGAATGTTTGTTATAGAGTGGCAGAAAATTTAGCTGAATTGTGTCATGCAGTTATGTGAAAGGCAGAACTTTAAACAATAAAAATGCTCAAGGAGATGAAAATCCAGAAGAAGAAGTAAAGGATATCAGGAGACACTGAGTGAGCAATATGAAAATCTTAGTAAAGAGAAATTTTAGAAAGGAACCAAACAGAATGTACTGGAGTTGAAGACCACAATAACTAAATTAAAATTTCCCAGGAGGGTTTCAAGAGCAAATTTGAGCTGGTAGAGGGAAGAATCAGAGGACTCAAAGACAGGAAATGACTCAAAGACGTGAAATGAGTCAGGCTTAGGAGCAGAAAAAAAAAAGAATTATAAAAAGTGAAAATAGTCAAAGACACCTTTGGGACACCATCAAGCATACCAATACACACAGTATGGAAAACCCAGAAGAAGAAGAAAGAGAGAAAGGGGCAGAAGAAATAGTCAAAGAAATAATGACAGAGAACTTTCGAAAATTAGCAAAAGACATGAATATGCACATCCAAGAAGTCCAGAGAACACCAAACAGGATAAACATGAAGAAAAATCACCCTGTCATATATTTGTCATATTACTGAATGCAAAGGACAAGGAGAGATTTCTGAAAGCTGCAAGAGAAAAATGACATGTTATGTACACAGGAATCCAAATTAGGTTGACTGTGGCTTTCCCATCAAAAACTATGGAGGCAAGAAGGCAGTTGTTTGAACTACTTAAAGTGCTGAAAGAAAACAACTGCCAACCAAAAATTATACATCCAGCAAGACTTTATTCAAAAAATAAGGGAGAAGAATTGGGGGAAGACAGAATCAAAGTACTAAGCAGGGCTCAACTCTCTCACAAAAACAATGGAGGAAGGGCAAAAAGCTTTCTGAGAGCACTGCTTTGGGAATCTGCATAACAGCAGAGTACTGCATATCCTCCAGGTGGTCCTGGGACAGAAAGACAAACAAGTCAAAATGAAAACCATGAGTTACTAACCCCAAAGCCAGAACAGCCCCATTCCCCTCCCTCAAGGCAAACAGCCTGGATAAAACCTGTGGTTCACTGTAGCCAACTAGGAGAGGAACAGACCTATTCCTCCCTGGGAAGAGGGAAGGTGTAGCAGAGGGTGGAGTGTGGTTTCTCTTTAGTGAATTTGGCCAACAGAGCCTACTTTGAATCTCCGCTCTGGCCAGACCAGAATCACCTGCAAGTGGAGGTTGAAAGAGATGCCTCTGTAGAAAAACTCACCGACCAGCACCATCTGCTGGTTGGCTGGGAAACAGCAAGGAAAAAACCCACACTTTTTTTTTTTTTGGCCCTGCCCAGCCAGGAATCCCATATATATATTTACTTTTTATTTTTAATTCATTTTTAAAAAATATTACATTAAAAAAATATGAGGTCCCCATGCACCCCCCCACCCCACCACTCCCCCCACAGCAACACTCTCCCCCATCATCATACCACATCCATTGCATTTGGGGAATACATCTCTGAGCATCACTGCACCTCATGAATAATGGTCCACATCATAGCCCACACTCTCCCGCGTTCCATCCAGTGGGCCATGGGAGGATCTACAATGTCTGGTAATTGTCCCTGCAGCACCACCCAGGACAACTCCAAATCCCGAAAACGCCTCCACATCTCATCTCTTCCTCCCATTCCCTGCACCTATGGCCACTTTTTCCATACCAATGCCACATTTTCTCAATTACTAACCACAATAGTTCATGAATAAAATATCAGTAAGGCCACTCTAATCCTTACTCTATTCCTCCATCCTGTGGACCTTGGATTGGTTGTGTCCTTTCCACATCTATGTCAAGAGGGGGCTTAGATTCTGCATGGATGCTGGATGCAATCAATCCTCCTGCTTTCAGTTGTAGGCACTCTTGTCTCTATGGTGTGGTGGTTGACATTTTTAATTCATTCTCCCTTCAAACAACTCTTAGGGAAAAAAAGAATTGATACACTGGACAATGAAAATGATTCAACATTCTTCACCTTTTCTACTTTTTGCTACTATTTCAGGGAAGGAAGTATGTTTCTGTTTTCTACGATTTCCTCTATGAATCCATTTTACTGTCATGTAACCTAATGGATGGCATATTTGGATCCATGTTGCTTTTTGCTTAATTATCCAAAGCATATTTGTTTAAACCCAACACTTCACAAACACCTCACCCACAGTTTTCCTTAGAACTAACTTAAAGGGATTTCCAGTAGCATTTTCATGCATATCCCCCTATACAAATGTCTCTTTAGGATGACTTTAGAAGACTTTTCCTCCAAATTCTCTGCCTTTGTACTTTTGGTATAAGCAACAGCATGATGCAAATCACATGTCTTAGAAATAAACTAATAAAAGAAAATATTTTTAGGATCATGGAAATCTCAGCATTTTCATATGTCTAGGGCCAACTTTTAAAAATCTGGGTACCTAGGAAAACAATGAAAATAAGAAATATGTTTTAGGCAAAAAACACACTTTTTGATGTCTCTCAATCCAGACCCCTTGGATCAGATCTGCACCTCTTAGTGAGTCCTGAGCCTATTTTGATAACTCAAGCAGGGAAATTTTAAAGACTTAGAATAAATTGAACCAAAAATCAAAGAAGAGCCATGAAACAAAACCACTACGCAAGAGAGAGAAATTGACCATCAGAGTAAATTGATTAATATATTCAGGTGCCTCGACATCACCAAAAAATTATAAGCCATATTAAGAAACAGGAATAGACGGCTCAGCCAAAGGAACCCAACCAAAAATCCTGATGAGACTCAGTATTTAAGACAACTAATAATTGATATTCACACAAATCTCCTAAATCAGTTCAAGGACTAGAAGGAAAATATGACTAAAGCGATAAAGGATATAAGAAGACATTAGTGAGCATAAAGAATAATTTGAAAGCCTGTAAAGAAAAGTAACAGAGCTTATGGAAATGAAAGACACAATGGATGAGATTAAAAAATACTTAGAAGGAGTGGGTGTAACTTAGTGGTTGAACACCTGATTCCCATGTACAAGGTCCCTGGGTTCAATTTCTGGTACCTCCTTTAAGAAATAAGTAAATAATTAAATAAATAAATAAAATCGAATGACAACTCAAAACACACAAGCATACATGTTATCTGTATCCCCGAAGGAAAAGAGAATGAAAAGGGGGCAGACAGAATATTTGAAGAAGTAATGAACAAAAACTACCCTAACACTTATGTGAGACATAAATACCAAAATCTAGGGAAGCAGATGTGGCTCAAGCAATTGAGCTCCCGCCTACCACATGGGAGGCTGTGGTTTGGTTCCTAGTGCCTCCTAAAGAAGACAGCGAGCTGGCACAATGGGCAGGCATGACAAACTGATACAACAAGAGACACAAGAAGAAAAGCATAATGAGAGACAAAACAAAGCAGGGAGCAGAGGTCCCCAGTGCTTCCTAAAGAAGATGATCAAGACAGCAAGCTGGTGTGACAGCAGGTGCGGCACGCTGACACAACAAGATGATGCAACAAGAGACACAAGAAGAAGAAAAAACCTGAGAGACAAAACAAAGCAGGGAAGAGAGGTGGCTTAAGCAATTAGGCACCTCTCTCCCACATTGGAGGTCCTGGGTTCAATTCCCAGTGTCTCCTAAAGAAACAAAAAAAGACAAACAGACCCAGCAAGTGTAAACAATGAGGGAGTGGGGAGAAATAAATAAAATAAATCTTAAAAAAATTAAAAAAAAATCCAAGAAGGAAAACACACCTCAAATAGGATAAATCCAAATAGACCTACTCCTAAACATCAACAATTCAGAATGACAAGTATCAGAGATAAAGAGAGGATTCTGAAAACACCAGGAAAAAAGCAAAGCTTCACATAAAAGGGAACCTCAATAAGATTAAGTGCAGAACTCTCATCAGAAACATGGAGGCAGGAAGAAAATGGCATGATGTATTTAAGATATGAAGAGAAAAGTGGCCAGCCAAGAATTCTGTGCAACAAAACTGTCCTTCAAACATGAAGGTGAGTTTAAAGTCTTCACAGATTAAAAAAATTGAGAGTATGTTACCAAAAGACGGGATTTACAAGAGATCCTAAAGGGAGTCCCACAGCCTGAAAGGAAAAGACAAGAGTGAGTGGCTTGGAGTAGAGTGTAGAACTGAGGATTATTAGCAAGGGTAGCTTAAAGGGTAAAAAGACAGATAATAGTAAGTTATGACAAAGGAAAGCCAAAGGATAAAATGGATGAAGCAAGTAATGCATTTACAATAATAACAATGAACATTAATGAATTACCTCTCCAATCAAAAGACAAAGACTTTCAGAATGCATGAAAATATGAACCATCTACATGATGTCTACAAGAGTCCCACCTCAGATGTAAGGACACAATCAGGTTGAAAGTGGAAGGTTGGAAGAAGATATTCCTCACAAATAGTAACCAAAAATGATCGGAAGCAGCAATACTAATATCAAACAAAATAGATTTTAAATGTATAACTGCTATAAGAGATGAATAAAGTCATTATATTAATAAAAGGGGTAATTCACCAAGAAGAAATAACTATAATAGATATTCATGCACCTGACCGGGGCTCCCCAAGATACATGAGAAACACACTGACAAAACTGAAGGGAGAAATAGATATCTCAAAAAAAAAAATAGTTGGAGACTTCAATATACCAATCCCAGCATTGGATAGAACATCTGGACAGAGAATAAATAAGGAAACAGAGAGCTTGAATAATATGATAAATGAGCTGGACCTAACAGACATTCAGAGATCCTTACACCCCAAAACAACAGGATATAAATTCTTCTCAATTGTTCATGGATCCTTTTCCAGGATAGACCATATGTTGGGCCACAAGACAGGTCCCATTAAATATAAAAAGACTGAAATTATACAAAACACTTTCTCTGATTATAATAGAATGAAACTAGAAATCAATAACAGATGGAAAAAGGGAAATTCACAAATATATGGAGATTAAACAACACACTCAGAAGTAATCAGTGGGTCAAAGAAGAAACTGCAAGGGAAATGAGTAAATATGTTGAGATGAATGAAAATGAGAACACAACATATCAAAACCTATGGATACAGCAAATGCAGTGCTTAGATAGAAATTTATAGCCATCAATGCTTACATTAAAAAAGAGGAGCTGAAATTAAAGGCCTAACTGCACACCCAGAGGAACAAGAAAAAGAACAACAACTAATCCCAAACAAGGCCAAAGGGAAGAAATAATAAATATCAGAGCAGAAATAAATGAAATTGAGAACAAAAAAGCAATAGAGAGAATCAACAGCACCAAAAGTTGGTTTGTGGAGAAGATCAACAAAATCCACAATCCCTTAATTAGATTGACAAAGAAAAAATGAGAGAAGATGCAAATAAATAAAATCAGACATCAGAGGGGGGACATTCTGACCCCTCAGAAATAAAAGAGATCATAGAGGACACTATTAGCAACTGTATGCCAACAAACTAGGCAACATAGATGAAATGGACAAATTCATATAGACACATGAACAGCATACACTGATCCAAGAAGAAATAGAAGATCTTGACAAACCAGTCATGAGTAAAGAGATTGAAACAGTCAACAAAAACCTTCCCAAAGTGAAAACCCCATGACCAGATGGCTTCACTGGTGAATTCTGCCAATCATTCAAAGATGGTCTAATACCATCTTGCTCAAGCTCTTCCAAAAACTTGAAAAGAAAGAATTGCTACTAAACTCATTCTATGAAGTAAACATCACTATAATACCAAAGACAGATAAAGATAGTACAAAAAAAAAAATCACAGACCAGTTTCTCTAAGAAATATAGATGCAAAAACTCTAAAAAATAACTGCAAACAGGATCCAAAAACACATTAAAAAATTATACACTACGATCAAGTGGGTTTTATCCCAGGTACAGAAGGGTGGATCAACACAAGAAAATCAATTAGCATAATAAACCATGTTAATAAATTGAAGAAGAAAAATCAGTTGACAAAGAAAAGGCATTTGTCAAAAATACAGCATACTTTCTTGATAAAAAACACTCCAAAAGATAGGAATAGAAGGAAGCTTTCTCAACACGGTAAAGTGCATATATGAAAAAAACCCATAGCTAAGATTGTACACACCATCCAAAGACTGAAAGTTTTCCCTATGAGACTGAGAACAAGATAAGGATGCCCATTGTGACCATTCTTATTCAGTATTGTGCTAGTTCTATCTAGAGAAATTAGGCAAGGAACAGAAATAAAAAGCACCCAAACAGGAAAGGAAGAAGTAAAACTTTCACTATTCACCAATGATATGAACTTACAGCTAGAAAATCCTGAAAAATCCATGAGAGCTACTTGCACAAATAGATGAGTTAAGTGGCAGAATGCAAGATTAATACAAAAAAATCAATGTATTTCTATACACTACTGATGAGCAATCTGAGGAGTAAGTCAGAAAAAATAACTCCATTTATAATAGTAACTACAAGAATCAAATATTTAGGAATAAACTTAGCCAAGAACCAAAAGGATTTGTGTTCAGAAAAATACAAAATATTGCTAAAAGAAACCAAAAAAACTTAAATAAATGGAAGGACTGTCTGCGTTCATGGTTAGGAAGACTAAATATCATTATGATGTCAATTGTACCCAAACTGATTTACAGATTCAGCGCAATCCCCATAAAAATCCGAACAGCCTTTTTTTTCAGAAATGGAAAAAGAAATTTCAAACTTATTTGAAAGGATAAGTTGTTCTAAATAAGCAAAATTGTTTTAAAAAGAAAAGTGAAGTTGGAGGACTCTCACTTCCTGCCTTTAAATCATATTACTTAGTTCAGTGGTAAAAGGAGCTTGGTACTGACATAAAGATAGACATATTGACCAGTTGGCCAAAACTGAGAACTCAGATAGACCCTCACATATATGGTCAAGTGAATTTTAACAAGGCAGTCAGTCCCACCAGGTGGGCCAGAACAGTCTATTTAGCAAATGGTGCTGGGAGAACTGGATATCCATATCTAAAAGAAAGAATGAGAACCCCTATCTTAACCTTATACAAAAATTAACTCAAAATGAATCAAGGACCTAAATATAAAAGCTACAACCAAAATACTCCTTGAAGAAAATATAATGAAACATCTTCAAGATCTTTTGGTAGGTGGTAGTTTCTTAAACCTTTCACTCAAATCATGAACTATGAAAGACAAAATAGATAAATGGGACCTCCTTAAACTTAAACACTTCTGTGCTTCGAAGAACTTTGTCAAGAAAGTGAAAAGGCAGTCTACTCAATGGGAGAAAATATTTGGAAACCACATATCGGATAAGGGTTTGATTTCAATGTTATATAAAGTGATCTTACAACACAACAATAAAAGAACCTTGCAATCCAATTTAAAAATAGGCAAAAGATACATTTCTCCAAAGAGGAGATATAAATGGTGAAAAAAACACATGAAAAAATGTTCAACATCATTAGCTGTTAGGGAATTGCAGATCAAAACTACAATGAGGTATCATTCCACACTTTACAGAATGACCATTATTAAAGAAACAGAAAAATACAATGTTGGAGAAGATGTAGAGAAATAGTAACACTCCTTCATTGTTGATGGGAATATAGAATAGTGCAGCCTTCGTGAAAGAAAGTTTGGCAGTATCTCAGGAAGCTGAATATAGAATTGCTATATGATCCAGCAATCCCAATACTAGGAATATATTCAGGACAAATGAAAGCAAGGGTGTGAACTGCCATTTGCACACCATTTGCATCATTATTCACAATTGCTATAAAATGGAAAGAGCCCAAGTATCCATCATTCGATGAATGGATAAACAAAAGGTGATCTGTACATACAATGGAATACTATTCAGTTGTAAGAAGAAATGAAATCGGGATGCATATAACAACATGAATGAAACTTGAGGACATTATGTTGAGTGAAATAAACCAGACACAAAAGGACACATATTGTATGGTCTCACTAATATGAAATGAATATGATGAGTAAACTCAAAGAGATAAACTCTAGAGTATAGGTTAATATATGTAGAATTTTTAATAAGGTTTATTGTAAACTGTGACAATGAATAGAGTTTTGGTAAAAATATAGTTAGTATAACTAACATGGTTGATTTATAAATGTGATTGTGACGGAAAAGTGTAGTCTATGATCATAAATGCCAACTGAAAGGAAACTTAGAGAATAATCCAGGGTATGTATAAAGTGATTTTGATGGTGGATGAAGATTGTGGTTAAAAGGGGGGGTGGGGGGGTGGGGTTGAATGGGACCTCACATATATATTTTTAATGTAATATTATTACAAAGTCAATAAAATAAAATAAAAAGTATGACATTTTTAGGAGGGCTGCAATGTAAAATATGGTTCTTAGCACAGTTTTTAAGTGCCTACACCTGTAGAAAAAAAAAAGTATATGAATGTTCTTTTACAAAGTGTTAAGTAAATGATGATACACAGAAAAATTACAACTAATATAACTTATGCACAACAGTTAACAGTAATATTGCAATATTTTTGCAGTAAAGGCAAAGAAGATATATCAATTCTAAGGGACAAAAATAAGGGGGTATAAAAGGGTATGGGACTTTTCCTTTGGGAGTAATGAAAGCATTCTAAAATAGACTGACATGATGGAAGCACAACTCTGTGATGAAAATGAGAGCCAGTGCTTGCACACTTTGAATAGATTATACAAAGCATGGGACTATATAACAGTGATGGATGTATGACAGTATGGTGGATGATGGACTATGGTTAACAGAACAAATATGGGAACATTGTCTCATGAACTATTACCTTAACAAATATATAGTATTGACACAGGGTGTTAATAATTGGGTGGGTTGGGGAAAATACATCGAATTTAATATGTGGGCTATAGTTAGTAGTAATATTTTGATGATGCTCTTTCATAGTCTGTAACAAATGTTTCACAACAATGCCAGGTGGTGGTGATGGGGTGATGTATGGAGCCCTGTATGATGATATGAATGTTTGTTTTGTAAGCTCACAACTTTTATTATGTACATGAATGAATGGTATACTTCAACGAAATTTTTTAAATGAAAAAAAAAAAATAAGGGAGAGATTAAGCCATTTCCAGACAAAAGTTTAGAGAGTTCACCACACTAAGATCTGCCTTATAAGCAATGTTAATGGGAGTTATTCAGACTGCAAGGAAGGGATACTAGACAGTGTTTCACAGTGGCATGAAGATATAAAAACCTGTAGCAAAGGTAACCATTATGTAAGTATAAATGCCAGTATTATTGTAATATATTGTTTGGTATGTAACTCCACTTCTTCCTACAGGTGCTAAAATGCAAATGCATAAAAATTAATGATAAATTCATGATTTTGGACATACAATGTACAAAGATAGCTGGGTGTACAGAGAGGTATATGAAAAACATATATGCCTGCTGTTGAAGTTAAGTTGTTTTTAAACTAAAAATAATTGTTATATATTTAGGATGTTAAATTTTAACACCATTGTAACCACAAGGAAAATAGATGAAACATATATCCATATATAATTGAGAAGGTGGTCAATATGATACAGCACAAAAAATCTAATAAATATTAAAGTAGCTATTAACAGGAGAATTGAAGGACAAAAATGTGTAAGGCATACAAAGGCCAAATAGCATAATGGCAGAACATAGTCAGGCAATATCAGGGTTGACTTTAAATGTAAATGTATTAAACTCAACAGTCAAAAGGCAGAGATTGACAGAATGGATAAAAAAGCAAGACCCAAATACATGCTTTCTGCAAGAGACATCTTAAATTCAAAGATACAAGTAGGTTGAAAGTGAAAGAATGGAAAAAACATGCCATGTAAATAGTAACCAAAAGAGAGCAGTGGAACCAATATTGATATCAGATAAAATAAACTTTAGGTCAAAAATTGTTGTGAGGGACAGAGATTGTCATTATATAATGATAAATGCGAAAATTTAACAAGATTGTATAACAATTATAAATATATATGCACCTAAGAACAGAGCCCTAAAATATATGAAGCAAATACTGACATATTTGATGATTCAAAATTAATAACAGGAGATTTTAATATGCCAATCTCAATAATGGATAGAACATCTAGTCAGAAGACCAGTAAGGAAATATAAGACTTGAATGATATGCTAAGCCAAGTAGACCTTACAGACATATATAGAACACTTCACCCAACAAAAACAGAACACATATTCTTCTTCTTTTTTTTTAAACATTTATTTATTTGTTTATTTCTCTCCCCTCACCCCCATCCCGGTTTTCTGTTCTTTGTGTTTATTTGCTGCGTCTTCTTTGTCCACTTCTGTTGTTGTCAGCGGCACGAAAATCTGTGTTTCTTTTTGTTGTGTCATCTTGCTGTGTCAGCTCTCCGTGTGTGCGGCACAATTCCTGGGCAGGCTGCACTTTCTTTCCCGCTGGGTGGCTCTCCTTACGGGGTGCACTCCTTGCGCGTGGGGCTCCCCTATGTGGCACAGCACTCCTTGCACACATGAGCACTGTGCATGGACCAGCTCCACATGGGTCAAGGAGGCCCGGGGTTTGAACTGCGGACCTCTCATGTGGTAGACGGATGCCCTAACCACTGGGCCAAGTCCACCGCCCACATATTCTTCTTGACTGCACATGGATCAGTCTCCAGAATTGACCATATTTTAGGTCACAAAACAAGTCTCAGAAAACTAAAAAATGTTGCCATTATACAATGTATATACTCTGACCACAATGGAATGAAGCTGGAAATCAATTACAGAGTGAGAAATGGAAAATTCACAAATATGTGGAAATTAAATAACTTACTCTAAAACAACCAATGTGTTAAAGAGTAAATCACAATAAAAATTAAGAACTATCTTGAGGTGAATGAAAATGAAAATACCATATACCAAAACTTAAGGGATGCAGTAAGGGCAGTGTTGAGAGGGGGAATTTTAGCTCTAAAGGCTTATGTTGAAAAAGAAAACAGGAATTCAAATAAGAGAACAAACCTCAAAACTGGAAGAACTAGAAAAAGAAGAGCAAACTAAACCCAAATGGAGCAGAATGAAGGGAAAAAAAGAATGGAGAAGAGATAAATGAAACAGGAAAAAGAAACAATAGAGACAATAAACAAAACCAAAAGTTGGTTCTTTGGAAGGATCAATAAAAAACAAAACAAAACAAAAACAAAGAAGAGAGAGGATGCAAATAATGAAAATGAGAAATGAAAAAGGGGAACATTACTACCAACCCCACTGAAATAGAAAAGGTCTAAAAGAGGATACTATAAACAACTGTATGCTAAAAAATTAGATAACCTAGATGAAATGGACAAATTCTTAGAAACACACAAACTCTCTAAACTGACTCAAGAAGATATAGATTACCTAAACAAAACAATCACAAATAAGGAGATCGAATCAGTCATCAAAAACCTCCCGACAAAGAAAAACTCAGGACCAAACCAGATTGCTTTACCAGAGAATCCTACCAAATATTTCATGAAGACTTAATTCCATTTCTGCTCAAACTCTTTCAAAAACTTGAAGAGGAGGGAACACATCCTTACTCAGTCTATGAGGCCAGCATCACCCTCATTCCAAAGCTGGATAAAGATACCACAAGGAAAGAATGCTACAGACCACTATCCCTTATGTATATATATGCAAAAATCCTCCATAAAATACTATCAAACCCTATCCAACAGCATATTAAAAGAATTATATGTGACAATCAAGTGGGATTTATACCTGGTATGCTACATTGTTCAACATAAGAAAATCAATTAATGTAGTAAACAATATTAACATAATGAAGGGGAAAAAAACCACACAATTATCTCAGTAGACAAAGAAAAAGCATTTGACAAAATCCAGCACCCCTTCTTGAGAAAGCCACTTGGAACACTAGACGTAGAATGAAAGTTCCTCAGCATGATAAAGGCCTACACAAGGGAAGCAGACAAGATGCCTTCAGCAAATGGTGCTGGGACATTTGGACAAAAATAAGAAGGAGGACCCCGAGTTCACACCTTATACAAAAATCAATTCAAAATGGACCAAAGATCTAAATAGAAGAGCCAGAACTATCAAACTCCTAAAGGAAAATGTAGGGAAGCATTTTTAGCATCTGGTGTTATGCAATGGATTCTTATTCTTTACATCCGAAGCATAAACAACAAAAGAAGAGATAGATCAATGGATGTCATCAAAACTAAAAACTTTTAAGCCTCAAAGGACTTAATCATGAAAGTCAAATAATAACCTACAAAATAGAAGAAAATACTTGTAAACCACATAATGGATGAAGGTTCAATATCCAGAATATATAAATAAATATTTCAACCTAACAACAAAAAGACAAACAACCCAATTTCAAAATGGGCAAAAGACCAAAAAACTTGAATAGGCATTTCTCCAAAGATGGTATACGAATGGCCAGAAAGCACATGAAAAGATGCTTAACATTAGTAATCAGGAAAATGCAAATGAAAACCACAATGAGAATCAATTTCACACCCACTGGAATGGCTGCTATTAGAAAATGGAAAATAACAAATGTTGGAGAGGATCTAGGAGCACTCATTCATTGCTGAGGGCAATGTTAAATGGTGCAAGTACTCTAGAAGACATCTTGTCAGTTCCTCAGAAAGCTAGGTACAGAAATGTCATGTGATCCTGCAATCCCAGTACTAGGTATATACTCAAAAAGAAATTTGAAATCAGGGACTCAAACAAGTATTTGCACACCAATGTTCATAGTGGCGTTATTCACAGTTGCAAAAAGATTGAAGTGATCTTAGTGTGCATCAAATGATGAATGGTTAAATAAAATGTGGTGTCTACATACAATGGAATGTTATTCCACTATAAAAAGGAATGAAGTCCTGATACATGCATTCACATGGATGAACCTTGATGACATTATGTTGTATGATATTAGCTAGACACAAAAGAACAAATATTGTATGATCACTCTGATTTGATAAAATTAAAATAAGCAAATTCATAGAGTTATAATCTAGAATAAAGTTTACCAGGTGTTTTAGTTTTCTAGACTGCTCCAGCAAATACCATGAAATGGAGTTGGCTTAAACAATGGGAGCTTCTTAGTTTACAGTTTTGAGGTTGAGAAAATGTCCAAATCAAGGCATCATCAAGGCATCTCTTCCCAAAGACCGGCTCCTGGTGATCCTTGGCTCCTCTGTAACATAGAAAGGTTTTGAGGGCATCTTCTGGTCTCTCCCTTCTCTTCTGGGTTTTTTTTTACTTTCAGCTTCTTGTTTCTGTGGCTCTTTTTCATTCTCTCTCTCACTCTCACTCTCTCTCATTTCATTTATAAAGGACACCAGTAATAGGATTAAGACACATCCTGGGTGGAGGGAAGAATAGAATAGATGGAACATAGGGAATTTTTAAGGTATTGGAATTGTTCTGCCTGATCTTTCAATGATGGATACAGGACATTTTAAATTTTGTCAAAACCTATAAAAGTGTACAGTGCAAAATGTAAATCATAATGTAAACCATTGGCCATGGTTACTAGCAATGTTTCAATATTTGTATATCAATTGTAACAAATGTACCATTCACATGTAAAATGTTATTAATAGGGGAGAGTGGGAGAAGGGGAGGTGGTTGGGTATAGCAAAACCCTCTGCATTTTCTATGTAACTTTCTGTAACCTAAAGCTTCTTTGAAGATAAAGCAAAAAAAAAAAAAAGACATTGGGAGAACATACAGAAGGAATTGTCATTGTACACAAAAGATAACAGATCTTATGGTCATGAAACACACATTGAAAAAAATTTTAATTTTACTATATTTTAAATTTTTACTTTTTACTTAAAAAATTTTTTTTAAAGATTTATTTATTTATTTCTCTCTCCTTGCCCCCACCCCCCCCCCTTGGTTGTCTGTTCTCTGTGTCTGTTTGCTGCGTCTTCTTTGTGTGCTTCTGTTGTTGTCAGTGGCACTGGGAATCTGTGTCTTGTTTTGTTGCGTCATCTTGCTGCATCAGCTCTCCGTGTGTGCGGCACCATTCCTGGGCAGGCTGCACTTTCTTTCATGCTGGGTGGCTCTCCTTAGGGGGTGCACTCCTTGAGCATGGGGCTCCCCTACGCAGGGGACACTCCTGCATGGCAGGGCACTCCTTGCATGCATCAGCACTGTGCATGGGCCAGCTCCACACGGGTCAAGGAGGCCTGGGATTTGAAACATGGACCTCCCATGTGGTAGATGGATGCCCTAACCACCGGGCCAAGTCCGCCACCTTTACTTATTTATTTTTGTATTTCATTGTCAGTTTTTATTATTAGTAGTAGTATTTTATTATTTTATTATTTTTCTTTTTTCTCTTCCCCTTCCTCTGCACTGATGTTTTGCTATGTCCATTTGCTGTGTGATCTTCTCTATTTCTCTTTTTGTCTTTTCTTCTTGTCTTTCTTCTCTAGGATTCACCAGGATTCGATCCTGGGTTCCTCTGATGTGGAGAGAGTTTCCCTCAGTTCCTGGTCTCTGCTGCACTTCAACTTGACTCTCCCCTTCATCTCTCTTTTGTTGTGTAATCATCTTGCTCTGTGACTCACTTGTGTGGATACTGACTCACCATGCAGGCACTCTTCTTGTTGTGCACACTCTGCTCACCATGTGGGCACTCACATAGGCACTCAGCTCACCAATTGGGCACTAGGCTCACCACATGGACACTGGCTCATTGCGTGGGCACACTTTCTTTTCTTTTTTTACACCAGGAGGCCCCAGGGATTGAATCTGTGTCCTCCAATATGGTAGGTGGAGGCCTTATCACTTGAGCCACATCTGCTTCCCTTTTATTATTTTTATTTATTTTTTTATTTTGTTTTGGGGGAGGTTTTGGATCACAGAAGAGTCACAACTGTGACAGGGAAGGATCACTGGTGTGGGGTGTCAGTGATGGGGGCATATGTGGGGATGGGTGCACCGGGGCATGCCTCTATGGCATATGAATACTTTCAAGTGGTCATGGGGCATTGTCTCATTGGGTAGAGACAGACACAATAACCAAAAGAATATTAAATTCCCACCCTGGGAAGTCCTGCTACATTCTCTAATAGAGAGGCAAGAGTCCTTAGAATACATGGACAGTGCCTAGTGAAGAAGGACAAACCATTACACCAGGCCCATGTTGCTTATGAACCTTTTCTTGAGAAATTGAAACTTAGTCTAGTATTATATATTGCCTATGTGTTACCTCCTAAAGCCTCCTTGTTGCACAAATGTGGCCTTTCTTTAAGCCAAACTCAGCATATACATGCTCTACCTCCCCTCCACCCCGCTCCCTGCATGGAACATGACTCCTAGGGATAAGCCTTCCTGGCAACTAGCAGTGCATTTGGAAAAGACCTTGACCAAAAGGGGGAAATATGAAATACAAATGAGTTTTTATGGCTAAGAGATTTTAAAGTGAGTCCAGAGGTTATTCCAGAGGTTATGCTTATGCACATCTCTGCAGGATCTCATTGAACACCACAGCAAACAGTGCCTCAAACAGTGTGGGTCCTGAAGGCTCTAGAGACATATAGACACTATAAGCAGACAATCTCAGGAAATTGGCAACCTGCCAGTGGGCCTTACTTTGGAATATATGCTCCCTAATGTAACAGAGTTAGACTTATTCATAATTTCCCTACACATAACTCTTCTGCCCCTTTCATTTGAACTTATAATTAGCACTATACTCTTTAAATATATGCACCAGAGACTTAAATTTTTGGTCTGTTCATATGTTGGTTGAGCTGTTAATCTCAGCAGTACCTACTGTCCAGTTCATTGGACTCACCTAGGACAACTGAAAGAAGGATGATGATGGATAATGCCTAGCCCACAAAACCAGAGTTTTTTTTTTTTAAAGATTTATTTATTTATTTAATTTCCCCCCCCCCCCCCTCCCCTGGTTGTCTGTTCTTGGTGTCTGTTTGCTGCGTCTTGTTTCTTTGTCTGCTTCTGTTGTCGTCAGCGGCACGGGAAGTGTGGGCGGCGCCATTCCTGGGCAGGCTGCTCTTTCTTTTCACGCTGGGCGGCTTTCCTCACGGGCGCACTCCTTGCGCGTGGGGCTCTCACACGGGGGACACCCTTGCGTGGCACGGCACTCCTTGCGCGCATCAGCACTGTGCATGGCCAGCTCCACACGGGTCAAGGAGGCCCGGGGTTTGAACCGCGGACCTCCCATATGGTAGACGGACGCCCTAACCACTGGGCCAAAGTCCGTTTCCCCCAGAGTTTATCTACAACTGCAAACAGGAATGTTCAATCCATCTGCTTCATGGGCTCTAAGCTCCCTCTCAATCAGAAAAAGAGTGGGCAGCACCATCTCAATATCCTCAAGATTGAGGAATGAACAAACATTAGGGGGGAAATGCAACAATGGACTAAAGTAGACTTATTATTATTCTACCAATGGAAGAACTAGTATCATTGGTATAAGGGCAGTGGCCACCAGAAGTTCTGAGGGGAGGGAGAGGGAACAATAGGTGTATCATGGGTATTCTGGGGACATTGGAATTGCCTTGCATGACATTGCAGTGATGGATATAGGCCATTACACGTTTTGTCAAAACCTATAAAATTGTGCTATGCAAAGTGTAAACTATAATGTAAATTATAGTCTACGATTAGTAGCAATGCTTCAACATGTGTTCATCAGTTGTAACAAATGTACCACACTAATGAAATTTGTTTTTAATGGGGGAAAGTATGGGAGGGGATGAGTTGGGGTATATGAGAATCCCCTATATTTTTGATGTAACATTTATGTAATCTAAAGCTCCTTTAAAAATAAAATAAGACCCATCCTGAATGAAGTGGGTCACGCCTTAACAACAATGGATTAAATTTAAAAATGTTTTTCTGGGGTACATACAGATTCAAACCACCACACTCCACCTTATGGACCCCTAAAAGGCTTTGTATATGTGAAGCAGATTCATTCTATCACATTACTCTCTAAGCATTAAGTCATTTCAGTAACAAATGCTTAGTAAAAAGTCAGTTATGTAATCTGTTTTAGGGCAAAAATTCTCTCTCTCTGTGAAAGTAACTTATCTGCTTGCAATATACAAAGGAGGTACAAGCATAGGAAAAACATTCCCACCCCCATAGGGAGAAATTGGAAGAAAACAGGGGTCATGGGTCCCAAACAAGTCTAAAACACTACAAGACATACTACATTATATTTCAATGTTTGATAGTCATTTATGCAATGATATTTTGTTCTCCAGGCCTGATGGAGCAGCAGCCCCAACACTTTCAAGAGCTTGTGCCATGGCTTTGCTCTTGCCAAACACTGGGGTGAAGACTCCACCATTTTCAAGCATCGGGATAGTGGTTGCACTCTAATCTCCACCCTCACCAAGCAACAGGGCAGCAGTCAGACTTTTTGCAATCTCCCAGGCATCTGAAAAACTGGGGTGGTCACAATTTTCCTGAACAACAGGGCATAAGGCCTGCCCTCTCCAAGTACTGGGGCACACTCAACCTTCCCACACACATGGGTGGGCCCACTCTTTTGGACCAAGATGTCTTTGGCCCAGACCCCATCTTCCATGGTTCTGCCCTTGAAGTGATTTTTCCCTCAGTCTGTCCCTATTTTGTCCCCTTTAGTCCAGGCTGGCAGTGGTTCCACTCATACAGATCTCAGAAATAAATTTGAGTTTTGCAAATAGTACACAGGAGTCCAACCCATCAGACAGAAGGACTTTCCACAGATCCTTCCTGGTATAACTGCACCTCCAATCCTGACTTGCACTGAAATAGCTGACTGGATCCAAGTTCAGTTAAACTTGTTCATGGAGGACTATTATCTCTGGATTCCTTTTCCAGAAGCTCAGAACTTTCTAAACCATCAGTTTCTGGTTTCTTTGTGCCCAGCAGTTCAATTCTCAGTTTGTCCTTTTTCTCTTGCATTTTACTATAAGCTGCAAGAAGAAACCAGGCTGCACTTTCCATATTTAGCCTGGAAATCTCCTCAGCTAAATATCCAAGTTCATGGATTTCAAATTCTGCTTACCTTCCAACATCATTTTGTCAAGTTCTCTGCCACTTTAAAACAATAATCACCTTCCCTCCAGTTTCCAATAACACATTCATCATTTCCTTCTAATGCCTCATGGGAAGTACCTTTAGTGCCCATATTTCCACCAATAGTCTCTTCAAAGCAATCTAGGCCTTTTATATCAAATGCATCACAATTCTTACAGCCTCTACTCACTACCCAATTTCAAAGACATTTCCACATATTTGGTATTTGCCATAGCAGCACCCCAGTATCCTTGTACCAAAATCTATTTTAGTTTCCTAGGTTACTCTAGCAAATGCCATGAAATGTGTTGGCTTAAACAATGGTAATTTATTAGCTTACAAGCTTACAGTTTTGAGGTTGTGAAAATGTCCAAAGCAAGGCATCATAATGGTAATGTTTTCCTTCTGAAGACCAGCTGTTGGTGATTCTTGGCTTCTGTTACATGGCAAGGCACATGCTGGTCTTTCCCTTCTTTTCTGGGTTTTCTTGATTTCAGTTTCTTGCTCCCATAGCACTTTCTCTCACTCTTTCTCTCCATTTATTCCATTTATAAAGGATTCTAGTAATGGGATTAAGATCCATCCTGAATGAGGTGTGTATTAGCCAGTCAAAGGGGTGCTGATACAAATACCAGAAATGGGTTGGTTTTTATAAAGGGTGTTTATTTGGGGTAGGAGCTTACAGATATCAGGCCATAAAGCATAAGTTACTTCCATCACCAAAGTCTATTTTCACTTATTGGAGTAAGATGGCTGCCAGTGGCTGTGAGAGTTCAGGCTTCCTGGGTTCCTCCCTTCCAGGGTCTTGCTTCTCTCTGGGTTTGAGGTTCCTTTCTTCCCAGGCCTTGCTTCTCCCTGGGACTGGCTTCTCTTTCCTCTCTGAGCTTACTTCCCAGGGCTCCAGCTTAAGGCTTCAACATCAAACTCCAACATCAAAAAACCCTCAACTTTGTCCTTTGCCATGCCTTTTATCTGTGAGTCCCCACCCACCAAGGGATGGGGACTCAATGCCCTAATGATGTGGCCCAATCAAAGCCCTAATCATAACTTTTTTAAAAAAGATTTTTAATTTTAAAAAAATTTATATCTCTCCCCTTCCCCCCCATCCAGTTGTCCACTCTCTGTGTCCATTCGCTGTATGTTCTTCTGTGTCAGTTTGTATTCTTGTCAGTGGCACTGGGAATCTGTGTCTCTTTTTGCTGCATCATCTTGCTGCATCAGCTCTCCGTGTGTGTGGTGCCACTCCTGGGCAGGCTGCACTTTTTTCATGTGGGGTGGCTGTCCTTACAGGGTGCACTCCTTGCGCATGGGGCTCCCCTACATGGGGGACACCCCTGCATGACATGGCACTCCTTGCATACATCAGCACTGCACATGGGCCAGCTTACCACCTGGATCAGGAGGCCCTGGGTTTGAACCCTGGACCTCCCATGTGGTAGGTGGATGCTCTATCATTTGCACCAAATCCACTTCCCCCTAATCATAACTTAATCACTCCCAGGTACAGACGAGATTACAAACATAATCCAATATCTATGTTTGGAATTCATATCCATATCAAACTGCTACAAGGTGGGTCACACCTTAATGGAAGTAGCTTCATCAAAAGGTCCTACTTTTAATGGTTCCTTGCCCATAGGAATGGATTAGATTTAAGAAAATGTTTTCCTGTGTGTATTAGTCAGCCAAAGGGGTGCTGATGCACAGTACAGTACCAGAAATCTGTTGGCTTTTATAAAGGGTATTTTCTTGGGGTAGAAGCTTACAGTTACTAGGCCATAAAATGCAAGTTACTTCCTTCACCAAAGTCTGTTGCCACATGTTGGAGCAAGATGGCTGCAAGGATTCAGGTTATCTCTTCCTCTTAAGGTTCTGTGGCCCCAGCTTCTTCCAATATCAGCTGTAGGCTGGGATAAGTCTTATCTCCCAGGGCTCATTTCTCTCTGGGGTCAGCTGCAAACTATCAGGCAAATGGCTTTTCTCTCTTCCTGGGGCCTCTGCATATCTAATGGAGCCTTCTCTCTTCTTCTATGTTCTTCTCCTGTGTGTTTACTTCCCAGGGTTCCAGCATCCAAAACTCCAACTTTCCCTTCTGCCATTTTGTTTTCTCTGTGAGTCCCTGCCCACCAAGGGGGCAGGAACTCAACACCCTACTGATGTGGCCCATTCAAAGCCTTAATCATAATTTAATCAAGTAAAAGTGAAACCTCTGAATCTAATCTAATATGTCCAGAGGAACAGACCAGTTCACAAACATAATCTAGTATCTATTTTGGGAATTTATAAACAATATCGAACTGCTACACTGGGGTACATACAGCATCAAACCACCAATCCAGGGGATAGAGTGGGGATTGGGAATGGGAAGTTATGCCTGAAAACGTGCAGGGCTTCTATTCAAGATGATGAATATGTTTTGGTAATGGATGGTAATGCTGGCAGCACAATATTGTGACCATAACTAACAGCACTGAAATACATATGAGTATAATATTGCATCTGGAAAAAGACCTTGACCAAAAGGGGGAAATATTAAATACAAATGAGTTTAATGCCTAAGAGATTTTAAAGTGAGTTCAGAGGTAATTCCAGAGGTTATGCTTATGCACATCTCAGAAGGATCTAATTTATTGCCACAGTAAGCAATGGGGCTCCTGAGGGCTCTAGAGACATCTAGGCACTATAAGCAGGGCAGACAGTTTTAGGAATTTGGCATCCTGTCAGTGAGCCTTACTTTGGAATTTATGCTCCCCTGTGTAATAGAGTTAGACTCATCTATAGTTTCCCTACACATGGCTCTTCTGCCTCTTTTATTTGAACCTATAATTAGCACTATAGCTGTTGACTATATGCCCCAGAGACTAAAATCTTTGGTCTGTTCACGTGCCAGTTGAGCCCTGAATCTCAGCAGTGTTGCAACATCCACTCTCAAATTCACTGAACTCACCCAGGACAACTAACAAGGAGATGGTGATGGACAATGCCCATCTTAAGGAACAGAGAGTGTTTGCAACTGCAAGCAAGACAGTTACATCCATCTGCCTTGGGGATCTAAGTCCCCTCTCAATTAGAAACAGAGTGTGCATCACCCTCCCAGAATCCTCAAGACTGGGGAATGAACAATGGAATAAAGTAGACCTATTATTATTTTATTATAGACTTACTAGCAATGGAAGAACTTGTATCATTGATATAAAGGCAGTGGCCACCAGAGGTTCTGAGGGATGGAAGAGTGAAGAATAGATATAACATGGGGGCATTTTTGGAACATTGGAATTGTTCTGAATGACATTGCAATGATGGACACAGTCCATTAGACAACTGTCAAAAACTATAAAATTGTGTGGAGCATAGTATAAATTATTATTATTATTTTTTGGATTATAATTTATTTTTATTTTTATTTTTTTCAAATTCTACTCAATTTACTCATTTTTAAAAAAGATATTACATTAAAAAATATGAGGTCCCCATTCGCCCCTACCTCCCCCACCCCACCACTCCCCCCACAATAACACTCTCCCCCATCATCATGTCACATCCATTGCGTCTGGTGAGTACATCTCTGGGCATTGCTGCACCGCATGTCCTGTGTTCCACACCATAGCCCACACTTTCCCACGTTCCATCCAGTGGCCATGGGAGGACATACAACATCCGGCAATTGTCCCTGGGGCACCACCGAGGACAACTCCAAGTCCCGAGAATGCCTCCACATCTCTTCTTTTCCCATTCCCCGCACCCAGCAACCACCATGGCTACTTTTTCCAAATCAATGCCACATTTTCTCGATTACTAACCACAATGGTTCATGAATAGAATATCATTAAGTCCACTCTGATCCTTACTGTATTCCTCCTTTCTGTGGGCCTTGGCTTGGTTGTGTCCATTCCACATCTATGTCAAGAGGGGGGTTAGATTCCACATGGATACGGGATTCCACATCTATGTCAAGAGGGGGGTTAGATTCCACATGGATACGGGATGCAATCCTCCTGCTTTCAGTTGTAGGCACTCTAGGCTCCATGGTGTGGTGGTTGACATTCTTCAATTCCATGTTAGCTGAGTGGAGTAAGTCCAATAAATCAGAGTGTAGGAGCTGAAGTCTGTTGAGGTCAGGGCCTCGCTATCTTATTGTCAGTCCAGAGATTCAAATCCCCTAGATATATCTTAAGCCCCAGCACCAACTACAATTCCAGTAAAGTAGCATGAAAGGCTTGTGAAAAGAAATCCCATCTGAGTCCAGCTCCATCACGCAGAAACGCCAGCTCCAAAGAAGGGCCAACTGGCATGGCAGTGAACCCCATCTGCCATAAACATAGAACCTGTGGGTCTCTTTAGCCCTCAAAAGAACCAATACCTGGGGTTGTATCTACTTTATCTGTCTCTGAGACTCTGCTCAGGTGTGCATAAGGGCAATCCTTCTAACAACCTCCAGACTCTTTTTTAGAAACTCATAGCCATATGAACTCATTTGTCTTTTCCATTTCCCCCTTACTTTAGGTCAAAGAGCATTTTTAACTCCTGTTATTATATGTAGACAGGGATATTCTGCTGGTCTGTGTTGAACCTTTAATTTAAGGTCATTTTCTAGTTATGTCATGAGCTGGTACTTGGTAGTGATCCCTCAGTGCCAGGGAGGCTCATCCCTGGGTGTCATTTCCCACGCTGGGGGGAAGGCAGTGCATTTACATGCTGAGTTTGGCTTTGAGACTGGCCACATTTGAGTAACATGGAGGCTGTCAGGAGGGAACTCTTAGGCACAGTGCTGCTCTAGGCCTTGTTCTTATTTCAGGTGTGTAGGCTCACAAGCATAGTCATTAGTATCAGGGGCTCACTGTTGGATCCTCATTCCTTCCTGGTCCTTACCGTTGCAACTGGGGAACTGCCGCTGCTCCCCTAGGGACCATGACAGAGCCCCCACCTGGCCAGGGACCCAGTAGCCCCCCAGCTGTTGTTTTTTTTTTTTTTTTTTATTGACTTTGTAATAATATTACATTAAAAATATATATGTGAGGTCCCATTCAACCCCACCCCCCCGCCCCCTCTCTCCCCCCCCCCAACAACACTCATTCCCATCATCATGACACATCCATTGGATTTGGTAAGTACATCTTTGGGCACCTCTGCACCTCATAGACAATGGTTCACATCATGGCCCATACTCTCCTCCATTCCATCCAGTGGGCCCTGTGAGGATTTACAATGTCCGGTGATTACCTCTGAAGCACCATCCAGGGCAGCTCCATGTCCCAAAGACGCCTCCACCTCTCATCTCTTCCTGCCTTTCCCCATACCCATCGTCCACCATGTCCACTTTTCCCAATCCAATGCCACCTCTTCTATGTGGACATTGGATTGGTTGTGTCCATTGCACCTCTATGTCAAGAGGAGGCTCAGATTCCACATGGATGCTGGATGCAATCCTCCCATTTTCAGTTGTAATCACTCTAGGCTCCATGGTGTGGTGGTTGTCCTTCTTCAACTCCATCTTAGCTGAGTGTGGTAAGTCCAATAGATCAGATTGTAGGTGCTGGAGTCTGTTGAGGCTCAGGACCTGGCTATCACATTGTCAGTCCAGAGATTCAAATCCCCTAAATATATCTTAAACCCCAACATTAACTGTACCTCCAGCACATTAGCATGAAAGTCTTATGAAGGGAGATCCCATCTGAGTCCAGATTCATCACACATAAACACCCTTTCCAAAGAGGGGCCATCTGCCCTGGTAGTTAACCCCATCGGCCATGACCATAACTCCCATGGGTCTCTTTAGCCCTCAAAGGAACCAATATCTGGGGGTTGTATCTGCTTTATCTGTCTCTCTGACTCTGCTCAGTTGTGCATGAGGGCAATCCTTCTGCCAGCCTCCAGACTCTTTTTTAGAAACTCGTAGCCATATAAACTCATTTCTCCTTTCCATTTCCCCCTTACTTTAGGTCAAACAGCATTTTAAAGTCATGGTATTTTATGTAGACATGGATATTCTGCTGATCCACATTGAACCTTCTGTATAAGGTCATTTTCCAGTTGCATCATCAGTTGGTAGTTGATAGTGGTCCCCCGTTGCCAGGGAGGCTCATCCCCGGGTGTCATGTCCCACGCTGGGGGGAAGGCATTGCATTTACATGCTGAGTTTGGTTTGGAGACTGGCCACATTTGAGTAACAGGAAGGCTGACAGGAGGAAATTCCCAGGCACAATGTTGCTCTAGGCCTTGTTCTTATTTTAGGTTTGTCAGCTCAGAAGCATAGTCATTAGCATCAGGGGCTCACTGTTGAACCCTCACTCCCTCCCGGTCCCCGCCACTGTACCTGGGAGACTGTCGCTGCTCCCCTAGGGTACCCCCCCTACTGTGGTTTTTAATTGTTGCCACTATGAGTATATCCAAACATTACCATGCACCCTGGACATATGTTCTGTACAGCTCCCTGTCAGCCATATATCACCTGTCATTGGTATCCCATACCAGTATCCCTCCATTGCCATTGTTGAAACACTCTGTGATCCAGAACTCCCCGAAATTTGAAGCCCAATATAATGTCATGGTCCCTTACTAGGGAATGGCATATAGCGATGGGTTTAAAGGATAGATAAAGAACTTGGATAAAATTAGATAAAGAACTTAGATAAAGAATGTTGACTTGAAAAAATTCCACATCCTATCTTTTTCTTTCCCCCCCCCCCCCTAATTATTGAGCTTCTCTTCACAGGAGTCCTAGACCACAGCAATGTATATATTACAATATACAGTACTCCCACACATCCACCATAAAACCTTTTCCCTTCCACAGAGATAATCTTTTAACTTATTCATATCATATTTTCTAAAACTGATGTACAGACTCCGAGACAATAGCTTTCAAACAAGGTGACATCTGTGCTTACATTGTGGTCCATACTTTAGGCTATACAGTTTTCTAAATTTTTTAGTTATCCTATGTTTTACATTATGGTTTACATTATTAGTCTGTCATCCCCTATATGTTTTTGGTGTAATATTACATGTTTTATATCCATTCTTCTGTACTCCCACGAAACTACTCTCTTGTCCCCACATTTACCTTGGTTCCATCCATTCAACATCCATTTTCCCCTCCCCTTAGGGGCCACAGCGATAGCCAATGTCCATTTCCTGAGGAGCCACGTCCAGAGATACTTACAACAGTGATCAGAGCCTGACTTGCTCAACTGCCCTAATGCCCTGTGAACCACCCTTTCTCTCGAGAGATACAGTTCCCTCTATTTGATGGCATTAGTCCTCCCAAGGATGTGGGTCCACCCCCACTCTCACTACTTGGGTCTCTACCCAATGGTACAACCAACCCTGGCAAAATGAGCATTCACACATTCCCCAGGAGTTCATCGCACGTCAGATCATCCCCTCTGAGCATCCTAAACAGGTAACCCTCCTAATTATATTTTGATACGGTTTTCTCAGCATTTTACTCTCAACCAACACCTGACAATCTCCTATGTTCGTATGTTTCCCCTCCCTCCCCCCAATTTCTTGGGCAATATTACCCATCCGCACATGCCAAGACCCCCTCAAACCCGCAAAGGCCCACCCAAAGGCAACCACTTGCCCTCATTTTATCTCTTCTTTGTGCTCATAATTACTGCCAGCTCATCATAGATTCCACCCCTGCAGACATCAGCTCACATCTGTCCTCCACCCCCCGATTTCCTGTAAGCCCATCTTCCAGTCTCTAGCTCTCTGAGGCAGCTTGCTTATTTCATATCATTGAGGTCATGTAGTATTTGTCCTTCAATGCCTGGGTTTCTTCACTCAAATAAGGTTCTCAAGATTCATCCATGTTATCACGTGTGTTTGTAGTGTATTTGTTCTTAAAGCCGAGTAGTATTCCATTGGATGTATATACCACATTTTATTGATCCACTCATCTGTTGTTGGGCATTTGGGCTGATTCAAACTTTTGGCGATAGTGAACAATGCTGCTATGAACATTGCTGTGCACATATTGGTTTGTGTCCTTGTTTTCAGTTCTGCTGGGTATATACCCAGCAGTGGTATTGCTGGGTCATATGGCAAATCTATGGTTAGTTTTTTGAGAAACCGCCAAACTGTCCTCCAGAATGGTTGGATCCTTCTGCATTCCCACCAGCAGTGGATGAGTGTTCCCATTTCTTCACATCCTCTCCAGCATTTGTATTCTTCTGTTTTGTTCATAGCTGTCAATCTTATGGGAGTAATACGGTATCTCATTGTAGTTTTGATTTGCGTTTCCCTGATAGCTAGAGATTTGGAGCATTTTTTCATGTGCTTTGTAGCCATTTGTATTTCTCCTTTGGAGAAGTGTCTGTTTAAATCTTTTTCCCATTTTTTAAATGGGTTGTTTATCTTTTTTTTTTCAAGGTATAGGAGTTCTTTATATATGCAAGTTATAAGTCTCTTATCAGATATATGGTTGCCAAATATTTTCTCCCATTGTGTGGGTTTCCTCTTTACTTTCTTGACAAACTCCTTTGAGGTGCAGAAGGCTTTAATTTTGAGGAAGTCCCATTTATCTATTTGTTCTTTTGCTGCTCGTGCTTTTGGTGTAATATTCATGAAGCCATTTCCTATTACAAGGTCTTGTAGATGTTTCCCTACACTGCTTTCCAAGGTCTTTATGGTCTTGGCTCTTATATTTAGGTCTTTGATCCATCTAGATTTGATCTTTGTATAAGGTGTGAGATGGTAATCCTCTTTCATTATTCTACATATGGATATCCAGTTCTCCAGGCACCATTTGTTGAATAGGTCATTCTCTCCCAGTTGAGAGGGTTTGGTGGCTTTATCGAATATTATATGGCTATATATATGAGGTTCTATATCAGAACTTTCAATTCGATTCCATTGGTCTGTGTGTCTCTCCTTATGCCAATACCATGCTGTTTTCACTACTACAGCTTTGTAGTATGTTTTGAAGCCAGGTAGTGTGATTCCTCCAATTTCGTTTTTCTTTTTTTCAAAATGTCTTTGGCTATTCGGGGCCTCTTTCCTTTCCAAATAAATTTCATAGTTAGTTTTTCTAGTTCCTTAAAGAAGGCTGTGTTGATTTTTATTGGGATTGCATTGAATATGTAGATCAGTTTTGGTAGGATAGACATCTTAATAATATTTAGTCTTCCTATCCATGAACAGGGAATATTCTTCCATTTATTTAGGTCTTCTTTGATTTCCTTGAACAGTTTTGTATAGTTCTCAGTGGATAAGTTTTTTACATCTTTAGTTAAATTCATTCCTAAATACTTTTATTTTTTATTTACTATTGTGAATGGTATTTGTTTCTTCATTTCCTCCTGATCTTGCTCATTATTGGTGTACAGAAATGCTACTGATTTTTGCACATTGATCTATAACCTGTGACTTTACTAAACTCATTTATGAGTTCGAGAAGCTTTGTTGTAGACCTCCTAGGGTTTTCTATGTATAGGATCATGTCATCTGCAAATAATGAAATTTTGACTCCTTCCTTTCCAATTTGAATGCCTTTTATTTCTCGTTCTTGCCTCAGTGTTTGAGCAAGTACTTCTAAGACAATATTAAATAGAAGGGGAGAGAGTGGGCATCCTTGTCTTGTTGCTGACTTTAGAGGGAAGTATTTTAGGATTTCTCCTTTGTAAATGATGTTGGCTGTAGGTTTTTCATATATATTCTGTATCATGTTCAAAAAATTTCCTTGTATTCCAATCTTTTGGAGTGTTTTTATCAAGAAAGGGTGCTGTATTTTGTCAAATGCTTTTTCTGCATCTATAGATATAATCATGTGATTTTTTTCCTTCAGTCTGTTTATATGGTGTATTACATTGATTGATTTTCTTATGTTGAACCACCCCTGCGTACCTGGAATGATTCCCACTTGGTCGTGGTGTATAATTCGTTTAATGTGTTGTTGAATACGATTAGCAAGTATTTTGCTAAGTATTTTTGCGTCTGGGTTCATTAGAGAAATTGGTCTGTAAGTTTCCTTTCTTGTGGTGTCATTATTTGGCTTTGGTACTAGGGTAATGTTGGCATCATAGAAGGGGTTAGGCAATGTTGCTTCTGTTTCGATTTTTTTAAATAGTTTCAGCAGGATTGGTGTTAGTTCTTTCCAGAATGTTTTGTAGAATTCACCTGTGAAGCCATCTGGCCCTGGGCTCTTCTTAGTTGCGAGGCTTTTAATGACTGATTCTATCTCTTTACTTGTGATTGGTTTGTTCAGATTATCAATTTCTTCTTTCATCAATATAGGCTGCTTATGTGTTTCTAGGAATTTGTCCATTTTCTCTGAACTGTCATTTTTGTTGGAATATAGTTTTTCAAAGTATCCTCTTATGATAGTCTTTATTTCTGTGAGGTCAGTGGTGATATGTCCTTTCTCATTTCTTATTTTGTGTATTTGCATCTTCTCTCTTTCTTTTTTTTGTTAGTCTCGCTAAAGGTTTGTCAATTTTACTGATCTTCTCAAAAAATCAGCTCTTGATCTTGTTTATCTTTTCAAGTGCTTTCTTATTTTCTATTTCATTTAGTTCTGCTCTTATCTTTGTTATTTCCTTCCTTCTTCTTCCTGTGGGATTACTTTGTTGTTTTTTTTTCTAATTCCTCCAAATGTGCAGTTAGTTCTTCAATTTTTGCTCTTTCTTCTTTTTTTTTTTTAAGATTTATTTTTATTTATTTAATTCCCCTCCCCTCTCCTGGTTGTCTGTTTTCTGTGTCTTTTTGCTGCGTCTTGTCTCTTTGTCCGCTTCTGTTGTTGTCAGCGGCACGGGAAGTGTGGGCGGCGCCAATTCCTGTGCAGGCTGCACTTTCCTTCGCGCTGGGTGGCTCTCCTTATGGGTGCACTCCTTGCGCGTGGGGCTCCCCTACGCGGGGGACACCCCTGTGTGGCAGGGCACTCCTTGTGCGCATCAGCACTGCACATAGGCCAGCTCCACACGGGTCAAGGAGGCCCGGGGTTTGAACCGCGGACCTCCCATGTGGTAGACGGACGCCCTAACCACTGGGCCAAAGTCCGTTTCCCCTTTCTTCTTTTTTGATGTATGAATTTATGGCTATCAATTTCCCTCTCAGTACTGCTTTTGCTGCATCCCATAAATTTTGGTATGTTGTGTTATCATTATCATTTGTTTCAAGGTAGTTATTGATTTCTTTTGAGATTTCCTCTTTGACCCACTGTTTTACTAAGAGTGTGGTGTTTAATTTCCACATCATGGTGTGAAATCTGGGCCTCTGGCCCTTGCAGATTTCCAGCTTCACTCCACTGTGGTCAGAGATATTATTTTGTATGATTTCGATCTTTCTGAATTCATTAAGCCTTTCTTTGTGGCCTACATATGGTCTATCTTGGAGAATGATCCATGTGCACTTGAGAAAAATGTATTTCCTGCTATGTTTGGGTGTAATGATCTGTATATGTCTATTAGATCCAGCTCCTCTAATATACTGTTCAAATGTTTTGTTTCTTTAGTGATTCTCTTTTGAGATGTTCTGTCCAGAGTTGATAGTGGTGTATTAAAATCCCCCAGTATAATTGTAGATGCATCTATTCTTTCACTTAGTTTTTTCCAGCGTTTGCCTCACGTATTTAAAGGTGCCCTTGTTAGGAGCATAAATATTTATGTTTGTTCGATCTTCTTGACAGATTGTTCTTTTAACTAATATGTAGTATCCTTCTTTGTCTCTCACAATTGTTTTGTATTTAAAGTCTATTTTGTCTGATATTAATTTAGCTACTCCTGTCTTTTTTTGGTATTGTTTGCTTGTAAGATTGTTTTCCAACCATTCACTTTCAGCCTCCTTGAATCTCTGGGTCTAAGATGTGTCTCTTGTAGACAGCATATAGATGGGTCATATTTCCTCATCCAATGTCCTAGTCTGAATATTTTGATAGGTGTGTTTAATCTGTTGACATTCAGTGTTATTACTTTCAAACAATTATTTATGTTAGCCATATTTTGATTGCAGTTGTGTTTGTCATATTTTGTTTGCTTTTTTTCCCCTTCTCTTTTTGTCTTTTTTGTTGCTCTTACACTCTCCTCCAACTCTGCCTGTCCTGTTTTTTCCTTTCTTCCTGCAGAACTCCCTTTAGAATTTCTTGAAGGGGAGGTTTCTTGTTGGCATACTCTTTCAGTTTCTGTTTGTCTGTGAATATTTTGAATTCTCCATCATTTTTGAATGCTAGTTTAGCTGGATAGAGTATTCTTGGTTGGAAATTTTTTTCTTTTAGCACCTTGACTATATCATACCACTGCCTTCTTGCCTCCATGGTTTCAGATGAGAAATCAGCACTTAATCTTATGGAGCTTCCCTTGTATGTGATGGTTTTCTTTTCTCTTGCTGATTTTAGAATATTCTCTTTGTCTTGAGTGTTGGATAATTTGACAAGTATGTGTCTTGGGGTGGGCCTGTTAGGGTTTATGATGATTGGGGTGCCCTGTGCTTCTTGGATATTTACATCTGTCTCTTTCAGTAGATTTGGGAAGTTTTCAGCCATTATTTCCTGCAACACTCCTTCTGACCCCTTTCCCTTCTCTTCTCCTTCTGGAATGCCTATCATATGTATGTTTGATCGTTTTGCATTGTCATTCAGGTCCCTAAGTCCTATCTGAATTTTTTTCTATCTTTTTATTGATCAATTCTACTATTTGTTTGATTTCCAATGTACTGTCTTCCACATCACTAATTCTCTGCTCTGCCTCTTCTAGTCTGCTACTATTTGCTGCAAGTGTATTTTTGATTTCTTGAACTGTGGTGTTCATTCCCATCATATCTGTTATCTTTTTGCGTATGTTTGCAATTTCTCCTCCAAGTGTTGTCTTCATATTGTTAACCTCTTCCTTTACTTCATTAAATTTGTCGGTGATAAATGTTCTGAGATCTTTAATTACTTGTGCGAAGTTCTGCTCCCCTTCCTGGTTTTTAGTTTGTTCATTGGATTCAGCCATGATTTCCTGATTACTGGTTTAGTTTGTAGATTTTTGTTACTGTCTGGTCATCATTTTTTCTTGATGGGTTTAATCAGTTCCTTAGCTTCTTTGTCTAGTCTTGGGGATTAATTAGCTGTTGTTTTTGCATAAGTGTTATATCTTCTCTTTGTCACTTTGTTCTTCTTATTCTAATTTCTTATTGCTGGTTGAGTTCACTTTAAAGGAAAGTATTAGGGCCAGGGAAAGGCAATTGTGTAAGGAAGGAGAAAGTGTCAAGTAGTATTGGTGATAAATGTTAGCAGAGCAACAATATGAGATCTGGGAGGATGGATATTAGGTTCATGTAAGTTGTGTAGAGTTATAGCGGTAGTTATAGTACCTATAATGAGATAGTTGACTGAATATGGGAGGAATATGGTATGAATTAAGAAGCTAGTGTTTTCATGAGAGAGGGAAAGAGAAAAGAAAGGCAGTAGTTTCAAGAGTGGATAAAAGACAGAAAACAAAACAAAGGTACTAGAAATTAAGAGTTAGACACTTTGTGGATCAAAGAAAGGGAGGTGGAATATAGGAGAGATCGTAGATGATGGGGGATATCAAGATGTAGGGTAAAGGGGATAGTGTAGGTAGCCAAAATCAATTCACACAGAAATGAGGCAACGGAGGATGAGGAAACCCAGCAAATGTGAGGTGTTCCCTGCAGCACCTATTGTACAATTAAGATAAAATAAGATGAAAATGAGGGACAAGAGAGAGAAAAAAAATGAAGGAGAAGAAAGGAAGAAAGAAAATGGGGGTGGGTAAAGGGAGGGGAACAAGTAGGGAAAAGAAAAAAAATGATATAGAAGAACCACAACAGCAACAACAACAACAAAAAACCCTATATAACTGAAAAAAATACTTTGGGGGATACGCTGGGAGAAAAGCCTAGGAGATAATGCAATGTTAGCAATCAGGACATTAAAAAATAAAATAATAAAATAAAAACAAAAACAAAACAAAACAAAACAAAAAAGAAAAAATGCAAACGTTGAGGGCTAGGACATTCAAGGACCTCAGATGGACCTCAGTGCGTGATGGATTCAGGGATGGAAAGTCAGAGATATTGAAGACTCAAGAGGTGTGTGTCTCTGGGGTGTGGGCCACCAGAGTTTAGGGGACTCAGACCTGGCAACCTCAAATCTGGGTAACAGGGAGCCTGGGAGCACTGCAGTGCAACACAGCCTTCAGGGATCCCTGCAGCTGGGTGCCAGCCCTAAGGGAGAGGTCACATCCGCAAACTCTGACCTATGTGTCTGAACCCCACAATTCCCCCACTCACTTGGGTCTCTTCTGTGGCTGTATCACCAATTCGACTTCAGGACACCTCCCACCCTGTAAGCCCCCGGAATGGCCACCTGGGGGCGCCTCTACACTGCAGCCAATTTAATGACGCAGATCAGTAGCCAGGCCCGGGGGTGGTGCTCCAGCCGGAAATGCCGAAAACAGAGTCCAAAACCGAAATTCCCACGCTTTGCAAAATATTCCCCTAATCGGCTTCCAGACGTCTCCCACCCTGTCAGTCCCTGAAACTGCCTCCTGGTGACGTCTCTTTATTGCTACCAATTTAAGGCCATTGCAGATCGGCAGCCGGCCTTGGGGAGCGGGGCTCTAGGCGGAAGTGCTATTATATGTGTCCGCAATCAAAAATTCCCCGCTTCCCTATAAAACTCCCGTTTGTTTCCCCAAATTGGTCTGCGAAGGTCTCCTGTCCTGTTAGTCCCCCAATAGCCCGCTCAGGGCTTATGAATCCCCCAGTATCGCAGAGCCTCCAGAAATCGCCACCACAGTGCTGGTGCCACGGCTCCACCCACCCCAGGAGGGAGTGTCTTGTGGGCAGCTCCCACTTCCATGTAATAGAGTCTCAATTATATCTTATACACGAATTTTCTCTGTTACTTTCCCACCAAATCAATGTCCAGACACCTCTTGCCCTGCAAAAATCCTGAAACAGCCTGGTCCCGAAGAACCTCCAACGCTGCCCAGCCACTTCTTTGCAGGAGAGACTATAAGTTGCACTCACTCAGCCACCATCTTGCCCGCCCCCTCCATAGTATAAATTATAATGTAAACTATATTGCATGGTTAGTAACAATGCTTCAGTACATGTTCATCAATTGAAACAAATGTACCACACTAATGAAAGATGTTGTTAATGTGGGAAAGTGTCAGGAGGGAAAGGTGGGGTATATGGGATTTCCCTATTTTTTTCATTTAAAAATGTATTGAAGTATATCACTCCTACATAAACAATAAGTGTATAGTAAATGTGACTTAAAAAACAAACATGCATAACATCTTGCAGGTCTATCATACCTCACCCCACCACCAATACCTTGCAATATTGTGAGACATTTTTAACAAATGATGAAAGAGCATCCTCAAAATATTGCTACCAGCAAAAGTAAATTACATTTGGTGCATTCTCTTCTCAACCCACCCTATATTATTTATACCATTCATGTATAAACATACATAAACAGTAAGTGTATAGTAAAATTTGTGAATTTACAGAACAAACATGCATACATCATACAGGATTCCCATACATCAACCCATCACTAACACCTTGCATTGTTGTGCAATAATCTTTACAAATTATGAAATAATATGGTTAAAATCTTACTAAAAGCTATAGTCCATATCTTACATTTGGTGTATTTTCCCCCAACACACCCTATTATTATTTTAATATATTTTATTACAGAAAATTTAATATATTTTAATATTATTATATTTAATATTAATATATTTATAATATTATGATTATGTATTATAATATATAATATTAATATACTTTATTAAAGAACTTACAAAACAACCATGCCAACATGTAAAATTCCCACACAACACTTCTTCAACACATCACACTGTGGTGGAACATTTGTAACAGATTATGATATAATATCACCAGACTATTACCACCAATCATGGTCCATAGCATATATTTGGCACACTTTTTCCATACTCCCCCTTATCAATACAGTACATCTTTCGCATTGATGCATGAATATTACAGTACTGGTGTTAACCAGGTTCCATAGGTCATTTCAGTTGTATTTTTTCCCATGCTTCTCCACATTCCCACCACCTTGCAATGGCGATGTACATCCACTCTAGCTCAGGGGAGGACACTCTTGCATCCGTACCATCAACCACAATTCTCATCCACCTATGGGTCCACTGTGTTATTCACTCCCTAGATTATTATCTAGCTTTCTTTCAAATGACATTTACAAACCTAGGCTACCCTTTCTAGCCACATTCCCATTTTATAAACCAGCTGTTACTATAATATGTTACTATCAGCTCCATACATTTCCACACTTTTACAGTAAAGTTGATTAAAACCTCTACATACATTAAGCATTAAGTAGCCTATCTCAATCCTCCTCTTATCTTCTTTAAGAATACATCACCTATCATTAGGTCTTGAAGATGTTTTCCTTCGATTTCTTCTAGAAACCTTATGGGTTTTGGTTTTATATTTAAGTCTTTGACCCCTTTTGATGTAATTTTTGTATAAGGTGTGAGATAGTGATCCCCTTTCTTTCTTTTGGCTGTGGATATACAGATCTCCAAGCACCATTTGTTGAATGCACTGTTCTGCCCAAGCTGGGTGGGCTTGACAAAAATCATTTGACCATGGATGTGAAGGTCTGTTTCTGAACCATAAATTCATTAACATTGGTCTACGTGTCTATCTTTATGTGTCAGTACCACACTCTGTAACCACTCTAGCTAGGTACTATAATTTAAAGTCCAGAAGCAAGAGTCATCTAACTTCACTTTTCCTTTTAAAAATATCTCTGGCTTTTTATGACCCCTTATCCTTCCAAATAAATTTAATAATTATGTTTTCTGTTTATTTAAAAATGCTAGTGGAATTTTTATCTGGATTGCATTGAATCTGTATATCAATTTAGGTAGACGTGACATCTTAATGATATTTAGTCTTCCAATCCATGAACATGGAAAGTTTTCCCAATTATTTAGGTCTGTTTTGATTTCTTTTAACAATGCCTTGTAGTTTTCCGAATACAAGTGCTTTATGTCATTGATCAATTTTATTGCTAAATATTTGATTATTTTAGTCACTAGTGTAAATGAAATTTTTCCCCTGACTTCCTCCTCAGATTGTGCATTACTAGTGTCTTTTAAAGTCTATTTAGGGAAACGGACTTTGGCCCAGTGGTTAGGGCGTCCGTCTACCATATGGGAGGTCCGTGGTTCAAACCCCGGGCCTCCTTGACCCGTGTGGAGCTGGCCATGTGCAGCGCTGATGCGCGCAAGGAGTGCCGTGCCATGCAAGGGTATCCCCTGCGCGGGAGAGCCCCACGCGCACCACGCAAGGGTGTCCCCCGCATGGGGGAGCCCCACGCACAAGGAGTGCGCCTGTGAGGAAAGCCGCCCAGCGTGAAAAAGAAAGAGCAGCCTGCCCAGGAATGGCACCGCCCACACTTCCCGTGCCGCTGATGACAACAGAAGCGGACAAAGAAACAAGATGCAGCAAATAGACACCAAGAACAGACAACCAGGGGAGGGGGGGAAATTAAATAAATAAATAAATCTTAAAAAAAAAGTCTATTTAATTTGATATAAATTGTCTACTCTGGCTTTTGTTTGTTTGTTTGTTTTGGTTACTGCATGCATGGAATATCTTTTTCCAGCCTTTCCTTTCAATCTATTGGCATACTTGTGTCTAAAGAGAGTTTCTTGCAGACAACCTATAGATGGCTCATATTTTCTTATCCGTTCTGCCAATCTGTGTCTTTTGATTGGGGAGTTTAATCCATTAGTATTCAATGTTATTAATGTTGATGCAGTTCTTATTTCACCCATTTTGATCTTTGGGTTTTATCTCTCATTTTATTTTTACCATGCTTTTGAGACGTTTAGTTATTTGTACTGATATGATCTTCATTTCTAGATTCTCTTCCAAGTCTCTCTCTCCTGTCTTTCCTTTTCAGATTGTAGCACACCCTTTAGTATTTCCTGCAAGGCTGGTCTCTTTGTTATAAACTCTCTCAGTTTCTGTTTATCTGTGAATATTCTAAACTCACCCTCATTTTTAAAAGACAGTCTTTCTGGGTATAAGATCCTTGGTTGGAAGTTTTCTTGCAGTATGTTAAATATATCATATCACTGCCTTCATGCCTCCATGGTTTCTGAAAAGAAATTGACACAATATTTTAGAGTATCCCTTATATGTTATGAATTGCCTTTCTCTTGCTGCTGTCAGAATTCTTTGCCTTTGGTATTTGACATTCTGATTAGTATGTGTCTCAGAGATGGTCTATTTCAATTTCTTTGGATGGGCGTTCATTGTGCTTCTTGGAAATTGATATCTATGCCCTGCAATTGGGTTGGGAAATTTTCTAACATTATTTCTTCAAATATTCCTTATGCCCCTTTTTCCTTCTCTTCTGCTTCTGGGACACCCACAGCATGTATGTTTGCACATCTCTTGCTGTCATTTAGCTCCCTGCAACCTTGTTAATTTTTTCCATTCTTTTCTTCATCTGTTCTTTTGTATGTTCACTTTTGGAGGCCATGTCTTCAAGCTCATCAAAACCTTCTTCTGTCTCCTCAAATCTGCTGCTATATGACTCCAGTGTATTCTTAGTTTCATTTATTACACCTTTCATTCCCATAAAATCTGCTATTTTTCAATGTATGGTTTCAATTTCTTCTTGGTGCTCATCTAATGCCTTCTTAATATCCTTAATCTCTTTAGCCATCTCATTGAATTTATTAAGGAGATTTGTTTGAATATCTGTGATTAGTTGTCTTAACTCCTTAATGTTATCTGGATGCTTTTCTTGTTCCTTTAACTGGGCCATATATTCCTGTTTCTTGGTATGGATTGTAGTTTCTTGTTAGTGTCTTGGCATCTGACTTACTAGATGGAATTATTCTGGGTGCGGTTTCTCTCTTTAGTTTAGGGTTTTCTTGCCCTTTCTCCCTTGCTGGTTGTGTAGTAGGAGCCAAGGACATAGTTGGTGCTGTAAACTGTGGAGGCTCAAGCTGACCACATTGCCCCAGCGATGGATGAAGTCTCTCCCACTTTTCACCTTTGCCAGTGGAAGGGACAGAGCCAGAGCCATGTGTAATAATCCAAGTTGTTCAGGCCAAGGCAATCTGTAGTTGCCCAGCAAGACTCATGAAAATTCTCACCTCTTCCTCCCCTGCCTAGGGTGGGGATGGAGCTGCAGGTATGGGGAACAATCTATGCTGTGTGGGTTCAAAATGACTGCAGTTGACTAGGTAGACTTCTGACTGTTTAGTCTGTGCTGGCCAAATGTACCTGCAGTTACCTAGAGAGGCTAGTGCAGGTCCCACAATCTTCTTCCCTCCTAGCCTAGGCTAGGGCTTCAGTCCAATCTGTATGGAAAGAAGCCAGTCCCTACCATCACTGTAATTTTCAATCAGTCCTGCTTCCCCTCATGTCAGGGGCAAAGTTAAAATGGCAGCTACCAGCTTTTTTCTGACTTGGATATGTTCAAACTTCAGCTGTTCTTAGGATTCTACTTTAGCCAGCTGAATTTACTAATCAGTAGCTGAAGCTGGTGCCTAACCATCTCTTTATTTTATTTTACTTTATTTTATTAAATTGCCTTTTTTTAAAGATACATAGATCACAAAAATTGTTACTTTAAAAAATGTAAGAGGTTCCCACATACCCAACCCCCAAACCCCCACTCCTCTCACGTCAAAAACCTTTCTTTTAATTATTCATTTTAAAAAAATATTACATTAAAAAAATATGAGGTCCCATTCAACCCCATCGCCCCCACCCCATCACTCCCCCCACAGCAACACTCTCTCCCATCATCATGACACATCCATTGCATTTGGTAAGTACATCTCTGGGCATCACTGCACCTCATGGTCAATGGTCCACATCATAGCCCATACTCTCCCACATTCCATCCAGTGGGCCCTGGGGGGATCTACAATGTCTGGTAATTGTCCCTGCAGCACCACCCAGGACAACTCCGAGTCCCGAAAACGCCTCCACATCTCATCTCTTCCTCCCATTCCCCAAACCCAGCAGCCACCATGGCCACTTTTCCCACACCAATGCCACAAAAAACCTCTTTCATCATTGTGGCACATTCATTGCATTTGGTGAATACATTTTGGAGTGCTGCTGCCTCTCATCGATTATAGTTCACATTGTAGTTTACACTCTCCCCCAGTCCATTCAGTGGGTTATTGCAGGATATATAATGTCCAACTCCAAGTCTTCCCTCACCATTTTTGGGAAGTGAAGCTTCCAATTCTAACCATAGAGTATCTCCTGAGGTGGCTTCCTCCACTAGTGGAATATGGGCACTGGACTCCAGTGGTGTGGAGCCCTCTACTCATGAATCTTCTTTGCAGATGGGCAGTCTCCTCCTTCCATTCTTTCAAGAATGTTGCAGGATGCTCTTCTGGGCTCCTGGAGCCCCCACACAAATGCTTTAGATAGCTCTGGGTGCTTACTAACTGCCTTGTAATACGAGCTGACACTTGTAGCTCCTTACTCTGCTGTCATCTTGCTGGATCCAGGAGTCCCCTATATTTTTGATGTAATATTTATGTAATATAAAACTTCCTTAAAAATAAAATAAAAGTGCTGTTATCAATTGTAACAAATGTTCCACAGCAGTGCAAGCTGTTAATAATAGGATAGTGGTGGGGTGGGGGTGGTGGGGGTGAATGGGGACCTCATATTTTTTGAATGTAATATTTTTAAAAAAATGAATAAATTGAGTAGAATTTGGAAAAAAAATAGGACAGTTATTTTGTTTTATGCATGATGGTTCTGTAAACCCAAAACTTCTCTAATAAAGACAAAAAAAAAATGAAAAGGCATTTGCCCAGCTGGATTTAATTTTTTTTTAGTTTATTGACTCCTTTCTTCATTTAATTTTATCCCTTTTTGAAAGGAAATTTGGATAACCTATGCTTGTCCCACCATTGTATTTTGGGGTCAGGAAATCTGTTTCTTTAGTTTGCAGGTTCACAGATAGAGAGGAATTTTGCTCCAGGTGGAGTATATCCAGAACTTCAACCATACCCGATTTGGACAATGTAGATGATGTGATTTAGGTGAGATATCTTTCATTGAGTTGATGCTGTAATGTGATGAAATCTTTGGAGACCTTGGGATAAAATTAATGTATTTTGTATGTTGGATGGGCCTATATCTTTGGGGGCCAGAAGGTAGACTGTGGTAGGCAGAATAATGGCCCACCAAAGAAAGCCATGTCCAATTCCCTGGAATTTGTGAATATGTTAAGTTACATAGCAAAGGGGAATTAAAATTGCAAATGAAATTAAGCTTGTTGATCAACTGACCTAAATTAGGGAGATTACCCTGAATTATCTAGGTTGGTCCAAAATAATCACAAGGGGCCTTAAAATGGAAGAGGAAGACAGGAGGAAAATCAGAGGAAGATGTGACTATGGAAGAAAAGCACATAGAGATGCAATGTTACTGGCTTTGAAGATGGAGGAAGGGGGCCATGAGTCTAGGAATGTGGGTAGCCTCTAGAAACTACAAGGGACAAAGAAACAGATTATCCTTTAGAGCTTCTAGAAAACAATACAGCCCTGCCGACCCCTTGACTGTGGATCTGTCAGACTTCTATCCTACAAAATTATGAGATAATAATGAATGGGTGTTGTTTTAAGATGTTAACTTTTTGGTAATTTGTTACAATAGCAATAGGAAATTAATACCAATGTTTATTTGTTTGATTACTTGATTATTGTTTTGCTCCCCTCCAAGACATATCCTTAAGGGCAGGGACCTTTCTATTTTGCTCACTTTGATATCCTCAGTGCTTGACATATAAAATGTGTGCTATATATATTTGATGAATGAATGAATGAATATCTAACAGTTATATCCAAATGATATTATTATGGCAATATCATTACCCTCATAGTCTGTGTCTCTGTCCTTTCTATGTATATACCTGTTTCTGTCTTTTTCTTTGGGCCTCTTAACTCCTTTCCTTTCTTTGTACTCTCTTCTCTCTCCTTCATTTTTGTCCTGGTTTCTTAACTGTCTATAGTAAAGGATTGAAGTAGATCTTATAATTCCCTGTTATGCTTGTGGAATAAAGTCTTATATTTTCTGCTCATAGTTTTTCAAAAGAAATAAGTAATATAGTTTATTATAGTGAAAAATTGCTCTATACACAAGGCCCTCTTCATTTATTATTTAATTTATGTCAGTGGGTGAGACAACTTTGACAGAAATTTCTCATCTCTGACTTACAAAGATGTATATAATCCAGGTGTAGAAATATCTTGCATAAGTTGTCCATTTGTATCTACTTATCGGAACTTGTTCTCTGATTGCATAATCCACATTTCCCAGACAGCATAATTTCATCTCTTCTGAGAAAAGATTGTCTGATATTGTCTAATCAGAAGAAATCACATCATCCCTTAAGATCAGAGATATTCAGTCTTTTCCCTGCCTTCATCCTCTGGCTGCTGTGTTTTATCACAAGGCTGTTTAGCTAATGTTTGAATGGGGTACCTTGAGATCTTGATGAAGGCATATGGCCTATTCACTTACAAAGCTCAACCTGTTCCATGAAAGGGATTGGTTTACTGAAAGTTGAAACTTTTGGTGGGGAAGTTCTTGAAGTTTGTAGAACTCAAGAACATTTAGGGAAATCTTCATTTTCAGAGTCGAAGAGACTTTTAGAGATTGCCTAGCACAATGCTTCTCAAACTTTAATGAATACTTGAATCACCCGGGGAGATTATTACAATTAAGATTCTAATATAGTAGCTCTGGGGGTGGATCTCAAGAATTTGAATTTATAATGAGTTACCAGGTGATGTTGATGCTGCTGGTTCAGGGTCCATGCTTTGAAGAGGAAGAGGATAGTCATCTAAGGTATCCATAGTTTCAAAAACCAGGGCTTCAGGGAAGCAATGTCTTCGCTCTCCTCTAAGGCAAATAAAAGGCCTAGGTCTCTCATGTTTTGGTGACCCCAGAACCCTCAAGCCACAACAATATACCTTCTACTCAGACTCCTCCACAGAAATTCTTTCTTGAGAGGAACAAATGCTATCTTAACCATCTAATTCTGTGAAGTTTGAAAGAAAGAAAATTCCAGACTAGAATCACAGCAAAGTCATGATTTCTAAACTCAGTTGCCTAGAAATTCTTCTGTATGTCTATAATTATCTGTCTACTACCTCCTTTTCCATGCTCAGGAGATGACCTTGTTCCTGGTTCACTAAGAATGACAAAAGCTTTGCATCAGAATCTTTCAACCTCTTTCCACCAAGTTCTCTTCACAAACTTACCTTTCTTTTCACTTCTCTTGTGTTTTAGTGTTAACGTTCCCTTTTTGGAAGTAAATTAATTCCTCCACCTGTACTTTGAATCCAATTGCCTCCCTTTTCCTTCACTCTATGCATCTTCCTCTCCCTCTCCTACTCCTTCAACTTTCATCTACCCAACTCTGAGCACTTCCTGATTGCATAACTGCAATAGCTTCTTAATTGGTCTCCCCATATACATTCCAATACAGCTAGAGTGATCTTATTAAAGCATGAATCTAACCATGTTATATTTCCTTCGGTTGCTCCTCAATATGGGGCAACTCATATCACAAAGAATATAAACATTCAGTCTCCATTAAGCTCTGAAAAGTCATCAAAACTGTTAGAAGGCTCTTTAACTTAAGATTGCTGACCCACATCCAGATAAGTCTTGAGGAGCAGTGTGAAGATAACTGGCAGTTTTCCTTTTTTTCAATCAGCTGCAGTTTTTTGAATCATTATTGTGTAGTTATTTACTATATGTGGGGACAGAAGGCTGCAGGGTAATAGGATCTTTTTCTGTTTTTTTTCAAACCTCTATTCAATTGTAAACTTCCTTGTAAGTCAAGTTGATGAACATTTGTTAGCATCTATTGAGTTCCCCACACTCTAGCAGGCACTATAAAGAAGTTATATAGAACTGGCTGGTCTTGATCCTGGCACTGAAAAACTTGTGTATGTGCATGCATCTCCAAATAATGTGCTATCTTCTGTGTGCCAGAAACTATCTTAGATGATTTATACCCATTATGTATTATAGATGAGGAAACTGAGGCTTACCGAAGGGTGACACAAGCAGAAAATGAAACACAGGTTTATAAGTCTGAGGTATGCAAAGCCCTTTCTTTTTCTCTTATGGTACTTCTTGGCAACCCATTTAAGGAAATAGAACTGATGCTCTTGATATGAAGACAGCACACTGGGGCAATATGTAATAAGGTGAAAATTTGTGGTACAGGTAAAGAAAAGTTATGTAATGGAAAAAGTACAGGATTGAAATTCTGTTAAGTTTGGAGCCAATTTTGGTACTACTACAAGTAGATATGTACCCTCAAATATTTTACCCTCTTTGGATGTCAGTGTCCCATTTTTAAAATAAGAAGATTGAAGAAATTCAGATTGATTTTTTAAACAAATGAAAACATACTTAATCTCAGTCATAAAATGAAAATAAAGCTAAAATAAAATGGAATGTTCACCTCTAAACAATTGGCAAAGATAAAATTATTATTTTGTTTACAGAAGTATAGGGAAACAGGGGAGCGGATGTGGCTCAAGTGGCTGGGAGCCTGCTTCCCATGTACAAGGTCCCAGATTTAATTCCCAGTACCTCCTAAAAAAAACAACAACAACAACTCTCATTGGGGAGCAGGTGTAGCTCAGTGGTTGATCACCTGCTTCCCATGTATGAGGTCCTGGGTTCAATCCCCGGTGCTGCCAAGAAAAAAAAGTATGGGGAAACAGTCACTCAAATTATATGTGGTAAGTATAAATTGGTACAACTTCTATGAAGGGCAACTTAGGAACTATATCAAAATTTAAAATGCACATCTCATTTGACCCAGAGCACTTCACCTTTAGGAATTTATTTTACAGATATACTTTCATGTGTTTACAAAAACATATGGACAAAGGTATTCACTCGAATTTTGGTTATAGTAGCAGAAGACTAAAAACTACCTAAATGTCTGTCAATAGGAGACTGATTAACATTCTGCAGGTATTTAACAGAGCTAAATTTTCTATATGGAAGGATCTTTAAGATATGTTGTGGAATTTGTCTTTCACAAGTTGGGATGTCCCATCAAGATATAGAAGGTACCCTCTGGGGCTATGGGCTCCAGCAACAGTCCAGAACTAGGTTGCCTTTCCTGAGACTCCTCTACAGTGGATTCTACATGCCTTTAACCCCCCGGGAGACTTGATATACTAGAAGAGACATCAATTAAAAACTACTGTTAAACCTAGATGGAAAGGAGCTTATCAAGTCTTATTGACCACCACTATAGCAGTAAAATACAGGGAACTGACCCCTGGTTCCACCTGTCACAACTAAACCATGCTCCAACCCTTGAGAGATTACTTCTACTTTGGATCTCAAGATAAAATTGACACAAGGATTCCACAAGCATACAGAGACTGATATAGACAGCTTCTGCCCAAGACTTTGGAACAAGTAGGTGATTCCCAAGATCATGGATCAAGACATGCCTGAATTTCCTTATCTTATTTTCTGTCTCTTCCTTTTCATTGTCTGTTTAAATATTCTCTTATTCATTCTACACACTTGACAAAGCTCAATCTTTTTTTTTTTTTTCCCATTTTCATTTCATCAATATATCTTTTTTTTTTATTGACTTTGTAATAATATTACATTAAAAATATATATATATACAAGGTCCCATTCAACCCCACCACCCCCACCCCACCTCCCCCCCCCCCAGCAACACTCATTCCCATCATCATGACACATCCATTGCATTTGGTTAGTACATCTTTGGGCACCTCTGCACCTCATTGTCATTGGTCCACATCATGACCCATACTCTCCCCCATTCCATCCAGTGGGCCCTGTGAGGATTTACAATGTCCGGTGATTGCCCCTGAAGCACCATCCAGGGCAGCTCCATGTCCCAAAGACGCCTCCACCTCTCATCTCTTCCTGCCTTTCCCCATACCCATCAGCCACCATGTCCACTTTTCCCACTCCAATGCCACCTTTTCTATGTGGACATTGGATTGGTTGTGTCCATTGCACCTCTATGTCAAGAGGAGGCTCAGATTCCACATAGATGCTGGATGCAATCCTCCCACTTTCAGTTGTAATCACTCTAGGCTCCATGGTGTGGTGGTTGTCCTTCTTCAACTCCATCTTAGCTGAGTGTGGTGAGTCCAATGAATCAGATTGTAGGTGCTGGAGTCTGTTGAGGCTTAGGACCTGGCTATCACATTGTCAGTCCAGAGATTCAAATCCCCTAAATATATCTTAAACCCCAACACTAACTGCACCTCCAGCACATTAGCATGAAAGTCTTATGAAGAGAGATCCCATCTGAGTCCAGATTCATCACACATAAACACCATTTCCAAAGAGGGGCCATCTGACCTGGTAGTTAACCCCATCGGCCATGATCATAACTCCCATGGGTCTCTTTAGCCCTCAAAGGAACCAATATCTGGGGGTTGTATCTGCTTCACCTGTCTCTCAGACTCTGCTCAGTTGTGCATAAGGACAATCCTTCTGCCAGCGTCCAGACTGTTTTTTAGAGACTCGTAGCCATATAAACTCATTTCTCCTTTCCATTTCCCCCTTACATTAGATCAAACAGCATTTTATTTTTATTTTTATTTTTTTATTGACTTTGTAATAATATTACATTAAAAATATATATGTGAGGTCCCATTCAACCCCACCCCCCCACCCCCCTCTCCCCCCCCCCCCAGCAACACTCATTCCCATCATCATGACACATCCATTGGATTTGGTAAGTACATCTTTGGGCACCTCTGCACCTCATAGTCAATGGTCCACATCATGGCCCATACTCTCCTCCATTCCATCCAGTGGGCCCTGTGAGGTTTTACAATGTCCGGTGATTGCCTCTGAAGCACCATCCAGGGCAGCTCCATGTCCCAAAGACGCCTCCACCTCTCATCTCTTCCTGCCTTTCCCCATACCCATCAGCCACCATGTCCACTTTTCCCAATCCAATGCCACCTCTTCTATGTGGACATTGGATTGGTTGTGCCATTGCACCTCTATGTCAAGAGGAGGCTCAGATTCCACATGGATGCTGGATGCAATCCTCCCACTTTCAGTTGTAATCACTCTAGGCTCCATGGTGTGGTGGTTGTCCTTCTTCAACTCCATCTTAGCTGAGTGTGGTGAGTCCAATGAATCAGATTGTAGGTGCTGGAGTCTGTTGAGGCTTAGGACCTGGCTATCACATTGTCAGTCCAGAGATTCAAATCCCCTAAATATATCTTAAACCCCAACATTAACTGCACCTCCAGCACATTAGCGTGAAAGTCTTATGAAGGAAGATCCCATCTGAGTCCAGATTCATCACACATAAACACCATTTCCAAAGAGGGGCCATCTGCCCTGGTAGTTAACCCCATCGGCCATGACCATAACTCCCATGGGTCTCTTTAGCCCTCAAAGGAATCAATATCTGGGGGTTGCATCTGCTTTATCTGTCTCTCTGACTCTGCTCAGTTGTGCATGAGGGCAATCCTTCTGCCAGCCTCCAGACTCTTTTTTAGAAACTCGTAGCCATATAAACTCATTTCTCCTTTCCATTTCCCCCTTACTTTAGGTCAAACAGCATTTTAAAGTCATGTTATTTTATGTAGACAGGGATATTCTGCTGATCCGCATTGAACCTTCCATTTAAGGTCATTTTCCAGTTGCATCATCAGTTGGTAGTTGATAGTGGTCCCTCGTTGTCAGGGAGGCTCAGCCCCGGGTGTCATGTCCCATGCTGGGGGAAGGCATTGCATTTACAAGCTGAGTTTGGCTTCGAGACTGGCCACATTTGAGTAACAGGAAGGCTGACAGGAGGAAATTCCGAGGCACAATGTTGCTCTAGGCCTTGTTCTTATTTTAGGCTTATCAGCTCACAAGCGTAGTCATTAGCATCAGGGGCTCACTGTTCAACCCTCACTTCCTCCCGGTCCCCACTGCTGCACCTGGGAGACTGTCGCTGCTCCCCTAGGGACCACGACAGAGCACCACTGGCCAGGAACCCAGTACCCCCCCTGCTGTGGTTTTTAATTGTTGCCACTATGAGCATATCCAAACATTACCATGCACCCTGGACATATGTTCTGTACAGCTCCCTGTCAGCCATATATCACCTGTCATTGGTATCCCATACCAGTATCCCTCCATTGCCATTGTTGAAGAAACACTCTGTGATCCAGAACTCCCCGAAATTTGAAGCCCAATATAATGTCATGGTCCCTTACTAGGGAATGGCATATAGCGATGGGTTTAAAGGTTAGATAAAGAACTTGGATAAAGTTAGATAAAGAACTTAGATAAAGAATGTTGACTTGAAAAAATTCTACATCCTATCTTTTTCTTTTTTTTCCCCCTAAATATTCAGCTTCTCTTCACAGGAGTCCTAGACCACAGCAATGTATATATATAATATACAGCACTCCCATACATCCACCACAAAACCTTTTTCCTTCCACAGCGATACTCTTACACCCTATTCACATCATATTTACTTAACGGGATGTACAGAGTCTGAGACATTAGCTTTCTAACAAGGTGACATCTGTGCTTACATTATGGTGCATACTTTAGGATACACAGTTCTTTACATTCTTAGTTATCCTATGTTTTACATTATGGTTTACATTATCAGTCTGTCATCTCCTATATGTTATGGTGTAATATTACATGTTTTATATCCATCCTTGTGTACTCTCAAGAAACTCCTCTCTTACCCCCATTTACCTTGGTTCCACACATTTAACATCCATTTTCCCTTCCACCCTGGTGCCCACAGTGACAGCCAACCTCCGTTTCCTGAGGAGCCACTTCCAGAGATAGATGGAATAGTGTTCAGGGCCTAACTTGCTCAACTGCCCCAATGCCCTGGGAGCCACCCTTTCTCTCGAGGGATACAGTTCCCTCTATTTGATGGCATTAGTCCTCCCCAGGATGTGGGTCCACCCCCACTCTCACTACTTGGGTTTCTACCCCATGGTGTCACCCACTCTGGTAGAATGAGCATTTAGACATTCCCCAGGAGCCCTTCCTGCATCAGACCCTCCCCGCCGAGCATTCTAAACAGGTAACCCTCTTTATTATATTTTGATATGATTTTCTCGGCATTTTACTCTCCACCAACACCTGACCCTCTCCTGTGTTCGTATGCTACCCGTCCCTCCCCCCACTTTTGGGCAATGTTACCTATCCATCCCTCCCCAGCCACCCTCAAACCCGCAAAGCCCCAACCAAAGGCAACCCCTTGCCCCCCTTTTTTTTTTTTTTTTTTTTTTTTTTTTAGATTTATTTATTTATTTAATTTCCCCCCCTCCCCTGGTTGTCTGTTCTTGGTGTCTATTTGTTGCGTCTTGTTTCTTTGTCTGCTTTTGTTTCTTTGTCCGCTTCTGTTGTCGTCAGCGGCACAGGAAGTGTGGGCGGCGCCATTCCTGGGCAGGCTGCACTTTCTTTTCACGCTGGGTGGCTCTCCTCACGGGTGCACTCCTTGCACGTGGGGCTCACCCCACGCAGGGGACACCCTTGCGTGGCACGGCACTCCTTGCGCGCATCAGCACTGCGCATGGCCAGCTCCACACGGGTCGAGGAGGCCCGGGGTTTGAACCGCGGACCTCCCATATGGTAGACGGACGCCCTAACCACTGGGCCAAAGTCCGTTTTCCCCCCTTGCCCCCCTTTTATCTCTTCTTTGTGTTCATACTTACCACCATCTCGTCTTAAATTCCACCCCTGCAGACATCTGCTCACATCCTTCCTCCACCCTCCGATTTCCTGTAAGCCTATCGTTCAGTCTCTTGCTATCTAGGGCAGCTTGGTTATTTCATATCATTGAGGTCATGTAGTATTTGTCCTTCAATGTCTGGGTTGCGTCACTCAACATAAGGTTCTCAAGATTCATCCATGTTATCACATGTGTTTGTAGTGTGTTTGTTCTTACAGCCGAGTAGTATTCCATTGTGTGTATATACCACATTTTATTTTATTTTATTTTTTTTTTTAAAGATTTATTTTTATTTATTTAATTCCCCTCCCCTCTCCCAGTTGTCTGTTTTCTGTGTCTTTTTGCTGCATCTTGTTTCTTTGTCCGCTTCTGTTGTCATCAGCGGCACGGGAAGTGTGGGCGGCACCATTCCTCGGCAGGCTGCTCCCTCCTTCGCGCTGGGCGGCTCTCCTTATGGGTGCACTCCTTACGCGTGGGGCTCCCCTACGCGGGGGACACCCCTGTGTAGCACAGCACTCCTTGCGCGCATCAGCACTGCGCATGGGCCAGCTCCACACGGGTCATGGAGGCCCGGGGCTTGAACCGTGGGCCTCCCATGTGGTAGACGGACGCCCTAACCACTGGGCCAAAGTCCGTTTCCCTATACCACATTTTATTGATCCACTCATCTGTTGATGGGCATTTGGGTTGATTCCAACTTTTGGCAATAGTGAACAATGCTGCTATGAACATTGGTGTACATATATCGGTTTGTGTCCTTGTTTTCAGTTCTGCTGGGTATATACCCAGCAGTGGTATTGCTGGGTCATATGGCAAATCTATGGCTAGTTTTTTGAGAAACCGCCATACTGTCCTCCAGAATGGTTGGATCCTTCTGCATTCCCACCAGCAGTGGATGAGTGTTCCCCTTCCTTCACATCCTCTCCAGCACTTGTATTCTTCTGTTTTTTTCATAGCTGCCAATCTTATGGGTGTAAGATGGTATCTCATTGTAGTTTTGATTTGCATTTCCCTGATAGCTAGAGATTTGGAACATTTTTTCATGTGCTTTTTTTCCATTTGTATTTCTTCTTTGGAGAAGTGTCTGTTTAAGTCTTTTTCCCATTTTTTAAATGGGTTGTTTATCTTTTTCTTTTCAAGATATAGAAGTTCTTTATATATGCAAGTTATAAGTTTCTTATCAGATATATGATTGCCAAATATTTTCTCCCACTGTGTGGGCTCCCTTTTTACTTTCTTGACAAATTCCTTTGAGGTGCAGAAGGCTTTAATTTTGAGCAAGTCCCATTTATCTATTAGTTCTTTTGCTGCTCGTGCTTTTGGTGAGATATTCATAAATCCATTTCCTATTACAAGGTCCTGTAGATGTTTCCCTACACTGCTTTCTAAGGTTTTTATGGTCTTGGCTCTTATATTTAGGTCTTTGATCCATCTTGAGTTGATCTTTGTATAAGGTGTGAGATGGTAATCCTCTTTCATTCTTCTACATATGGCTATCCAGTTTTCCAGACACCATTTGTTGAATAGGCCACTCTCTCCCGGTTGAGAGGGTTTGGTGGCTTTATCGAATATTATGTGGCTGTATATGTGAGGTTCTATATCAGAGCTTTCAATTCGATTCCATTGGTCTATGTGTCTCTCCTTATGCCAATACCATGCTGTTTTCACCACCGTAGCTTTGTAGTATGTTTTGAAGTCAGGTAGTGTGATTCCTCCAATTTCGTTTTTCTTTTTCAGTATGTCTTTGGCTATTCGGGGTCTCTTTCCTTTCCAAATAAATTTCATAGTTAGTTTTTCTAGTTCCTTAAAGAAGGCTGCGTTGATTTTTACTGGGATTGCATTGAATGTGTAGATCAGTTTTGGTAGGATAGACATCTTAATAATGTTCAGTCTTCCTATCCATGAACAAGGAATAGTCTTCCATTTATTCAGGTCTTCTTTGATTTCCTTGAACAATCTTGTATAGTTCTCGGTGTATAAGTTCTTTACCTCTTTAGTTAAATTTATTCCTAAGTATTTGATTTTTTTATTTACTATTGTGAATGGTATTTGTTTCTTGATTTCCTCCTGATCTTGCTCCTTATTGGTGTACAGAAATGCTACTGATTTTTGCGCATTGATCTTACAATGTGCGACTTTACTAAACTCATTTATGAGTTCTAGAATCTTCGTTGTAGATCTCTCAGGGTTTTCTATGTATAGGATCATGTCATCTGCAAATAATGAAATTTTGACTTCTTCCTTTCCAATTTGAATGCCTTTTATTTCTGGTTCTTGCCTCAGTGCTCGAGCAAGTACTTCTAAGACAATGTTAAATAGGAGCGGAGACAGTGGGCATCCTTGTCTTGTTCCTGAGTTTAGAGGGAAGGAGTCTAGGATTTCTCCATTGTAAACAATATTGGCTTTAGGTTTTTCATATATACTCTTTATCATGTTCAAAAAATTTCCTTGTATTCCAATCTTTTGGAGTGTTTTTATCAAGAAAGGGTGCTGTATTTTGTCAAATGCTTTTTCTGCATCAATAGATATAATCATGTGATTTTTTTCCTTCAATCTGTTTATATGGTGTATTACATTGATTGATTTTCTTATGTTGAACCATCCTTGCATACCTGGGATGAATCCCACTTGGTCGTGGTGTATAATACATTTAATGTGTTGTTGAATACGATTAGCAAGTATTTTGTTAAGTATTTTTGCGTCTAGGTTCATTAGAGAAATTGGTCTGTAATTTTCCTTTCTTGTGATGTCTTTGTTTGGCTTTGGTACTAGGGTAATGTTGGCATCATAGAAGGAGTTGGGTAATGTTCTTTCTGTTTCGATTTTTTGGAATAGTTTCAGCAGGATTGGTGTCAGTTCTTTCCGGAATGTTTTGTAGAATTCACCTGTGAAGCCATCTGGCCCTGGGCTCTTCTTAGTTGGGAGATTTTTAATAACTGATTCTATCTCTCTGCTTGTGATTGGTTTGTTAAGATCATCAATTTCTTCTTTCGTCAATATGGGCTGCTTATGTGTTTCTAGGAATTTGTCCATTTCCTCTAGATTGTCATTTTTGTTGGAATATAGTTTTTCAAAATATCCTCTTATGATAGTCTTTATTTCTGTGGGGTCAGTGGTGATATCGCCTTTCTCATTTCTTATTTTGTGTATTTGCATCTTCTCTCTTTTTTTCTTTGTTAGTGTTGCTAAAGGTTTGTCAATTTTGTTAATCTTCTCAAAAAACCAGCTCTTGGTCTTGATTATCTGTTCAAGTGCTTTCTTATTTTCTATTTCATTTAGTTCTGCTCTTATCTTTGTTATTTCCTTCCTTCCTCTTCCTGTTGGGTTACTTTGTTGTTGTTTTTCTAATTCCTTCAAATGTGCAGTTAGTTCTTCAATTTTTGCTCTTTCTTCTTTTTTGATATATGAATTTATGGCTATAAACTTCCCTCTCAGTAGTGCTTTTGCTGCATCCCATAAATTTTGGTATGTTGTGTTATCATTATCATTTGTTTCAAGGTAGTCATTGATTTCTTTTGAGATTTCCTCTTTGACCCACTGTTTTTCTAAGAGTGTGCTGTTTAATTTCCAAATCGTGGTGTGAAATCTGGGCTTCTGTCCCTTGCAAATCTCCAGCTTGACTCCACTGTGGTCAGAGATAATGTTTTGTATGATTTCAATCTTTCTGAATTCGTTCAGCCTTTCTTTGTGGCCTAGCATAGGATCTATCTTGGAGAATGATCCATGTGCGCTTGAGAAAAATGTATATCCTGCTGTGTTTGGGTGTAGTGATCTATATATATCTATTAGATCCAGCTCCTCTAATATACTATTCAGATGTTTTGTTTCTTTGGTGATTCTCTTTTGAGATGTTCTGTCCAGAGTTGATAGTGGTGTATTAAAATCCCCCACTATAATTGTAGATGTATCTATTCTTTCACTTAGTTTTTCCAGCGTTTGCCTGACGTATTTAGAGGCACCCTAGTTAGGGGCATAGATATTTATGATTGTTCGATCTTCTTGACAGATTTTCCCTTTCACTAAAATGTAGTATCCTTCTTTGTCTCTCACAATTGTTTCACATTTAAAGTCTATTTTGTTTGATATTAATATGGCTACTCCTGCCTTTTTTTGGTTATTGTTAGCTTGTATGATTGTTTTCCAGCCATTCACTTTCAATCTCCATGCGTCTCTGGGTCTAAGATGTGTCTCTTGTAGACAGCATATGGATGGGTCATATTTCCTTATCCAATGTCCCAGTCTGAATCTTTTGATAGGTGAGTTTAATCCGTTGACATTCAGTGTTATTACTATCAAGGAATTATTTGTGTTAGCCATATTTTGATTGGATTTGTGTTTGTCATATTTTGTTTGTATATATATTTTTTGTCTTTTTTTTTTTGTTGTTGTTGGTCTTATACTCTCCTCCAACTCTGCCTTTCCTGTTTTTTCCTTTCTTCCTGCAGAACTCCCTTTAGAATTTCTTGAAGGGGAGGTTTCTTGTTGGTATACTCTTTCAGTTTCTGTTTGTCTGTGAATATTTTGAACTCTCCATCATGTTTGAATGCTAGTTTAGCTGGATAGAGTATTCTTGGTTGGAAATTTTTTTCCTTTAGTACCTTGACTATATCATACCACTGCCTTCTTGCCTCCATGGTTTCAGAAGAGAAATCAGCACTTAATCTAATTGTGCTTCCCTTGTATGTGATGGTTTTCTTTTCTCTTGCTGCTTTTAGGATTTTCTCTTTGTCTTGAGCATTGGAATTTGACAAGTATATGTCTTGGGGTGGGCCTGTTGGGGTTTATGACTTGTGGAGTGTGCTGTGCTTCTTGGATATGCATATCTGTCTCTTTCAGTAGATTTGGGAAGTTTTCAGCCATTATTTCCTGCAACACTCCTTCTGACCCCTTTCCCTTCTCTTCACCTTCTGGAATGCCTATAATACGTATGTTTGAGCGTTTTGCATTGTCATTCAGGTCCCTAAATCCTAACTGGATTTTTTCTATCTTCTTATTGACCCCTTCTACTATCTGTTTGATTTCTGATGTACTGTCTTGCACATCACTAATTCTCTGCTCTGTCTCTTCTAGTCTGCTGATATTTGCTGCAAGTGTATTTTTGATTTCTTGAACTGTGGTGTTCATTCCCATCATATCTGTTATGTTTTTTCGTATGTCTGCAATTTCCCCTCTAAGTGATGTCTTCATGTTGTTAACCTCTTTCATTACTTCGTCAAATTTGTCGGTGATAAATGTTCTGAGATCTTTCATTGCTTGTGCCAAGTTTTGCTCCCCTTTGTGATTATTGGTTTGTTGATTGGATTCAGCCATGTTTTCCTGATTACTGGTTTGGTTTGTAGATTTTTGTTGCTTTCTGGTCATCTCTTTATCTTGACGGATTTAATCAGTTCCTTAGCTTCTTTGTCTGCTCTTGGAGGTTAATTAGCTGTTATTTTTGCATAGGTGGTATATCTTCTCTTTGTCACTTTTTTCTTCTTATTCTAGTTACTTGTTGTTGGTTAAGTTCACTTTAAAGGAAAGTATTAGTGTTGGGGAAAGGCAATTGTGTAAGCAAGGGAATAGTATAAAGTAGTATTGGTGATATATGTTAACAAAGCAAGAATATGAGATCTGGGAGGATGGAGGTTAGATTCATGTAAATTGTGTAGAGTTATAGCAGTAGGTAGAGTACCTATTATGAGGTAGATGATTGAATATAGGAGGAATATGGTATGAGCTAAAAAGCTATTGATTTTGTGAGAGAGGGAAAGAGAAAAGAAAGGTAATAGTTTCAAGAGTGGATAACAGACAGAAAACAAAACATAGTTATTAGAAATTAAGACTTAGCCCCTTTGTGGATCGAAGAAAGGGAGGTGGGAGGTGGAATATAGGAGAGCCAGTAGATGGTGGCGGATATCAAGATGTAGGGGAAAGAGGATAGTGTAGGTAGCCTAAATCAGTTCACACAGAAATGAGGCAGTGAAGGATGAGAAAACCCAGCAAATGTGAGGTGTTTCCTGCCGCACCTATTGTATAATTGAGTTAAAATAAACTAAGCAAACAGCATTTTAAAGTCATGTTATTTTATGTAGACAGGGATATTCTGCTGATCCGCATTGAACCTTCCGTATAAGGTCATTTTCCAGTTGCATCATCAGTTGGTAGTTGATAGTGGTCCCTTGGTGCCAGGGAGGCTCATCCCCGGGTGTCATGTCCCACGCTGCAGGGAAGGCATTGCATTTACATGCTGAGTTTGGCTTCGAGACTGTCCACATTTGAGTAACATGAAGGCTGACAGGAGGAAATTCCCAGGCACAATGCTGCTCTAGGCCTTGTTCTTATTTTACGCTTATCAGCTCACAAGTGTAGTCATTAGCATCAGGGGCTCACTGTTCAACCCTCACTTCCTCCCGGTCCCCACTGCTGCAGCTGGGAGACTGTCGCTGCTCCCATAGGGACCATGACAGAGCACCACTGGCCAGGAACCCAGTACCCCCCTGCTGTGGTTTTTAATTGTTGCCACTATGAGTATATCCAAACATTACCATGCACCCTGGACATATGTTCTGTACAGCTCCCTGTCAGCCATATATCACCTGTCAATGGTATCCTATACCAGTATCCCTCCATTACCATTGTTGAAACACTCTGTGATCCAGAACTCCCTGAAATTTGAAGCCCAATATAATGTCATGGTCCCTTACTAGGAAATGGCATATAGCGATGGGTTTAAAGGTTAGATAAAGAATACGTGTTGATTTGGAAAGAATTCTATATCCTATCTTTTTCTTTTTTTTTTTCCCCCCTAATTATTGAGCTTCACTTCACAGGAGCCCTAGACCACAGCAATGCATATATATAATATACAGCACTCCCATACATCCACCACAAAACCTTTTCCCTTCCACAGCGATACCCTTACACCCTATTCACATCATATTTACTTAACATGATGTACAGAGTCTAAGACAATAGCTTTCTAACAAGGTGACATCTGTGCTTACATTATGGTGCATACTTTAGGATACACAGTTTTTTACATTCTTAGTTATCCTATGTTTTACATTATGGTTTACATTATCAGTCTGTCATCTCCTATATGTTATGGTGTAATATTACATGTTTTATATCCATCCTTGTGTACTCTCACGAAACTCCTCTCTTACCCCCCATTTACCTTGGTTTCACACATTTAACGTCCATTTTCCCTTCCACCTTGGTGCCCACAGTGACAGCCAACCTCCATTTCCCAAGGAGCCACTTCCAGAGATAGATGGAATAGTGTTCAGGGCCTAACTTGCTCAACTGCCCCAATGCCCTGGGAGCCACCCTTTCTTTCGAGGGATACAGTTCCCTCTATTTGATGGCATTAGTCCTCCCCAGGATGTGGGTCCACCCCCACTCTCAATACTTGGGTTTCTACCCCATGGTGTCACCCACTCTGGCAGAATGAGCATTTCGACATTGCCCAGGAGCCTGTCCTTCATCAGACCCTCCCTCCGAGTGTTCTAAACAGGTAACCCTCTTTATTATATTTTGATATGATTTTCTTGGCATTTTACTCTCCACCAACACCTGACCCTCTCCTGTGTTCTTATGCTACCCCTCCCTCCCCCCACTTTTGGGCAATGTTACCCATCCGCCCCTCCCCAGCCACCCTCAAACCCGCAAAGCCCCAACCAAAGGCAACCCCTTGCCCCCCTTTTATCTCTTCTTTGTGTTCATACTTACCACCATCTCGTCTTAAATTCCACCCCTGCAGACATCTGCTCACATCCTTCCTCCACCCTCCGATTTCTTGTAAGCCTATCGTTCAGTCTCTTGCTATCTAGGGCAGCTTGGTTATTTCATATCATTGAGGTCATGTAGTATTTGTCCTTCAATGTCTGGGTTGCTTCACTCAACATAAGGTTCTCAAGATTCATCCATGTTATCACATGTGTTTGTAGTGTGTTTGTTCTTACAGCCGAGTAGTATTCCATTGTGTGTATATACCACATTTTATTGATCCACTCATCTGTTGATGGGCATTTGGGTTGATTCCAACTTTTGGCAATAGTGAACAATGCTGCTATGAACATTGGTGTACATATATCGGTTTGTGTCCTTGTTTTCAGTTCTGCTGGGTATATACCCAGCAGTGGTATTGCTGGGTCATATGGCAAATCTATGGCTAGTTTTTTGAGAAACCGCCATACTGTCCTCCAGAATGGTTGGATCCTTCTGCATTCCCACCAGCAGTGGATGAGTGTTCCCCTTTCTTCACATCCTCTCCAGCACTTGTATTCTTCTGTTTTTTTCATAGCTGCCAATCTTATGGGTGTAAGATGGTAACTCATTGTGGTTTTGATTTGCATTTCCCTGATAGCTAGAGATTTGGAACATTTTTTCATGTGCTTTTTTTCCATTTGTATTTCTTCTTTGGAGAAGTGTCTGTTTAAGTTTTTTTCCCATTTTTTAAATGGGTTGTTTATCTTTTTATTTTCAAGATATAGGAGTTCTTTATATATGCAAGTTATAAGTTTCTTATCAGATATATGATTGCCAAATATTTTCTCCCACTGTGTGGGCTCCCTTTTTACTTTCTTGACAAACTCCTTTGAGGTGCAGAAGGCTTTAATTTTGAGGAAGTCCCATTTATCTATTTGTTCTTTTGCTGCTCGTGTGTTTGGTGAGATATTCATAAATCCATTTCCTATTACAAGGTCCTGTAAATGTTTCCCTACACTGCTTTCTAAGGTTTTTATGGTCTTGGCTCTTATATTTAGGTCTTTGATCCATCTTGAGTTGATCTTTGTATAAGGTGTGAGATGGTAATCCTCTTTCATTCTTCTACATATGGCTATCCAGTTCTCCAGGTACCATTTGTTGAATAGGCCACTCTCTCCCGGTTGAGAGGGTTTGGTGGCTTTATCGAATATTATGTGGCTGTATATGTGAGGTTCTATATCAGAGCTTTCAATTCGATTCCATTGGTCTATGTGTCTCTCCTTATGCCAATACCATGCTGTTTTCACCACCGTAGCTTTGTAGTATGTTTTGAAGTCAGGTAGTGTGATTCCTCCAATTTCGTTTTTCCTTTTCAGTATGTCTTTGGCTACTCGGGCTGTCTTTCCTTTCCAAATAAATTTCATAGTTAGTATTTTTCTAGTTCCTTAAAGAAGGCTGTGTTGATTTTTATTGGGATTGCATTGAATGTGTAAATCAGTTTTGGTAGGATAGACATCTTAATAATGTTCAGTCTTCCTATCCATGAACAAGGAAGAGTCTTCCATTTATTTAGGTCTTCTTTGATTTCCTTGAACAATCTTGTATAGTTCTCGGTGTATAAGTTCTTTATCTCTTTAGTTAAATTTATTCCTAAGTATTTGATTTTTTAATTTACTATTGTGAATGGTATTTGTTTCTTGATTTCCTCCTGATCTTGCTCATTATTGGTGTACAGAAATGCTACTGATTTTTGCGCATTGATCTTATAACCTGCGACTTTACTAAACTCATTTATGAGTTCTAGAATCTTTGTTGTAGATCTCTCAGGGTTTTCTATGTATAGGATCATGTTTACATTAAAAAAATATGAGGTTCCAACCCCCCTCACCCCACTCCTCCCCCCATAACAACAACCTCCTCGATCATCATGAGACATTCATTGCATTTGGTGAATACATCTCTGAGCACCGCTGCACCTCATGGCCAATGGTCCACATCATAACCCACACTCTCCCGCAGTCCACCCAGTGGGCCATGGGAAGACATACAGTGTCTGGTGACTGTCCCTGCAGCACCACCCAGGACAACTCCAAGTCCCGAAAACACCCCCACATCACATCTCTTCCTCCTACTCCCTATCCCCAGCAACCACCATGTCCACTTTCTCCACACTCAAATGGGTTTTATACCAGGGATGAAAGGATGGTTCAACTCAAGAAAAACAATCAGCAATAACACACCACGTTAAAAATCAAAGAAGAAGAATCACATGATTTTATTGATTGATGGATAAAAGACATTTAACAAAAATAAATCATTCTTTCTTGATAAAAATCCTACAAAATATGGGAATTAAAGGAAACTTTCTCAACATGATAAAGTCCATATATGAAAAACACACAGCTAACATTATATTCAATGGTGAAAGACTGAAAGTTTTCCCACTAATATCAGGAAGAAGACAATGATGCCCAGTGTCACCACTGTTGCTCAGTATAATGCTAGAGATTTTAGCTAGAGCATTTGGGCAAGAAAAAGAAATAAAAGGCATCCAAATCAGAAAGGAAGAAATAAAACTTTCACTATTTGCATATGATATGTTTCTATACCTATGAAGTACCAAAATATCTACAACAAAGCTGCTAGAACTAATAAACTATTTCAGTAGTGTCAGGATACAAGATCAATACACAAAAATCAGCTGTGATTCTATACAATCATAATGCATAATCTGAGGAGGAAGTCAGGAAAAAATTCCATTTACAATAGCAACTAAAAGAATGAAATATTTAGAAATAAACTTAACCAAGGATGTAAAGCACTTATATTCATAAAACTACAATGCATTGTTAAAAGAAATTTTTCAAAGACCCAAATAATTGGAAAAACATTTTGTTCTTATGGATTGGAAGACTAAATATCATTGAGATGCAAGTTCTACCAAAATTGATATACAGATTCAATGCGATCCCAATAAAATTACCACCAGCATATTTTAAACAACAGAAAACCCAACTGTCAAATTTATTTGGAAGAGTAAGGGGTCCTGGACTGCTAGAAACATTTTAAAAAGGAAAAGAAAAGTTGGAGGACTCTCACTTCTGGATTTTAAATCATATTACCTAGCTACAATGCTATAAACAGTATGATATTGGCATAAAGATAGACACATAGAACAATGGAATCAGACTGATGGTTCAGAAGCAGACCCTAAAACAACTACAGTCAAGTGATTTTTGACAAGCCTCTCAAGCCCACCGAGATGGGCCAGTACAGTCTATTCCACAAATGATGCTGGAAGACTGAATATCCTTAGCCAAAAGAAAAAAAGAGGACCCGTATCTCTCCACCCACCTATTGGTGGGTGGAGACTCATATAATGAGTGGGAAGGTGTTGTACTCCCATCCTGGTGAGGTCCAATACGTTCTCAAACTGAGGGGAGGACGTTTCTTGAGAACATGGGTGGCCCCTAATAGGGGAGGGCAGACCAGTGTATCAAGCCCTCAGTATCGTTGCAAGTATGTATGAATCTTTTCCTTCAAGCAGTAAACCTGGTGGTTGCTGTGGGCCCTGAGGGGAAAGGGAAGGAGGAATAGAATAGAAGGAAGAGGGAGTAATTAGGGAGGCAATGGAAGCATTCTGCATGATCTTGCAACAATGGATGCAGGCCATGTAAAATTTCACCAAAAATTTATAAAAGTGTATGGTCTAAAATGTAAACCATAATGTAAACTACTGACCATAGTTAGTAGCTATGTTTCAATATTTGTACATCAGTTGTAACAAATGTACCATCCACATGTAAAAAGATCATTAATATAGAAGGGGGAAAAGAGGAGGATGTTGGGTATATGGGAGTCCCCTCTATTCTGTATGTGATTTTATTGTGAAGTAAAATTTGTTGGAAGACAAAATGAAAAAAAAAGTAAGACACTGAGGAGGAAATGGAAGAAATTGCCATCTTACATACAGGACAAGAGCTATTACAGCGATGAAAGGCAAAAACATCAAAAAAAATTTTTTTAATGTTTTTCATTTTTAAAATTTTTTTATTAAAAATTTTTTAAAAAAAGATTTATTTATTTATTTATTTCTCTCCCCTTCCCCCCCACCCCGGTTGTCTGTTCTCTGTGTTTATTTGCTGCATCGTCTTCTTTGTCCGCTTCAGTTGTTGTCAGTGGCATGGGAATCTGTGTTTCTTTTTGTTGCGTCATCTTGTTGTGTCAGCTCTCCGTGTGAATGGCACCATTCCTGGGCAGGCTGCAATTTCTTTCGCGTTGGGCAGCTCTTCTTAAAGGGTGCACTCCTTGCTCGGAGGTCTCCCCTATGCGGGGGACACCCTGCATAGTACGGCACTCCTTGAGCACATCAGCACTGCGCATGGGCTAGCTCCACACAGGTCAAGGAGGCCTGGGGTTTGAACTGCAGACCTCCCATGTGGTAGATGGATGCCCTAACCACTGGGCCAAGTCTGCTGCCTGTTTTTCATTTTTTAATACCCCAATTTTCAACTTTATTTTAGTTTTTCTAAATTATTATGTATTATGTTTCTTATGTTTAAATCTATCATTACTATCTCATTTTCCTATTAATTGAATTTGGCAATATTTTTGGCTTCATTATTGAAGAAGTTTTGGATCACAGAGGTGTTCAACTATGGCAGGGGAGGAACATTGCTGTAGTGTGTCTCTGATGGGGGATGCATGGGAGGGAGTTCACCTGGGTATGCATACAGGGTATATAGATATGTTCAGATGTTCATTGGGTATTGTCACAGTGGGTAGAGATTCATGCAACAACAGAGGGAGTGCTGGGTTCCCATCCTGGGGATCTCTGCCACATTTTCCAATGGAACAGTAACAATCCCCCAAGTGCAGGAACAATGACCAGTGAAGAAGGATTGTCCATTGATGGGCCCTTGATACTAACAACTATGCTTATGAAATTTTGCCCATGAAATTTCAACTTGGCCTAATGTTACAGGGTGCCTAAGTGTTAGCTCCTGAGAGCCTCCATGTTGCTTAAATGTGGCCACTCTCTAAGCTAAACTCAGCATATAAATGCATCACCTTCCCCCCAGCATGGGGCATGACTCCTGGGGATGAGCCTCCCTGGCACCGAGGAATTGCTACCAAGCACCAGCTGGTGATGCAGCTGGAAAAAGACCTTGAATAAAAGGGAGAAATGTTAAAGACAAATGAGTTTATATAGCTAAGTGACTTCAAAATGAGTTGGGAGTTTATCAGAGGGATGGCACTTATGCAGGTCTCAGCAGGATCTCACAGACAGCCAAAGTAGGTATTCTCCCAGGTAGTGGTACTCCTGAGGTCTATGTAGACACCCAGGTCCTATGGTCATGGCAGTTGGCTCTGGAGCTTGGTGCCTTGCCAATGGGACCTGCTTTGGAGTTTGTTCTCCTGAGCATGACAGAGTTGGACTCAGATGTTACTTCTTTACACATGTTTCTTTTATGGAACCTGTGGTTGGCTCTGGGTTTAGTGGGTGTTTGTCAAGGTGACTTGAATCTCTGGGCTGTCCATGTGCCAGCCAGGCCCTGAGCCTCAGCAGAGTTGCAACATCTACTCTCCAGATTATTGGACTCACCCAGGGCAGCTAGGAAGGAGGTGAGGATGGACAATTACCACACAAAGGAACTGAGAGAGTCTACAACTGCAAGCAGGAAAGTCCCATCCATCAGCCATGTGGAATCAAAACCCCCTCTCAATTAAGACATGGAATGGGCATCACCATCCCAGAGTCCTCAGGACTGGGGAATAAACTATGGACTAGAGTGGACTTTCTGGTATTCTACTATAGAATTATTGTGAGATTCTAGCAATGGGAGAAATTACATCATTGCTGTGGAGACAGTGGGGCACTGGGGTTGCTGAAGGCAGGGAGAGGGAAAAAGAGATATAATATGGGGTCATTTTCGGGACTTGGAGTTGTCCTGCATGATATTGCAGGGACAGATTCAGGACATTATGTATCCTGTTATAACCCTCTGAATGGACCTGGAGAGAGTGTAAACTACAATATTAACTATAATCCATGCTGTGTAGCAGTGCTCCAAAATATATTCATCAATTGCGATGAATGTACCACACTAATGAAAGAAGTTGTTGATGTGGGAAAAGTAGGGGTTGTGGGGAGTGGGACATATGGGAATCCTCTATATTTTTTAAATGTAACATTTCATGTGATCTATGTATCTTTTAAAAATAAATAAAAAATACTTTAAAAAAGATAGACACATAGACTGATGGGACCAGATTGATGGTTCAGAAGTAGACCCTCACATCTACAGTCAAGTGATTTTGACAAACCTGTGAAACCCACCCAGATGGGCCAGAACAGTCTATTCAATAAATGGTGCTGGAAGAACTGGATATCCATAGCAAAAAGAAAAAAAGAGGACCCCTACCTCACATCTTACACAAACATTAACTCAAAATGAATCGAAGACCTAAATATATATAGGCAAGAACCATAAAGCTCCTAGAAGAAAATGTAGGAAAATATTCTCAAGATCTGGTGGTATGTGGCGCATTCTTTTTTTTTTTTTTTAATATTTTAAAAAAATTTATTTCTCTCACCTTCCCCAACCCCCAGCCGCAGTTGTCTGCTCTCTGTGTCCATTTGCTGTGTTCATCTGTGTCCGCTTGTATTCTTGTCAGCGGCACAGGCAATCTGTGTCTTTTTATTGTGTCATCTTGCTGCATCAGCTCTGTGTGTGTATGGTTCCACCCTGGGCAGGCTGCACTTTCTTTGTGCTGGGCAGATCTCCTTACTGGGCATACTTCTTGTGTGTGGGGCTCCCTTACGCAGGGGACAGCCCTGCTTGGCATGGCACTCCTTGAGTGCATCAGCGCTGTGTGTGGGCCAGCTCATCACATGGGTCAGGAGGCCCTGGGCTTGAACCTTGGACCTCCCATGTGGTAGGCAAATGCTCTATCTGTTGAGCCAAATCTGCTTCCCTGCGGTGCATTCTTAAATCTTTTACTGAAAGCACCAGCAATGAAGGAAAATATGGATAAACGGGACCTTCTCAAATTTAAACACTTTTGTGATTCAAGAGTCTTCATCAAGAAAGTGAAAAGGCAGCCCACTCAATGGGACTAAATATTTGGAAACCACATATCTGATAAGGGTGTGATTTCCATTCTATATAAAGAGATTATGCAATTCAACAATAAAATAGCAAGGAATCCAATTTAAAAGTGGGTGAAAGATTTAAATAGACTTTTCCCCAAAGAGGAACTATAAATGACCAAAATTCACAGGAAAAAATGTTCCACATCACTAGCTATTAGGAAAATGCAAGTCAAGACAACAATGAGATATCATCTCACACCATGCAGAATGGCCGGTATTAAAAAAACAGAAAACAATAAGTGCTGGAGAGGATGTGGAGAAATAGGAACACTTCTTCACTGTTAGTAGGATTGTAAAACAGTGCAACCTCTGTGGAAGACAGTTTGGTGGCTCCTCAGGAAGCTAAATATAAAACTGCCATATACTCCAGCAATTCCTTTATTAAGAATATATCCAGGCTGTTCATGACATGAACAGCCATTTGCATACCGATGCTCATAGCAACATTATTCACAATTACCAAAATATCCATTAACCAATGAATGGGTAAACAAAATGTGGTATATACATATGATGGAATACTATGCTGAAGTAAGAAGAAAATGAAATTGTGACACATATGATAACATGGATGAATCTTGAAGACATTATGCTAAGTGAATAAGCCAGACACAAAACAACAAATATTGCACTGTCTCATTAATATAAACTAAATTCAAAGAATAAATGCATGGGATTAGAACCTAGAGTATAGGTTATTAGGAGATAAGAGAAGGGTTGAGAAGAACTACTGAAGTTTAATGTATGTAAAATTTGGAAATGTATAGAGTTTACGGTAACACATTATAGTGAGTAGCAGTTGGTTTATAAATTGTACTGTGGCTGAATAGCATAGTCTAGGGATGTAAATGGTAGTTGAAAGAAAGCCAGAGAATAATCTAGGGACTGAATAACACAGTGAACCTAGAGGTGGATGAGAATTGTTGTTGATGGTATAGATGAAAGGCATCCTCCTGTGAGCTAGAATGGATGCATATCACTATTGCAGGGTGAAAGGAAGGTGGAGTAGCATGGGAAAGATACAATTGGCGTGATCTACGGACTGTACTTAACAGCAATACTGTATTATTCTTGCATCATTGCCAAAGATGTACTGTGTTGATAATGGGGGAGGGGGTGGAAAAAAATGTGCCAATTGTACGCTATGGTCTATAGTTGGTAGTAATAGTGTGATGATATTATCTCATAATCTGTAACAAATATTCCACCACGGTGTAGTGTGTTGGTGAAGGTGTGTTGTATGGGAATTCTACCCATGTGTATGATTGCTTTTAAGCTCACAACTTCTGTAATAAAAATATTTTTAAAAATAATAATAGAGTGGTTTGGGGAAAAATACACTAAATGTAAGCTATGGACTACAGTTAGTAGTAGTATTTTTTAAAAAGATTTATTTGTTTATTTATTTCTCTCTCCTTCCCCCCCCCCCAAGTTGTCTGCTCTCTGTGTCCATTTGCTGTATGTTCTTCTGTGACTGCTTCTATCCTTATCAGTGGCACTGGGAATCTGTGTTTCTTTTTTGTTGCATCATCTTGTTGTGTCAGCTCTCTGTGGGTGTGGTGCCATTCCTGGGCAGGCTGCACTTCCTTTCGCGCTGGGCAGCTCTCCTTAAGGGGCGCACTCTTTGCGCGTGGGGCTCCCCTACGAGGGGGACACCCCTGCGTGGCACAGTACTCCTTGTGCACATCAGCACTGTGCATGGGCCAGCTCCACATGGGCCAAGGAGGCCCGGGGTTTGAACCAGGGACCTCCCATGTGGTAGGCGGACACTCTATCCATTGGGCCAAGTCTGTTTCCCAGTAGTAGTATTTTTGATGATGCTCTTGCATAATTTGTAACCAATGTTTCACAACAATGCAAGGTGTTGGTGGAGGGGTGATGTATGGGACCCCTGTATGATGTAATGCATGTTTGTTTTGTAAGTTAACCACTTCTACTATACACTTATTGTTTATATATATTCATGTATGAATGATATACTTCAATAAAAACATATTTTAGAAGAACTTACCACAGTTGCCCAGGTATATTGACAAACCACTGGCCTCCATCCTGCCCTAGTATGGGTGGAAATGGTACCTCAGAAGTGCCCCAAAATCTACTCCATGTGGGCCCAAGTGCCTGCCTTTGCTCTGAGTTGCTGAGGGAGTATTGTCTCTTCTGCCCTTTCATGGGTGGGGATGGCACAACAAGACAGCCTGTCCATCTACTCTGTGCGAACTGAAAGCACCTGCAGATGCCCAGAGAAGTTGAAGAAACACCACCCCTGTCCTATCAGTGGTTGGGATGGAGACATAGTTGTCAACAATCCAGTTTGTGGAGGCTAAAAGTAACTGCAGTTGATCAGAGAGGCTGGGGAAACATCAACGCCCTCCTATCCTATTGGGGGCTGGGCATGGAACCACAGGCACCCATCAATCTAGTCCATGCAGGTTGAAAGTATCTGCAGTGGCCTAGAGAGGTGAAAGAAACACAGCCCCCTCCTATCCTACTGTGGGGGGGGGGTGGAAGTGAGGATGGAGCCACAGGTGTCCAACAATCCAGTTTGTGCAGGCCAAAAGCTACTAGTTTCCCAGAGAGGTTGGTACAGTTCTCCCCATCTTCCTCCCTGCCAGAGATGGGGCTGGAGCCTAGGCTAGGCTGCTATCTAACTTGGAAGGGAAAAAGCCAACCCCTACTGTCACTGATTTTTTTTTTCAAATTCTACTCAATTTATTCATTTAAAAAAATATTATATTAAAAAAATATGAGGTCCCCATTCAACCCAATGTCCCCCCCATCCCCCCACAGTAACACTCTCCCCCATCATCATGACACATCCATTGCATCTGGTGAGCACATCTCTGGGCATCGCTGCACCCCATGGCCTATGGTCCACACCATAGCCCACACTCTCCCACGTTCCATCCAGTGGGCCATGGGAGGACATAGAATGTCTGGCAATTGTCCCTGCAGCACCACTCAGGACAACTCCAAGTCCCGAAAATGCCTCCACATCTCATCTCTTCCTCCCATTCCCCGCACCCAGCAGCCACCATGGCCACTTATTCCACACCAATGCCACATTTTCTCAATTATTAACCACAATAGTTCATGAATAGAATATCATTAAGTCCACTCTAATCCTTACTGTATTCCTCCTTCCTGTGGACCTTGGCTTGGTTGTGTCCATTCCACATCTATATCAAGAGAGGGCTTAGATTCCACATGGATACTGGATGCAATTCTCCTGCTTTCAGTTATAAGCACTCTAGGCTCCATGGCGTGGTGGTTGACATTCTTCAACTCCATGTTAGCTGAGTGGGGTAAGTCCAATAAATCAGAGTGTAGGAGCTAAAGTCTGTTGAGGCTCAGGGCCTGGCTATCATATTGTCAGTCCAGAGATTCAAATTCCCTAGATATATCTTAAACCCCAGCACCAAATACAATTGCAATAAAGTAGTATGAAAGGCTTGTGAAAAGAGATCACATCTGAGTGTCACTGATTTTTAATCAGTCCCCTTTCCCCTCACTGGGGGCAGAGTTAAAATGATACCTTCAGGTCTCTTTCTGACTTGGACAGGTTCAAAATTTAGCTATTCTTTTTTTTTTTAAGATTTATTTATTTCTCTCCCCTTCCCCCCAACCCCCACCCCGGTTGTCTGTTCTCTGTGTCTATTTGCTGCATCTTCTTTTTCCACTTCTGTTGTTGTCAGCAGCACGGGAATCTGTGTTTCTTTTTGTTGCATCATCTTGTTGTGTCAGCTCTCCGTGTGTGCAGTGCCATTCCTGGGCAGGTTGCACTTTCTTTGGCACTGGGCAGCTCTCCTTACAGGGCGCACTCCTTGCACATGGGGCTCCCCTACACGGGGGACACCACTGCGTGGCAGGGCACTCTTTGTGCGCATCAGCACTGCACACGGGCCAGCTCCACGTGGGTCAAGGAGGCCCAGGGTTTGAACCACGGACCTCCCATATGGTAGACAGATGCCCTAACCACTGGGCCATGTCCGCCGCCAAAATTTAGCTATTCTTAGGGTTAGACTTTAGCCAGCCAAATTTACTAATCAGTAGCTGAAGTTAGTTGCCAACTGTCTCTTTCTCTCCAGCTTTTGGGAAATGTAGCTTCCATCACTAGCCAGGGACTAGCCCTGAGGCAGCTGTGCTGCCAGATAGGAATGGGTACTGGCTTCTGTAGTTTGGAGTGGTCTACTTAGGAATCTTCACTTCAGATGTTCAGTCTTCTGTTCTTTGAAAGATGTTGCAGGATGTTCTTCTGGTCTATTGGGGCCCCCTAACATGTACTTTAGATAAATCTGGCTGATTACTAACTGCACTGCAGGAAAAGCTGACTCTTGGAACTTGTTACTCTGCCTCCATCTTGCCCATCCTCCTTTGATTTATTTTTTGTTTTGCTTTTAAGATTTATTTTATTTATTTCTCCCCACCCCCTTGCTGTTTTTAACTTGCTGTCTGTTCTTCTTCCTTGTTTCTTTAGGAGGCACCAGGAACCAAAACTGGGACCTCTGGTGTGGGAAGGAGGTCCCTAATTGCTTGAGCCACCTCCTCTCCTTGCTTTGTTGTGTCTCTCATTCTGTTTTTCCTCCCCATATCTCTTGTTTCATCTTGTTGCATCAGCTTGCCATGCCTGCCCATCACATCAGCTCACTGTCTTCTTTAGGAGTACCAGGAACCTCTGCTCCCTGCTTTGCTTTGTCTTTCATTATGGTTTTTGAGACACAAATGTTTACTTCATTTTTATTTATGGTGACAAAAGTTAGCAAGAAAGACAACAGAACTTCAGTGCCCTAGAAGTCCTAGACTCACTGACAACACAGTTTCCAGGGCTGGGAAAAGGCTGGAATCCCTTTATGTCATCATCTCATAATCAACTCTCATCAGCCCAAGGACATAGGACCACTTCTGTAGGAGAGGGCCTCTAGGGAACCCTTTAAATCAGGACAGAGCCTCTCACCAAGCGTAGCAATGGAGACCTCTTTTACGCTTCCAAACGGTCAGATGGAAGAGAAGCTGCATTGCTCCATTCTGCTTAACTGCGGAGTCCCAAGACATTGGCTGAAGGAACTCCCTGCAGCGTTATTTTAATGGAGGTCTGCTTTCTACTCACTCCACTGCCCACTGCTTTTCTTCCCTCAGTTCAGAGGCTGAAGGACTCTAATCGCAGACAGGATCAGAACCAACGGTGATGTGAAGAACTGCCTAAGGTCTCTGCAAGGACCTGTTCTCTCACAGTGTGTGTGTTTCTCTGTGAAAGAGCCAGAATCGCCATCAGCGTCAGAGCCTCAGAAAGAAAGCGTGTTTACACACTCCTTACTCTCCAGAGGTAATATTTATCATAAAAATCTAAGACATATTCTTCAGTCTTGAATCCAGATTTCTGGTACAGCAGCATAGCGGGGTTGCTTGCCAAGATGTGAAAGGTTACATCCTTGCCTCAGGTCTGAATCAGATGATAAATCAAGAAAGTCGTGATCCCTGCTCTTCTCCATTCGGGATGGACAAACAAATGAAATGTAAGCTTCATTGTATTTCATGTCAGGGACCATGAAACTGAAGGCAGTTATGACTTTTTTATAAAGGACAACACTGAAGTCAGGATACTGCAGGCACTTAGACAGGTCAAGGCCTGGTATCTAAACATATGTAGAAGCAAAACAGGATGAATCTTATTCTGGAAACAGAGACATACAGGGAAGAGAAACAAACAAAAATACTGTTTATTACCTTAATAGCTGGCTTCTTCATCAGGCCAGAAAAACTCATGACACATAGAGTTTATCATTGGGATGTGGTTTGGCTGATCATCATGGTAATTGAGATGTGCATTTGGCTCAGGCATCCACTGAGGCTCACTCTTGTGCAAGTGGGAACGGATCTGTGACAGGAGCTGTAGTTTGGGTGATTTTGTTTCGTAATCATGCCTGATATAAAGTTTCAAGATCCGAGACGTATAAGTGCTGACAATACTTTGGTCCACAGCCATATCTTCTGATCCCATCAAACGATTCAAAAATTTAGTGGTCTGGTGCCGAAATCCTTTCCTGGATGACAAGGCAGTCTGTAGTGGTCAAGGATTCTGAAGTCCTGGCAGGTGGTTCTGCATGTGGCTTGTCCGGCTGAAATCCTGGAAACTTTGGCTCCATAAATCCCGTCAACCAACAGAAGAGCAGCATTAACGACCTGATCCAACTCAAAAAGTGGTAATCCTCAATCTCTTTTCACTTGTCTGACAATCAGTTTATGCTTCAGTCTCCGAGCTTTCTGCGTCATAGCAACAGCACCGGGACAAGCTTCCAGCCTCTTCAGGAGCAGCTTTTCCTCAGATGCTCACGGGCATATTCTTGGGACCTTTACGTTTCATATCCTTCTCTAGTTGAGGTTTCCTCTTTTCTCGAGTCCTTGCTTGCAAAGATGTGTTTGAATCTGAGTCCTCACTGTCAATGTCCATCCTGTCGGGTTTTTCCTCCTCACTCTCCACCTCCTGCTTTATCTGGTCGGGGCCCTGACCTTCTTTCTGCCCCTGACCATTGTCCCAGAAGCTTCTGCACCAGCAGGGGGTGAGACATACTCCATCCCAGGGTCTATGACTCCATCGCCTTCCACCTCATCATCATCATGAAACAAGGCTTGTGGTGGTATCACATTGGGAATAAGATCTGCTTCTGAAAGCAAGTTGGGAGTGGCTGAATGAGAGGCTGGTGTTCCAGGGGCAGAGAAGTCCAGAGATGGATAAGGAGAGGGGCTGGTGAGTGGCCAGCAATCGGAGGAGCTCAAGGAGGAGAAGTCAATCACTTCTCCTTTTTTAGGAATCATGTCTGGCCTGCGGCCTTGGCTTATGAATGTTATGGGGATAGAACAAGTGCTCCTGTCAAGAAAGCCAGCCCCTTCCTTCTGGGCTCTTCTAATGTCTTTCACTTCCTGAGTTTGAGACCTTTTCTCTTTGAATTCCATGGCAGATTACATAGGATTCCAGCTCACCCATTTCCTAAGTCCCTCAACAGTAATGATGGGATCTAAAGTTGGTTTTGAGGCTTTTACTTTTAAAGTAGAGGCAGCTTCTCTGCTTCAGATTTCATTGTCGGGGGCTTATGGTGAACAAGTTTCCACCATCCTGGTTCTCCAAATTCCTGAGCACCTGAGCAGAAGTACATAGGACTTCCCATACTGAGGCAACCCGCTACAGTGCTCCACCAGTTTGAAGTCTTTTTTCCTATTCCCTAGTAAAAAAGTCTAATGCTTCTCAATTAAAGCACGGATATCTTTTTTTCCTCCTAAAGTAACCTTGGCACCCACTTCCTTCCAGAGACAAGTTGTACATTGCCAACATGACAACTTGCTGCCATGTCAGCTTCAGCCTTTCAAACTGCTTCTTGCCATCTTCTGAGCAATTGGAACAAATGAATCTAAAAAAGTTATCACTCTTAAGGTAACTGAGCTGTTCTCTCAGCTGATTGACCAGTATCCATTTCTGGCACTTGTCACAGAAGTAGGACAGCTGTTCCTCCATCCACAATATGTCCCCTTTATCACTGTTGAGGGAATCCCCGCTGTGATCATGAGACAAGTCCACGGAGGCCTGGTCCTCCGATTTGACAGTCAGGAAGGTCTCCTCCTCCACTTTGCCCTCCTCCAGCCCTTCTGAAGTAGGGGTTCTTGTGGCTTCATTATCGCCGACTTATCAAACTACTCAGGTGGATGTTACTCTCCATCCCTTCGCATGGGTTCAGAAGCCCTTCCTGGTACCAATCTCAAACTCTGGACAACCATGCTTCAAGGGGCTTTGACCCTTGATCTCACAAACAGAACTCTTTGGAAGAGCACCAACTCAAACTTCTTTATTCAGACATGTGGGACTTTTAAAGAAGTAATTTAGAATATCTGCTCCACTGTCCTTTATTGGATCAAGTGTAAAAGGACAGTGACAAAAGAAAGGCTGATGATTCCACTAAGCTACTCATCAACAATACACGCACATTTTCAATAACTTTTGTCCCCTCAATATTTAACATTCATTTCAAGTCATGTTTTTTGAGATCCTTTTGTCAATACCATCTTCTTTCTTTCTGCTTCAAGTTGCTCTGTCAAAATAATTTGTTCTCTTAAAAGACGGATGTTTTCTTTTTTCCGAGTTTGCCTCTCAATGTCTCTGATCACTCCATCATGAAGTCTCTTCCGGTCCTACTGCTGCTTCAGATGCACGCCGGCCACAGTGGTCACCCTCAGCAGCACTGAGAGGCCCAGTACCACCTTTGAGGACCTCAACATCCCTGCACTGGCTGGCCTGGTCCCGCCGGCCCCAGGCCCAAGGCCTCATTATGTTTTTCTTCTTGTGTCCCTTGTTGGGTCAGCTTGCCATGCCTGCCCATTGTGCCAGCTTGCTCTTTTCATTAGGAGGCCCCAGGATCTGAACCAGTGACCTCCCAAGTGGTAGGTGGGAGCCCAGTCACCTGAGCCATATCCACTTCCCTGATTTAGTTTCAATGCATCTATTCATGTCCTTTGGAGCTTTAGGTGGCTTAAGGTATTACTTATCATAGCTCCTCTTTGGAGGATCTAGTTTTAGGCCAGTGAGAATGTCCAAATCAAGATATCATCAAGGCAATTCTTTCTTCACAAAGACTGACTGCCAGCAATCCTTGACACCTCTGCCACATGGCAAGGCACATGGTGACATCTGCTAGTAACTTCCTTCCCTTCTGAGTTGTGCTGTTTTCAGCTTCTTGCTTCTGTATCTTCTCTTATTAATTACTTTTGAGATTGAAGTATTTTCCTCATGTTTGTAAACCAGTTGTACATTTTTGTCAATTGTCTACTTATATTCTTTGCTCATTTCCTACTAGGGTCTTGGTACTTTTACTATAGATTTCTATAGGTCCTATATTTATTTTATTTTATTTTTTAAAAATTTATTTATTTTGTATTTTTTTCTTTCCCCTTCTCCCCCTCCAGTTGTCTGCTCTCTGTGTCCATTTGCTGTGTGTTCTTCTGTTACCACTATCTATCCTTATCAGTGGCACCAGGAATCTGTGTTTCTTTTTGTTGTGTCATCTTGTTGTGCCAGCTCTCCGTGTGTGCAGTGCCATTCTTGGGCAGGCTGCACTTTCTTTCACGCTGGGCAGCTCTCCTTATGGGGTGCACTTCTTGTGTGTGGGGCTTCCCTACACGGGGGACCCCCCTGTGTGGCACAGCATTCCTTGTGCACATCAGCATTGCACATGGGCCAACTCCACACGTCATGGAGGCCCAGAGTTTGAACCATGGACCTCCCATGTGGTAGGCAGATGCCCTATCTACTGAGCCAAGTCTGCTTCCCTATTTAGTTTCTTAAGAATAATAATCTTACCTTTTCATTTTATGAAATATTTTTTATATATAGGAGTTTATAAACTTTTTGATATTTCCTTAGAGTTTTATCCTTTACTTGTAGGTTTAGGAAGTCCTTCCAGAATCATAGACACTTGAACTTGTTGAAATGACAAGGGCTCTGTGGTGCAGTTACGATCAAGGAACAATGAAAGGATTGTTTTCCAAGAGGGAGTTGCACTCTCTGATAATGGTGGAAGGAAGAATGATGATTGTAATGGTTAATGTAATGTCAACTCAGCCAGGTAATGGTGCCCAATTGTAATACAAGGGCATATCATGGACTTTAATCATCAGTGAGATGATTGCATAGATGGCTGGTTATATTGAAAATCAACTAAGGAGATTGCCATCAACAATGAGTAATGGCTCATCCAATCAGCTGAAGGCCTTAAAAGGGGAAGTAATTTCAGCATTCAGAGAGAGAATTCCCATCTCTACTTTGGACAGCTAGCATCTCCTGGAACTTATCAAGGACCTTCATTGGGGCCACTGGTTTGCAGCCTTCCCTGCAGAATTTGGACTTGTGCATCCCCACAGTTGCATGAGACAATTTTATAAAATCTCATGCTATTTACAGATATCTCCTGTTGATTCTGTTTCCTTAGATAACCCTAACTAGTATAGCTTGGTACTGGGAATGGTTCTTGAGAAACATAATATTAAAAATGGGATTTCTGAACTGGTTCTGGGATTTTTACAATAGGCTCTCTATTCTGATTAGATTCAAGGGCACTAATAACTCTATTTCCAATAATCAAGAGGACATTGACAGTCCATGGTATAAGCTTGCAATAGAGATATGCATGATATCACCCCAGATATGACTACTTCTATGCTTATAAGGGGCAAGGATCTGGGTAAGAGTGTTTTTAACACATTAACCGAGTTTTGTGGAGTTAAAAGTTACAATAATGTTGGCTAGCTCTTCCTAAATATGCTAGATGCAGTCACAAAAGAAAAGATGAGCTAAAGGCTTCAAATTTGCAACTTAAACACTGCATAAATGATGTGAAAGTTTCTATATGTGCTCTGAAATAAAATCTTGTTTCATGCAGCCACAGACTGAGATCTCTGAAAACCAGACTCAGAGTCTCATTGTATGTGTAGCAGAGTTATAATAGAAATGAAAATCTCAATCTTGCAGGGTGTCTGCTGTTAAAGAGAAGGCATTTATTGGAAAGGTGTAGAACCCTGAGGATTGGGATGGAGACATATGAGTTGATGATGGTATCAGTGGGGACACTGACACCCTACATTCTGCTGAGACTTTTCCAGATAAATCTGTCATGGTCAATCCTGTGGAGAACACCCAAAGTCAAGCTTGCCTCATCCAGCTTCCAGCCTGCCCCAGGGAGTCTGGATCTCCTCTCTTCCCTGAGGTGGGTATTGCCCAAACTCAAGCCTGCACTGTTCAAATTCTAGCCTTCCCTGCCCTGGAGAAATCATCACTCAACCTCTTCCCTACCCTGAGGAGTCTACCATCCTACCCTTGCCTGAAGAGATTAATCCTGTCTTACCAGATGAATCTGCCAAAGAAAGCCTGATGTCAGTAGATTGCAAAACATTTCTAATTATTCTCCTTACCCACCCCTCACCATCACTCTTCTCTTCCAGACCTATAACCAGACTAAAATTACAAGCCCCCAAAGGTGAAATACAAAGTGAGACCCATGAAGAAGTATGCTATACTCTAAAAGAACTGCATGAATTTTCCAATTTATATAGACAGAAACCAGGGGAATATGTATGGGAATAGATATTAAGGGTATAGGGTAATTGTTGAAGGAATATAAAGTTGTATCAGGCTGAATTTATTGATATGAGCCCAGTAAGCATTGTTCTTGATTTAGTGTTGTAGCTCAAGGGGTTCAAAAAGCCTCTAACAGTTTGTTCAGGTGGCTGGCTGAAACATGGACTAAAAGATGACCTTCAGTCTGAGATCAAGATGTCCAATTTATGCTGGTGTTCTGTAGATGAAGGGATCCAAAGACTTAGAGGGATTGGAATGCTAGAATGGATTCACCATTTAAGACCTGCCCAACCATTCCAGGAATGTCCAGAGGACACACTTTTAACCAAGACTGTGAGGAATCAATTTGGGAGTCTAACTCAATCTCCCCTGAAAATCTCTGTGGTTGTTCTCTGTAGGTCAGATATTACTGTGGGAACTGCTGTCATGGGAATAGAATCCTTAAACACTATGGGGATGATAAGATCCCGGGCTGGCAGATGCAACACTTAACTGCCAAAGACAAGGTGGGCAAGGTTACCACAATGAAAGACAGACTCAAAGCACCAATCAAAAGATTCTGAGATGCATAGACCTATGGCATTGTCTAATAGATCATGGGGTACCTAGAAGAAAATAGATGGCAGTCTACTAAATTCCTACTTGATCTGTATAAGCAGAGGAGTTCTAGTTTGAATGAACAAAACCATAATTTGAATTATGGAAACAGAGAATCACAGCCCCCTAATCAATTCCCAGGCTTGACACATTTTACAGACCCAGAGCCCTTTGAATGAGAGGAAGGACAGGTACCAAGAGAAAGGATCCTGTTACACTGCCAAAAATTTATACTGTTAATCCTCCTTCCAACTTTCCCAGAAACGACCTCTGGCCTTTTACCAGGGTAACTGTGTACTGGGGAAAAGGAAATGATAAGACATTTTGAGGCTTATTTGACATTGGTTCAGAAGTGACATTAATTCCAGGAGAACTAAAATGCCACTATGGTCCACCAATCAGAGTAGTGCTTATAGAGGTCAGGTGATCAATGGAGTTTTAGCTCAGATCCACCTCACAGTGAGACCAATATGTCCATGGACACATCCTGTGGTTGTTTCTCCAGTTCCAGAATGTATAATTGGAATATACATACGCAGTAACTGGCAGAATCACCACAATGGATCCCTGACTTGTGGAGTGAGGGCTATTATGGTAGGAAAGGTTAAGTGGAAGCCACTAGAACTGCCCCTACCTAACAAAATAGTAAATCCAAAGCAATACCAGATTCTTGGTGGGATTGCAGAGATCAGTGACACCATCAAAGATTTGAAGGATGCAAGTATGGTGATTCCCACCACATCGCCATTCAACTCTCCTATTGGCCTGTGTAGAAAACAGATGGATCTTGGAGGATGATAGTACATTATCATATACTTAACCAGGTGGTGACTCCAATTGTAGATGCTTTCCCAAATGTGGTATCATTGCTCAAACAAATCAGCTGGTACCAGGTATGGAACTTTTGATCTGGAAAATGCTTTTTTCTCAAGTGCCTTTAGTAAGGACAACCAGAAACAGTTTGCTTCCAGTTGGCAAGGCTAGCAATATACCTTCACTCTCCTACCTCATGGGCATATCAACTCTCCAGCCCTATGTCATAATATTGTCTGCAGGGACCTTGATCAACTCTCCTTCCCATAAGCCATCACACTGGTCCATTTTATTGATGATATTATGCTGATTGGACTTAGTGAGCAAGAAGTAGCAGTTATGTGAGACCTATTGGTAAGGCATTTGTGTGAGAGAGGATGGGAGATAAATTCAACCAAAATCCAGGGGACTTACACCTTGGTGAAATTTCTAGGCATACAGTAGTGTGGGGCATGTCAAGACATCCCTTCTAAAGTGAAGGATAAGCTGTTGCATCTGCTCGCTCCTATGACCAAAAATGAGATACAATGCTTAGTTGGTTTCTTCAGATTTTGGAGAAAACATAGTCCTTGTTCAGGTGTGCCACTTGGCCCATTAACTGAGTGATCAGAAAAGCTGCTAGTTTTGATGGGAAATGGAATAAGAGGAGATTCTGCAACAAGTCCAGGCTGCTGTGCAAGCTGTACTGCCACTGGCCATATGATCCAGCAAATAAAATGGTGATGGAGGGAAGTGGATTTGGCTCACCTGATAGAGCATCCACCTACTATATGGGAGGTCCAGTGTTCAAATCCAGGGTCCTCTGACCCATGTGGTGGGCGGGCACATGAGCAGTACTGATGTTTGCAAGGAGTGCCATGCGATGCAGGGGTGATCCCCATGTAGGGGAGCCCCATGTGCAAGGAGTGCACCCCTGCAAGGAGAGCCACCCTATGCCAAAAAAGCACAGCTGGTACAGGAGTAGCAGTGAACACATGGAGAGCTGACATAGCAAGATGATGCAACAAAAAGAGACACAGATTCCTGGTGCTACTGACAAGAATGTGAGTGGACACAGAAGAACACACAGTGAATGGACACAGAGAGCAGAAAATGGGGTGGGGGGAAAGGGGAGAGAAATTTAAAAAAAGGTTATGGAAGTGTCATTGACAAATAGAGATTCCATCTGGAGTCTTTGGCAGGCCCCTACAGGAGAATCACAACCCAGATTTCGGAGTTTAGCTCTGCAGATAACTACTCTTCTTCTGAGAAACAGCTTTTAGCCTGCTACTGAACCTTAGTAGAGACTGAATACTTAACCATGGGCCACAAATTACCATGATATCTGACTTGCTTACCATGAGCTGGGTATTGTCTGACCCACGAAACCGTAAAGTTGGGCATGCACAGCAGCACTCCATCATAAAATGGAAGTGGTATATATGAGATAGTGCTCAAGAGGGTCCTGAAGGCACAAGTTATATGAGAAAGTGGCCAAAATGCCCATATTCACCACTCCTGCCACATTACCTTCTCTTTCTCAGCCCACAGCTATGACTTCTTGGGGAGTTCCTTTCAATCAGTTGATTAAGAAAGAGAAAATTGGACCTGATTTACAGATGGGTCTGCATCATATACAGGTACCTCCTGAAAATGAACAACTGCAGCACTGCAGCCCCTTTCTAGGATGTTCCTGCAGGATAGTGGCAAATCCTCTGAGTGGGCAGAACTTTGAGCAGTGCACCTGGTTATTCAGTTTGCTTGGAAGGAGAAATGGCTGGAGGTGCATTTGTACACTGATTCATGGGCTGTTTCCAATGGTTGGGTGGATGGTCAGGGACTTGGAATGAACATGATTGAAAAATTGATGACAAAGAGTTCTGGGGAAGAGTTATATGGATAGAGCTGAGTGAGCAAAAACATGAAAATATTTGTGCCCTATGTGGATGCTCACCAGAGGGTGACTTCAGCAGAGGAAGATTTTAATAATCAAGTGGATAAGATCACCAGCTCTTTGACTCACACTCAGTCTCTTTCCTTAGCCACTCCTGTCATTGCCCAATGTGCTCATGAACAAAGTGGCCATGGTGGTAAGAATGGAGGTTATGCATGGGCTCAGCAACATGGACTTATACTCACCAAGACTGACTTGGCTACAACCACTGTTGAGTGCCCAGTCTACCAGCAGCATAGAGCCACACTCAGCCCCTGATATAGCACAATTCCCTGAGGTGATCAGCCTGTTACCTGGTGGCAGGTTGATTACATTGCACCAATTCCATCTTGGAAGGGGCAGCAATTTGTTCTAACTGGAATAGACACATACTCTGGGTATGGGTTTGTCTTCCCTGCATGCAATACTTCTTCCAAAACTACCATCTGTAAACTTACCAAATGTCTTATCCACCACCATGCCATTCCACACAGCATTTTTTCTAATCAAAGAACGCATTCCCAGGAAATAATGATTAGAAATGGGCACATACTCATAGAATTCACTGGTCTGATCATGTTCCCCTTCTCCCTGAAACAGCTGGATTGATAGAATTGTGGAACAGCCTTTTGAAGACTCAATTATAGTGCCAACTAGGTGGCAATACCTTGCAGGGCTGGAGCAATGTTCTTCAGGAGGCGGTGTATGCTCTGAATCAGTGTCCACTCTATGGTGCTCTTTCTCCCATAGCCAGGATTCATGAGTCCAGGTATCAAGGAATGGAAATGGGAGTGACACAACTCATTATTCCCCTAGTGATCCACTAGGAAATTTTTTGCTTCCTGTCCCTGCAACCTTGATCTTTGCTGTTTTGCAGGTCTGGAGTGCTTCGCCCAGGGAACACAACAAGGGGTCCATTCAACTGGAAGTTAAACTGCCACCTGGCCACTTCGGGCTCTTCATGCTTCTGAATCAATAGATAAAGAATGGGATTTCTGTACTGGCTGGGGTGATTGATCCTGATTATCAAGAAGAAATAGGATCACACCCACATAATGGAGGTAAAGAATACTTTGCCTGGAATACAGGAGATCCCCTAGGGTGTTTCTTAGCACTACCATGCCCTGTGATTAAAGTCAATGGAAAATTGCAACAACCCAGTCCAATCAAGTCTAAAAATTTCCCAGAATCTGCAGGAATGAAAGTTTGGATCATCTCACCAGGCAAAGAACCATTGCCAGCTAGAGGTTCTTACTGAGGGTAAAGGGAACATGATATGGATAGTGGAAGAAGGTAGTGATAAATACAAACTTTGACCACGTGACAGGTTACAGAAAGGAGACTGCAATGGTCATGAATATTTTTTCTTGTATTATTATGAGTATGTTTGTATATGTACATAAAATGAGTATCTTTGTTTTCTTCCCTAACCTTTCCTCTTATCATACAACATAAGGAGTATTAATCTCATGTTGTAATATTTAAGGATGTGAAGTTTAAGAGTGAGTGCTCAGCATGTAAATGTGTTGCCTTCCCCCCAGCATGGGACATGACTCCCGGGAATGAGCCTCCCTGGTGCTGAGGGATTACTACCAAGTACCAACTGGTGATGTAACCAGAAAATGACCTTGAATAAAAGGATCAACTCGGACCAGCAGAATATCTCAGTCTACATATAATACAAGGAGTTAAAAATGCTTTTTGACCTGAATAAAAGGGGGAAATGAAAAGGACAAATGAGTTTATTTGGCTGTGAGTCTCCAAAAAGAGCCAGGAGGTTATCAGAGGGGTTGCCCTTATGCACATCTCAGCAGAGTCCCAGAGACAGATAAAGTAGATACAACCCAACCCCAGGTATTGGTTCATCTGAGGGCTACAGAGACCCACAGTTTCTATGGTCATGGCAGATGGAGTTCAGTGCCATCTCAGTTGGCCCTACTTTGGAGTTTGTCTTTCTGTGTGATGGAACTGGACTCAGATGTGATCTTTGTCCACAAGTCTCTCCTGTTACTTTTACCAGAGCTGTAGTTGGTGCTGGGGTTTAATGTATACCCAGGGGACCTGAATCTCTGGACTGACCATGTGATAGCCAGGCCTTGAGCCCCAACAGACTTGCAACTCCCACACTCTGGTTTATTGGACTTACCCCACTCAGCTAACATGGAGGTGAAGAAGGTCAACCACCATACCAGGGAGCCAAGAGTGCCTACAACTTAAAGTAGGAGAATTGCATCCAGCATCCATGTGGAATCTAAGCCCCCTCTTGATATAGATGTGGAGTGGACACAGCCATTCTAGGGTCCACAGGATGGAGGAATAGATTATGGATTAGAATGGACTTACTGATATTCTATTCATGAACTATTGTGATCAGTAATTGAAGAAAATGTGGCCTTGGTGTGGAGAATGTGGCCATGGTTGCTGCTGGGGGTAGGGAGTGGGAGGAAGAGATGTGATGTGGGGGCATTTTTGGGACTTGGGGTTGTCCTGGGTGATGCTGCAGAGACAGTTACCAGACATTGTATGTCCTCCCATGGCCCACTGGGCTATGATGTGGACCATTGACCATGAGGTGCAGTGGTGCTCAGAGATGTATTCACCAAATGCAATAAATGTCTCATGATGATTGAGGAGGTTGTTGTTATGGGGGGAGGAGTGGGGTGAGGAGGGTGCGGGGTATATGGGGACCTCATATCTTTTGAATGTAACATTAAAAAAATAAAGACAAAAAAAGAGTGAGTGCTACCCAAGGACTTGTACACTATTCTGTAGGGATTTAGTGTCCTTCTGGTTGTATGTAGGACAGTAAGGTGATGTGTATGCCTGCCAAGTTGACAAGAGGTGGCCTGTGATGGTTATGTTAATGTGTCAACTTGGTTAGGTAATGGTGTGCAGTTGTTTGGTCAAGCAAACACTAGGCTACCTGAAATACAAGGGCATTTCATTGACTTTAATAATTGTGAGTTGATTGCAAAGAAGGTTGGCTACATTGTAAATCAACTAAGGAGATTGCCGTGAGCAATGTGTGACATCTCATCCAATCAGTTGAAGGCCTTAAAAGGAGAAGTGATTTCAGCATTCAGAGTGAAAATTCCATCTCTACTTCAGACAGTCAGCTTCTCCTGGAACTCATCAAGGACCTTCACTAGAACCCCTGGTTTGCAGCATGCCCTGCAGAATTTGGATGGTCATGTGAGACAACTTTATAAAACCTCATACTATTTACAGATTATCTCCTGTCAGTTGTTTCCCTAGAGAACCCTGACTAATACAATGATGTAGAGGCTTAAAGACTATTAAAAGAAATTTAAATAGACCTAAATACATGGAAAGACATCCTATATTCATGGATTGTAAGTCTTAATACTGTTAAGATGGCAGTACTTCCTAATATGATTAAGAGATTCAAGAAAGTCTCTATTAAGACCCCATGGTGGCTTCTTTGTATAAATTGACAAGCAGATCCTAAAATTTATATGGAAATTCAAGGGACTCAGAACAGATAAAATAATCTTGAAAAAGAATAAAGGTGTAGGACTCCCTTTCCCCATTTCAAAAATTATTGCAAATCTATAATAATCAAGATGCTGTGGGAAGTGGATGTAGCTCACCTGATAGAGCATCTGCCTACCATGTAAGTGGTCCAGGGTTCGATATCCAGGGCCTCCTGGTCCGTGTGGTGAGCTGGTCCATGTGCAGTGCTGCCACACACAAGGAGTGTTGTGCCACGCAAGAGTTCCCCCCCCCATGTAGGGGTGCCCCATGAGCAAGGAATGTGCCCCACAAGGAGAGCTACCTGGTGTGAAGAGAGCAGCCTGCCCAGGAGTGGCACTGCACACATGGAGAGCTGATGCAGCAAGATGAGACAACAAAAAGAGACACATTCCTGGTGCCGCCTGACAAGAGTGCAAGTGGACACAGAGGAATGCATACTAAATTTACATACAGAGCAGACAACGGGGTGGGGGGGGGGTAGGAGAAAGAAATGAATAAAAATAAATCTTTTAAAAAAAGATGCTGTCATACTGTAATAAGGATAGGCATATAGAACAATAGAATAGATCTTAGATTCTGAAAACAAATTCTTACGTTTATAGCCTGGTTTTTGATAAAGGTACTGAAAAATTCAATGGGTAAAGATAATATTTTCAACCGATGTTACTGGGGCATTGGGATATCTACATGCAAAAGAATGAAATTGGACTGCTGCTACCCTGCATGATATGAAAGTATGAACTCAAAAAGGATAAAAGTCTTCAATGTAAGAGCTCAAACTATAAAACTTTAAAAAAATGTGCCAATTTTGTGATCTTGGATTAGCGATGGTGTCTTAGATATGACACCAAAAACACAATAACCAAAAGAAAAATAGATAAATTGGATTTCCTCAAAGTTAAAAAGTTTTGTATTTCAAAGAACACCATTAAGAACATGAAAAGACAACCCACAGAATGTGAGAAAATATTTTCAAATCACATATCTGTTAACAAACTCTTAAAACTCAATAATAAAAGTCAACCTCATGGTGGCAGCTGTTGTAGCACAAAAGGGAGGAAAAGGCAAGCCAGGCGAACAGACTGGCTGGCCATCTAAACAGCTAACTAACAACGAACTAAACTGGCAACCTACTGCTTACGTACCAAACCAATTGCCCAACAAGTTAAGCCGAGCTCCCCCACCATCAACTCAGGTTGGACCTGTTCCCAGCCTGCCTACCCAGCAGTGGTGGCAGCCCTGGGAGGAGGCACTGGTATCTGTTTCTTTCAATTCTTGGGATTTGAAGATGGCTGCACAATCAGCTCCGAAGGTTGTGCTAAAAAGTACGACCAAGATGTCTCTAAATGAGTCCTTTACTAATATGTTGAAGAACAAACTGCTTATGCCTGTGAATATTCAGGCTTCGATGCAGCAACAACAGCAGGTAGCCAGTGCCAGAAACCGAAGACTGACCCAGCAGCTGGAGAACATACCCTCTGTCCAGGCAGCATTAAAACTTAAGCAGAAGAGCTTAAAGCAGCATCTGGGTAAGAGTAACATCCAGGCATGGTTAGGCTGACCCACAGGGACCCTGTCCAGGGGAGCAGTCAGAGGATAAGGACTGCCCATAATCCAGAAAGTCTTGCCTAGAGGAGTACTACATAGGTGATATCCACGAGAACTCTACTTAAGGCAGGATTTCACTCTGAGGTTAAAACATGCTTCGAGGTGGACTAGCTGTAGCTCCTTGAATGGGCTTAGGAGGAGGTGGTGTTCGAGGTCATGGAGGTCCTGGTAGAGGGGGCCAAGGGCATGGACTATGGGTCATGGCAGAATCGGTGGTAGAGGTTGGGGCATGACAGGTTGGGGAAGAGGGGGCTTTGTAGGCAGAGGCAGAGGTCATGGCCGAGGGAGAGGTGCCCTTGCTCACCCTGTACTGACCAAAGTGTAGCTGGATAGCCAGTTGAATGCAAACATGACAAAAATGAAAGGACACCTGGATGCACAGTTGGATGCCTATATGGCTCAGACAGATCCTGAAACCAATGATTGAAGCCTTCCCCCCTCCCATGAGAGACTCTTGTTGAAGTCATGGCATCTGTACATAACCTTGAATAACAGATGAAAAGAACTTTGATTAATGCTGAAGGGACCTATCACAACAGGCTATGGACTGACTTGCCACCAGTTTGTGCATTTAGTGTGTTCCTTTTACTTTTTGATACTGTGTTGTATAGAACTCTTTTTTCCTTTGACTTGGTTTTTTATATATATCTATACAATTTTATTTTATTTTGCCCAGATTTCTCTTTGAATGTGTTGGCCTTGTGGCTAGAACACCCTTTTCCCACCTGCCTTCACTCGTATTCTCTGACATTCTAACATTTCCTCTCTTCATCTCTGTGCCTCCAGAAAGAGCCATTTAGGGTACATTTTGCAATCAGTGTAATTGGAAGATTAATGTGCCTCCCTAATGTCTAAGTTTCTTAGGTACAGTTTTGTTCTACATCTTTAATGTCTTCTTAGAAGTGTATAAAAAACTCAAAGCTTAAAAATCCATTCTGCTATGTTACATCTAGCAAATTGGGAACATTTGACTTAACTACAGGGCCACATAACAGGTTACAGGTGGTAGCAGCTCTGATCTGGTTAAAATTACTACTACATGAGTTGAAACTACATAGATGAAAACCAGTGTGCTGGGTTGGGTGTGCGTACTTTCTACCTTTGAATGAAATTAATAAACTTTCCTCTTGGCTTTGTATCATGCCCAAAGGGTATTATTGGGTATTATTGGGTTGGCCAACTGCAGTATGGAGGAAGAAACCATCTGAGTTTGCAAGTGCTTCAGGAAGGAGAGAGATGGGAGAACGATGACAGACTTAATTGCTGGGAAGAACCAGAAGATACCTATGCTGAAATGCTGTTATCCTCATGTTGATTCCTCTTGGTCTTCTCCCACCCACTGACCTTGTTTGGCTCATTTTTTATTTCCCTTAAAGATTTAATCAAGTTCAACATATTCTCTCAGTTTGTTTCAGTGAAATCTTGAATTTCTGGTTCATTGTAACAAGAAATCTTCCTCTCAAAAAAAAAGTCAACCCCATTGAAAAATGGACATTCAACATCACTAGCAATTAGGGAAAGGCACATCAAAACTATGTGAGATATCATTTCAAACCTATTAGACTGACCGTTATTAAACTGTCAGAAATCTGTAAGTGTTGGAGAGGATGTGGAGAGATAGGAATGCTTATTTGCTTTTGGTGGGAATGTAGACTGATACAGCCACTGTGGAGGACTGCTTGGCATTCCCAAGGAAGTTGCATATAGACTTGTCATGTGACCTGGCAATACCATTACTAGGTATATACCCAGAAGAACTGAGAGCAGAAACATGAGCAGATATCTGCACACCAATGTTCATAGTAGCATTATTCATGATTGCCAAAAGATAGAAACAACCCAGGTGTTCATCAACTGATGGATGGATAAAAAAGTATGGTGTATACACAGTGGTAAGAAGAAATGAAGTCTTGAAGCATATGACAACATGGATGAACCTGGAAGACACTATGTTGAGTGAAGCAAACCAGACACAAAAGGACAAATACTCTATGATTGCATTATTATGAACTAAACATACTGTATAAACCCATGGAGTTAATAATTTGAATATATCACCAGAAAATAGAGGGAGAGTAGGGAATGGAAAGCTGAGGGTTAATCTATACAGAATTGTTTTAAAAAAGTTGTAAATCTTTGGAAATCAATAGAAATGGTGAAAGCATATCATGGTGTTTGAACTAGCAGTGCTATTATATGGGTATGACAGTAGTTGAAAAGGAAAGTCTAAGGTCATATATATTTCTAGCAGGAAAACTAAAAACTGTAACATGGGACCATATAAGATAGTAACACCTCATGTAAAACATGAACATGGATGATATTGCATATATAAGACTGTATTTACAAAATATTAGTACAAATACACTAGAGAGAAGGAAAAAGAATAGCAGCTACATATGCCAGGCAAGGCATAGAAAGATTGAGAGGTGATGATTTTTGTTTGTTTTTTTGTTTATTATTACTGGAATAATGATAGTGCTCTGGGAGTAGTTGGGGTGATGAATGCACAAACATGTGATTACCCCAAATACTATTGGTTGTACTCTTTGGATAGATTTATGATTTATTAATGTACCAGTAAAATTGAAAAAATGCTTAAAAAATGGAAAAAGGATTTGAATGGAGGTTTCTCCAAAGAAGATATACAAATGACCAATAATCACATGGAAAGATGTTCAATGCCATTATTCATTAGGGAAATGCAAATCACTTCTAAAACACTAGGATGGCTCTAGTAAAAAAGACAGATAATAACAAGTGCTGATGAGAATGTGGAGAAAATAGAATGTGAATGGGAATGTGAAAAGGAGCGGCTGCTTTGAGAAACTGTTTGGAAGTTCAGGTGTTCAACCATAGTGGTACCATATAACACAGTAATTCCACTTTTAGGTATATAAACAAGTGAAATGAAAATATAGGTTCACAAAAATGTGTACATGAATGTTTATAGCAGCACTTTTCTTAAGAGTCAAAAAATGGGATCAATACAAATGTCCATCAATTGACTAATGAATTGCTAAAAAATGTGGTGCATACATACAAAGGAGTATCATTCAATCATTAAAAGGGATGAAATACTGCTACATACCACAACACGGGTGAACTTTGAAAACTATATGCTAAATTAAAGAATCCAGTCACAAAAGACCATGTATTCTTCAAAGGACTTCTTCAAGAAAGTGAAAACTCACCTACTCAGTGAGAGACAATATCGGAAAACACATATCTAATAAGGGTTTAATATCCAGAATATATAAAGAAATCCTGCAATTCAACAATAAAAAGACAAACAAGCCACTAAAAATGGGCAAAATATTTGAATAGACATTTTTCCAAAGAGGAAATACAAATGGCGAAAAAGCACATGAAAAGATGCTCAACTAATAGACTAGCTATTAGGGAAATGCAAATCAAAATCACAATGAAATATAATTTCATACCTACTACAATGGCCACTATTAAAGAAATACAACTACAAGTGTTGGAGAGGATATGGAGAAATAGGAAGACTCATTCAGTGCTGATGGAAATATAAAATGGTGCAGCCTTGTGGAAGACACTTTGGCAATTACTCAGGAAGCTAAATATAGAACTGGTATTTGATCTGGCAATCTCACTACTAGGTATATACCCAGAAGAACTGAAAGCAGGGACTCAGACAGTTACATACTGATGTTCATAGTGGAATTATTCACAATTGCCAAAAGGTGGAAGCAACCCAAGTATCATCAACAGATGAATGGATAAACAAAATGTAGTACATACACACAATATAATACTATTCAGTTGTAAGAAAGAATGAAGTCCTGATGCATGCGACAACATGAAAGAACCTTGAGGACATTATGTTGAGTGAAATGAGCCGACACAAAAGGACAAATATTGTATGAGCTCACTGATATGAACTAATTATAATAAGCAAACTCATAGAGTTAGAATCTAGAATATAGGTTACCAGGGGATAGAATGGGGGTAGAGAATGGGAGCAGATGCTTAATTTATGCATTATTTCTATTTAGGTTGATTGTAAAGGTTTGGAAATGGATGGTGATGATGGTTGCACATTATTATGAATGTAATTAACAACCGTGAACAATGTGTGTGAATGTGGTTAAAGGGAAATTTTCAGTTGTGTGTGTTTCTAGAATGGAAGTTAGAAGATAAAACATGGGACTGTGTAACTCAATGAACCCTGTTGTGGATGATGGATTGTGGTTAATAGTACTTTCTTGAATTATAATTAATGTATGACACTATTACGAGGTGTTAATAATAGGGTGGTAAATGGGAAAAATACACCTAATGTAAACTATGCACTAGAGTTAACAGTAATATTTTAATATTCTTTCATCAGTTGTAACAAAGGTACCACACTAATGCAAACTGTCAACAGTAGGGGGATATATGGAAAGGTTGTACTTTTATATGACTTTTCCGTAAACCTATAACTTCTCTAATCATATAAAAGAGGTCATGTATTGTATAATTCCATTCGTGTGTAATGTCCAGAACAGACAAATCCATAGAAACAGAAGGAAGATTAGTGCTTGCTAGGGACCAGGGGAAGGGAGAATGGGAAGTGACTGCTAATGGGTACAGGGTTTCTATTTTTCAATAATTTTTGTTAGATTGCTATATTTCAATGAAGTGATATGACTATAAGTTATAAGATTAATAGTTTAAAATTACAGTGTAGATTTCTACATATTTTGTGTAGTGGCTTTCAGCTTTGAAAAATAGGAAAATCATTCAATGTATGTTATAATGTTATGTTCTAAGTACAATTTTTTGTTATGGAGATTTTATTGAACAGGGTTTCTTTTTGGGGTAATGAAAACGTTTTGCAATTAGAAAGTGTGATGTTACACAACTTTTTGAATATACTAAAACCCATGGAAATGTACACTTTAAAAAGGTGAATTTTATGGTATGTGAATTATGTCTCAATAAAAAGCATGCATTTAAAAAGTGCCCTCTAAAGAATGAAAGCAAAACAAAACAATAACTAAAAAGATTGTTAGGAATAATGATATTGCAGGTTCAGATGGTGGACTTTATATATCCTGCCATAACCCACTGAATGTACTGGGGGAGAGTGTGAACTACAGGGTATCCTATTATTTGTGTAGTGCAGCAGTGCCCCAAAATGTATTCACCGATGCAATGAGTGTGCCACAATGATGAGGGAGGTTTTTGGTGTGGGAGGAGTGGGGGGGTGGAGGGTATACAGGAACCTCTTGTATTTTTTTTTTTTAAGATTTATTTTTATTTATTTTAATTCCCCTCCCCTCCCCCGGTTGTCTGTTTTCTGTGTCTTTTTGCTGCGTCTTGTTTCTTTGTCCACTTCTGTTGTCGTCAGCGGCACCGGAAGTGTGGGCGGCGCCATTCCTCAGCAGGCTGCTGCCTAGTTCGCGCTGGGCGGCTCTCCTTATGGGTGCACTCCTTGCGCGTGGGGCTCCCCTACGCGGGGGACACCCCTGTGTGGCACGGCACTCCTTGCGTGCATCAGCACTGCGCATGGGCCAGCTCCACGCTGGTCAAGGAGGCCCGGGGCTTGAACCGCGGGCCTCCCATGTGGTAGACGGACGCCCTAACCACTGGGCCAAAGTCCGTTTCCGTATTTTTTTTTTTAAAGATTTATTTTTATTTATTTAATTCCCCTCCCCTCCCCCGGTTGTCTGTTTTCTGTGTCTTTTTGCTGCGTCTTGTTTCTTGTTTCTTTGTCCGCTTCTGTTGTCGTCAGCGGCATGGGAAGTGTGGGCGGTGCCATTCCTGGGCAGGCTGCTCCCTCCTTCGCGCTGGGCGGCTCTCCTTATGGGTGCACTCCTTGCGCGTGGGGCTCCCCCACGCGGGGGACACCCTGCGTGGCGCGGCACTCCTTGTGCGCATCAGCACTGCGCATGGGCCAGCTCCACACGGGTCAAGGAGGCCCGGGGCTTGAACCGCGGGCCTCCCATGTGGTAGACGGACGCCCTAACCACTGGGCCAAAGTCCGTTTCCCCGTATTTTTTTAATGTAACATTTTTTCGTTAATGTATGTATCTTCAAAAAAATACAATTTATAAAAATGTTGTGGTGGGAGTGGGGAGTGGGTTATATGGGAACCTTTTATGTTTTTTGTTTTTTTATGTTTTTTAATGTAACATTCCTTGTGATCTATTAACTTTAATTAAAAAAAAAGATTGCTAGGGAGCCATTTGGATAGCTTGGTTCTTAGTAAAATGAGAGCTTGAGACAGAGATTTGTCCTACCTCACATAAACTAATGCAGTGTTTACTCACTACTTTCATGATAAGAATCTTCTGGGCATTTTGTTAAATATGTAGGTCAGTAGTTCTCAGAGAGTATTCCAGGGACCCCTGGGGGCCCTTCAGGTCCTCTCTTTTCTAATTACATATCTATGATAGGCACGATTTTACTTCAGTCAAAAGAACATATAGCAACAGATTGAATGCAGAAGAAGATATAAGAATCCAGCTGTCTTCTATTAAGCCAGATACCAAAAAAGTTTTGAAAAAATGTAGAACAATACTACTCTTCTCAATAAAATTTTGGAAAATATAACTATGCTTCATTAAGATGATATGTTAATGTGTAATGGGTTATTGTTTCAAATGAATTAATAAATAATTCTTAGTTCTAATTTCTGATATGGAAAATATTAATAGCTATAACCCACATAAACAAAACATCTTTGAGGGTCTCAATAATTAAGTGTGTAAGGGGTCCTGAGACCAAAAGGTTTGAGACATATAAAAAACCAAGCTTCTCAGCTGGAAATTCTGATTTAAGAAGCCCCAATTATGGCCCAGGAGTCTGTATTTTTAGACTATTATGCCAGGTATTTATCAGGAAAGTTTGGGAAATGCTGAGACAAGTATAAAGGTGTTCAGATGTTAGGGATTAGTATAATTAGCAATGATGAATGTCAGACAGAATGAAAAATAGATAAGGTAAAATGATTGTTAAATAGGACCTGGTTAATTTGATGTTAAAGGGACTGTATTGTAGTGGTGCCACCTGATGACCCAATTTCCAAAAGCTTTGTCTAGCAATGTTGGCAAGTCAAAAATAGAAACAGAGGAAGTCGTGAGGTATTTGGTCACTTTAAACTAGAAATGAATGGGGCTTTGGGTAAGTGCTGTCTAAGTGACTCTGTGCTAGTTATGTACATGAGATTGCGCATTGAGAGAAACTTGCCCTGGGTTTATATCAGGGGAGAGTTCTGGAACCTATGGGCATAGGCATTTTAGCCTAAGGAGGAAGTCTGGGGAAACCTATAGGATATATTGTTAGGTGTGGTTAGGATGCTGTGAGGGGCTTTGGAAACGTGCAGCATTTATAACTGGCACAACACAGGGAAATTAGAAACTAACAGGACAAGTGTGTACCTGCCCTCAGTGAATTATTAGTATTCTAGTATGCAGCATGTTAAAGGGGACTGACATGAGGTCCAAAAGGCATGGCTATAAGGAACAGAATTGAAGTCGGGAAGTTTCTTGTGCTGGTTTTTGTGGAACCCAGAAAACCCTGTTCTTAAAGTGAACCTATTCCTGTGCCTGCAAACCCATTGTAGATGGGAACTTTGATTAGATTCAGTTAAGGGACATTTTGATTAGATCATTTTTATTAGCTAGCTTCAGTTAAGTGCCTTTATTAGACTGCAGGACCCAGGGTGGGTCTTATTCCTGTTACTGGAGTCCTCTATAAATGGAGAATTAAAAAGCCACAGACATGGGAAAAAAAGCTGCAGTGACAGAGAGAAGCCACCAGATGTTGATGAACTGGGTCTTCCCAGTTCATCAATATCTGGAGAAAAGCCTCAGAAAGAGCAGCCCAAAGCTGAAGCAATGAGGCCTGGAGGAGAGGAGAGAGAGGCAGACCCTGCCGTGTGCCTGATCACCCACAGCTGAGTTCAGGGAGAAAGTGAGACTGGAGAGGGCAGAGAACAGTAGAGCTGCCAGTGTGGGTTGCCATGTGGCAGGAGTCCTGAACTGCCAGCAGCCGGGCTTTTGATGAGACAGTATCTCTAATGATGCCTTGATTTGGACATTTTTACAACCTCAGAACTGCAAGCTAATAAATTCACATTGTAAATGTCAACTCATTTCTGGTATATTGCATTGGCAGCCATTAAAAAACTAAAACTGTTCTGGATAAGTTGAACCTGTATGACACTGTCTAGTCACCATGTGGTTATGGGAGCCTAAAGAAGGGAGGACCCTGGGGCCCTAGGATGCACTGGCTAAAATATAATTAAAAAGAAGTTGGATGAGGGTTAAGACATTCCATTGGTTTGTTTCATACCAGGTACAGTAGAAGATGGAGTGTCCAGGGTAGCATTTGTATGTCCTGGCTGTCCCATGTGCCACCTTGCTTTCTGGTACTTGTCCTTTATAAAACTCCAACAGAATCATACTTATAGAGGAGAGAATGTAGTGATCCATGTGTTCACTCAGAGATATGCCTTCAAATTAATACTACTACTAATAAATAATGAAATAATGATAATAACAGTAGCTAATATTTATTGAGTGCCTCTGTGTTCCAGGTACTGTGCTAAGCATTTTACACTTTGTGTACATTATCTTATTTAATTGTCACAGCAACAACCCTTGAGGTAGGTACTATGATCATCCCCATTTCACAGTGAGGATACTGTGCTTACTACAATTCAGCCATATGACTTTCTTGTAGTTTTTTAAACTTTATTTTATCATGCCTAACTTATTCCTGCCTCTGGACTTCCATACATTCCTTGTCCCTCTGCCTGTAAAGCTATTCCCACTTTTCTACTCACCCTTCGGGGCATCACTTTTTCAGGAAGTCTTCCCTAATACTCTTAATAGGTAATGTCTTCCTGATATACACCCTTACAGCACCTTGTACTCTTTCTTTACAGCACTTATTACACTTTATATTTATATGTAGATTTAGTTGTTTATGTCTATCTTCCTTACAAGATCATGTGACGAGGACAGGAACAATGTCTATTTATCTTTATATCTCTAGAGCCTAAAAAGTGCTCAACAATTATTTTCTGAATTAATGAATGGAGTAAAGAATTTGTTCAGGGGCAAAGAGTACATAAAGGAATCATGATTTAAAACGATGTTTGTCTGACTCTAGGGCTGAAGAACACATTATTTGCATTTCTTTGCTACATTGCAAATGATAAAGACCAGCATTGATCCCTTACCTTGTCTGAGAATTGTAAAGAGATGCAGAGGGGAAACGTAGTCTATGCTGGGATGGAGGAGTGGAGAGTGGCCATTGAAGGTCAAGGAGATACTGGGTATTTCTGCAACTGCCATCAGAGTCCTAGTGTACAGACCTATTAGGAAATTTTTTTCACGTTTTCTGTTGAGACCAGAGGGAGCTCCAGGAATAACAAAGTTATGATCAGATCCTTCTACTGAGAAAAAGAATTAGATGCTGATGGTGAAAAATCTTTCCAAAAGAGAGGATCCCTCCTCTTGGAATCCCTTCTCCCTAACTCCCCTATTCGTCCCTGACAGATCCCAGTTGCTGAAGTGCTGGGGAAAGGCAATGTAGCTCCAACTACTCCAGAGAGAAGGAAAGCAGTCCCCCAAAAGTCAGTCTCTTTAGGAAGAGGAAAGCTGGATCTGCCCTCCAGATAACCTGAGACCCAACTCATGACTTGCGGCCCGCTAGAGTCCTGAGTCTGATGGATTTTTGACTACACAGCCAGGGATTAGGTGGCTGAGTAATGCAATGACTCAGAGGTAAGATAAACTCAGGTTCTTTTATTATTTGGAACCTTGAATTAAATTCCTTTTGGGAGGGCACCGTCCTTGATGGCTCTAATAAGCTGGTTTTTTGGATAAGATAGTTTTTTGAGCATGAATAATAAATATTTGGTGGTGGTGGTGGAGGTGAAAAGAGGGGTGTCTAGGGAGGAAAAGAAGAGTCTTGCTGTTTTTAGGACAGCTGCCAGGGCTGGCCCTTGGTTGAGTTTTGTTCAGAATCACTGATTGGTGAAGCAATCCAAGCTCCTCCCTCCCCCCACTCCCACCTCATTGCCAAACTTGAAGCTATCTCTTAAAAGACAGGAGTCAAACGCTTCACACATAACATCTACATCTTTTTTAAAAAAAAACCTAGAGATTCTGTCAAGGTTTTCATATAGGATAAACTGTGGCCAACAGTTTCTTATCCCTGTGGTTCCCAGATACTTTGTGGATTTGGAAACCCCTGGGGTTGTTGTTCCTAATATTTTGGGGGACCGTTTGAGAAATGATGGAATACCAAGTGTATTCCAAGTGTATATATATAATATTTCATATGCTATTTCAGGGAGTTCATGCCTAGGATGTCTTCCATGGACCTTTAAGGATCTTGTGAACTCCAAATTTAGAATCCCTGGTTTATAGAGTTTTTCTTGGCCTGGAATAGCAGTTGGGTAACACTCTTAGGTATTATATACTCTTTCTTGGAACACTGTTGAGGATTCTAAGAGGTCCCATGGAAATATCTAGTTCGTAAGCTAATGCCATATCCTGCCATTTTGGAAGCTCTCAGGACTGAAAGACACCTTATCTAGTATCCACTCTGTCCCTTCAAAATGATGCAATATCCCTGACCATTGTTTGTCTGGTCTCTGCTTAAGTACTTCCAGTGACAGGAAACTATCTTTCCCTAGACACACTCTAGTTTGTAATTGTGTCTATTTAATTACACATTGCACTTAACACTTCAGATGATTCTACTATATAATACATTTGTTCTCTCTAGCCCAGTATTTGTATCATATGCATACTTGCTAAATAAGGTATTTATGCCTTTGTCCATTCATTCATTTACTCTTTCAACCAACAATTCTTTCATTCAACAAACATTTCCTGAGTGCCTGTTTTGTTTCAGAAACATCCTAAACACTGAAAGGGGATGAAAAAATGAATAAAAATGATCTCTGTTCATGTTTTCATCCAAAATGAGAGCTCCATAAGTTTATTATTCTATAATTCCCTCTAACCTGGCACAAAACCCTTTACTTAACACTTTGGGAATATAGTTGTCAATCAGCTGTGGATTAGTCTAGGGGTGCTAAGTCATACTTCTTACATTTCCATTTCTAGAGTTTCTCTCCACTATTTTTGAAAATGAGAACAACTGTCCATTGCCATTTTCTGGCCATATGCCCCATTCATTGTTATTCCTTGAAGTTCAACATAGAGTGCTTCCCTGATGAGCTCCTCCTCTACCCTGGGACCCTACACTGTTCTTCTGGTCTTTTTCTCTCTACTTTCACTCAGAGGAGAAAGTAAAGACTGATGCTAGGGTTTGGGGTCTTTCCCCTTTTCCTTACAGTGGTGTTTTCCTTATAAATCTTGTCCTGCTGTATGGTGCTTATGGCCTTGCCAGGCCCATGTCAAGTGTCCCACTAGAGTAACACTGGCCCTACTCATAGGGAAGTAAGTGCCAGCTTCCCATTGTTTAAAGCAGATCTTAATTATCTCACAGGCCTTCAGGAATTGTGGCTGTGTAACAAGCTTGTAAATAGCTGAATATGGATAATAAAGGTAAAGATTTGGTTTTAAAATAAAGGTATGCTGCTGGCCATAAAAAATATCATATAGCTGATTTTTACTCTTCTCCCAGGGACCTCTTAAGGTGGCATCCCTTCCTTGCAGCCTAATGTGTACATTGCTATCACCCTTTTGCTTCTCCAAATTCTATTGGTTTTCATAGCCAGCATTAAATTACCTCTTTCAGGAAACTTTCTCTAATTATTTGTTCTCACTTAGCTCTCTGCCATTGATTAGCATTCTCATCTAAGATCACACAGACCATGCAAATTAGCACTTTTTATCATACAGTTTTATTTTCTATCTCATGTGTGTAGCTTCTCTGTTGGGTACTTCGACTTGAGTACCTTTTACTTAAATTTTGGTTTTGATTTTTAAGTGAAATGGTGCTTAAATTATTTGTTCCACCTATACAATTAGTTGGAAAAATGGTAGTTGCCTACCTGATATGATTGAAAAGAACCAGGAAGAACCATCCTAAGCTCAAAATCTTCTCCCACTAATCCTTCATTGTGCCTGAGAATTCAATAAGACTTTTTATTCCTTTGGTTCTTGATTCTGACAAAATTTGTTACCTATGAAATGGCAAATAACCCTGTACCCTGTGCCAGTAAATATCAGTAAAGAGACCAATATACCTTCAACATACCTTAGAGCAGGGGCTCTTAACCAGAGGTCCATGGACCCCCCAGGGGGTCTTTATTTTCTCTGACCTCTAGCACTTCCTTCACTTTTGAATGTATGCAATAAATTACAGTAGTATTCATTTCACCTGACTGGAAAAGGGGTCTGTGAAACTAAAAAGGTTAAGAATCCCTGCCTTTGAGAGGCTGCTTTGAGGAATAGGGAAATTCAGGAATGTCATCTCATGTTCTACTTATGTTTTATGGACTGAAATTATTCTAAACCTTTATTTGTAAGCCATTCTTCTTCAAAGAAAAATTTTAAACCATCCCTTTAGAACACTCACAATTTATTAGGTATCAGAATCCTCTAGAGAGCTTGTTAATCCACAGATTGCTGGGCCTATCTCAGAATTTCTGATTTGGTGGAAATCAAGTTGTTAGAAATGCAACATGTTACCAGAAATTATCTGCAACATGTTACCAAGTGATACTGCTGGTAAAAGGTCCATATACTTTGAGAGCCACTGCTTTAGGGGAACATGTTGGCAGCTCCCCAAAATTCCCTAGAAGAAGTATTGAGAGGGTACTGGAGGAAAAGAGAGGAGGAAGAAGGAGAGGAGAGTGGGAGAATGTCTCCAGAAATAGAGTTGACTAGTTCAAAAACTCAACCTCTCTATTGATTTATCATTTGTTTTGAATTCTTTCATCTTCATATATAAGGTAAGACACCACCAATTAGGGTTTCTGACGTTAGGACTTTGGGTCCTAACCAATTCCAAAATAAGGGTTTCTCCATACCTAGTTCTAAGCACAAATGGGAAATCCAGTAAGAGCTATTACTTCGGGCTGTCCTGAGGCTTTGATTCACGATTAAATGTAAAGTCATAGAACTGGAAAGAACCAAGTGTACTGCAGACAGGGCCCCTGGATAATACTAATATACAGGATGATGGAGTCTTCTAGCATAGATAGTGTGATGCCTACATCAAGAAATACTAATGAATTGGTTCTTTTGAGGGATAAAGAGACCTACGGGTTCTATGGTCATGGCAGAAGGGGTTCACTGCCATGACAGATGGCCCTTCTTTGGAGCTGGTGTTTCTGCGTGATGGAAATGGACTCAGAGGGGATCTCTTTTCACAAGACTTGCATGCTACTTTATTGGAATTGTAGTTGGTGCTGGGTTTAAGATATATGTAGGGGATTTGAATCTCTGGACTGATAATATGACACCCAGGCCCAGAGCCTCAACAGACTTCAGCTCCTACACTTTGACTTATTGGACTTACTCCACTCAGCTAACATGGAGTTGAAGAAGGTCAACCACCACAACATGGAGCCTAGAGTGTCTACAACTAGAAGCGGGAAGAGTGCATCCAGTACCCATGTGGAATCTAAGCCCTCACTTGACATAGGTGTGCAATGGACACAACCAATCCAATGTCCACAGAGAAAATGTGGAATGGGTGTGGGAACGGTAGCCATGGGGGCTGCTGGGTGTGGGGAACGGGAGGAAGAGATGAGATGTGGAGGCGTTTTCGGGACGTGGAGTTGTCCTGGATAGTGCTTCACGGACAATTACGGGACATTGTAGATCCCCCCAGGGCCCACTGGATGGAACGTGAGAGAGTCTGGGCTATGATGTGGACCATTGACTATGGGGTGCAGTGATGCTCAGAGATGAACTTACCAGGTGCAATGGATGTATCACAATGATGGGAGAGAGTGTTGCTGTGGGGGGAGTGGGGGGCAGGGGCGGTGGGGTTGAATGGGACCTCATATATATTTTTTAATGTAATTAAAAAAATAATAATAAATAAATATTAAAAAAAAATACTAATGAGTTAGAGAGAAAGAAGCTAACCAACCTTCTAATCCTATTAAATGTACAAATCAATAGAAATAGACAGTGGTTTACAATATAAAGATAATTTTATTGCCAATAAAAACCTTTAATAACTCATTTTATTCTATTTCAGTAGGACCTTATTCTTTCTGATGAAAATCCAGTCATAGCATCTCTCATTAAAAATAAAATTATTTTGAAATAAATAAATATATATAAAATAAATAGCATATACATTTCATAAATAGTTTGTCCTTATGCACAGTATCCATGCTTACATTTTAATATTTTTTTTACAACCTGCCCCATCTCCCACTTCTATTGGCAGGAAAACTGCATGTCAGGACAGATGAGAAATCTGCAGAACCAATGCAGGGATGACTTGTAGCAGGGCTATAGCCCCAAGGATTTCCTTAATAAGACTTTTCCAAAGCTCTGTAGGTAGCATCTACAACATATTCCTTGGTCTTTCATTTACCCATTGTCAAGGTATTTGGGTAGATTGTGGGGTAAGATACCTCTCTGGTCCTTTGCAGGGTACCCTGTTCTTTCTCATGCCACCTCAGGGGAAAGAATATGAGTACAGAAAAAAGTATATATGGATTCCCTCTAGCCCCCCTCCTCCCATATCCCTCCCCAAAATAACCCAACCTTAAAATACACTTTGAACAATGAGGGGACAGCTGCACTGAATTGAACAGTAAGTGCTTCTCAGTTATCTAACATGATAGGAAGGAAGGACTGAAAAGCTATGAGTATGGTGCCTACAGAAACAACATGGCCCCAGAGTTCATGGGTCATAGAGGTCACACTAGGGGTCCATTACCTATAGCGGAAGAGGTCTCTGGACATGGAGGGCAGCTTAGAAGGATCTACCGGCCTGGGTAAAAAGTGAGTGAATTTCTGGTGTCGTTTAGTCCTGTATCCTTCCCGGGGTGAGCCGTCTTTATTCAGGGCAACATAATACTGTCTCTCCGAGTCCAAGTGTTTGTACAAGGTGGAGGCATAGGTGTTGTACCAGTTTTCTTCAAACTGTTCCCGGAAAACACATTCCCGTGTGAGTTTCTTCTGTGAGGGTGAGAAAATAAAGCAGAGCCCATTATATGACTATTTCTCCCATCCCAGCTTGCTGCTGGAGAAACCCTAAAATAGCAATAGCACATTGATATTAGAAAATTCCAGTCCTATCTCCCAACCTACTGAGGTATCCTCCTTTCAAAGAGCTTGAAACACTCCTGTCTGTATCTCCTTCACCCTGTTTCATAAGCCATAAAAGAATGTTTTAGGTGAGATCTTTCCTGAAGGCAGGGGATTGGAGAAGGTGGCCTCATCTGGCTCTTTGAGCCCAAGAATATCTGCCATGGCCTCTCAATGCCCCATTGGCATTCACTGAGCTTTCTCCCTGATTTGGGGCTAATGATGTTCAAATACATTGAAATTACACTCACCCATGTCAATTGGCAGGCAAAGGCCTCAGATCTATATAAATTTTCATGGGAGGTGAGTTTTGATTTCTCCTAATGAAATGTCTCAAGCCTGTGAGTTAGAAAGCTCAGAAAAGATCTTGAAAAGCTCCTCCAATCTGGCTACTTAAAGCTGGCAGCTCTTGGGTATCTTACCTCTGTCCCTTATTCTTACACTTGATCCAGCACCATAATACTTGCTGGGATTGCCGATATTAAGTGCTGGGGACAGACCTATCTCTTAGGTGCCAGAGAAAAATGTGCTCTGATTTCATGGGGTACAGGCAGCCAGAAAGAATGCTATGTAACTAAAAGTCAAAGCCAGGGATTGGGATCTCATGGAAGGGTTAAGGTCAGTGAAGTCACTCACCATTCCCCAGCACTTGGCTAGTTTCCAGAACAAAGAAAATGCACTGCAGCCAGCCCAGTCCTAACTAGGGGCTTAGGGTTGTCTCCAGATCCTGGAGCCCTCACTCTTGATTTGTTTGTTTTGTTTGTTTGAGGCAATCTGGAAATCAGGGACTGTTTTTTTTTTCTCAGAATCCTTAGTCTGAAGGCCAGCTCTTCCACTGCCTATTTGATACTTGCTATTCTCCTACTTCTCTGAGCACCCATCAAAATTCAGACATGTTCCCTGGGAACCTCAATACTTGGCCACCTACTGATAAACTGGCATTGCTTACTATTATCATCAGATGAGCTGGCTTTTGAATGGAAAAGGCAAAAGCAAATGGATCACAGAAAAGCTTATGTTTTGATGGGAGTTAAATGAGTGAAGGTATTATATAGCAAGGACCTGGGCAGCCAGGAAGTGTGTAGAAGACGCTAATGCTTTACAGTTGACTGAAGTGATTTCTAGTACTAGATAAATGTTTTTATACCTTTGCCTTACACTGTCCAAAAACTGGTCATAATCGCTTGCAATGAAAAGAAAACCTTAAACTTACCGACCCATATAGTTCTCCTCTCTCATTCATTCCTAAGTACAGGCCAGAGTCCACTCCCCGGATGCTGATCAGCCCCACAGCTAGGCTGATAAACTCCAGGATTCCTAAAGCAAAAAAGGGAATGCCATTTCTATTACTTACATCAAGCTAAAAGGAAGCTGTGCAGGTGGAAAAGAGCTACCAATCGCTTTTCTCCAAATGCAGGCCAGCCCTCTATGTTTGGTGAATTACCTGATGAAATCATCTTTTACAAGAATAGAACCTCAGCAAAGGCACTCAGTATCTCTGGGTCTAAGTTTTTCCATATGTAAAATGCCTCTACTCAACACTCATAGGCGTAATCTGAGGAAGAGATTGCGAGAAGGCCTTGGCTACAAAAGTTCCTTAATTGTAAGGTACTATTGCTGTCAAATGCCACCCATTTCAAGAAATGGAAGGACAGCTTTCTAAATGGAATAACGAGACCAGGTTTCCGTATTTTTGTCAAAGTCAACTCTCTCCTCCCCAGAGCATGCAGCATTACCTTACTATCCTTTAGGCTGAACTTGTTTTGTACTCTCTCAGCTTGATGCCCTTAAAGTCACATGAAGCTATCAGATTGCCTATAGCTGACTAACAAAAGCCACACAGGTCACTCACTAAGTTTGTTCTCACTGTTTATGGCAGGAAGCGAAACTTGGCCTGGTGAGGGCTTTCTCCTAAAAATTATTCTCAGCCAGTACAGCAGTAGGCTGACAAGCTAGTCATTCTCCCCTTCTCTCTTGAGAATTTTAAGTTTATCCAGGATCAAAAATTGGCAGGTAGTCTTAGTCTTGATTCTGATTTGATATGTCACAACTTTAAGGGGAAAGGGAAGATATATAAATGTCCCTATAGCTGAAAAGACTAGAGCTGAGGATTTGAAAACATTTTCATTTAACTAGCAGCAGTAGGAGATAAAAAAAACCAAAGTTGAAAGCTTGAGGATACTGAAGCCTTATAATTTTGTTTTAAGATAGTGTATCTATTACATGGATATAGACATAGTAATCAATTAGATTCTCTTTGATATTCCTACCTCTATTCAGTTTTCAAAATAAAGACCAAAATTTGATACAATTGGCTCAGAGGCATCGAAAGGTATAAAAGGAGCTTGTATCTGGTGGTCCTTATTAAAAAATGTGATTTTTTTTTTTTATTGACTTTGTAATAATATTACATTAAAAATATATATGTGAGGTCCCATTCAACCCCACCCCCCCACCCCCCTCTCCCCCCCCAACAACACTCGTTCCCATCATCATGACACATCCATTGGATTTGGTAAGTACATCTTTGGGCACCTCTGCACCTCATAGACAATGGTCCACATCATGGCCCATACTCTCCTCCATTCCATCCAGTGGGCCCTGTGAGGATCCACGATGTCCGGTGATCACCCCCGAGGCGCCATCCAGGGCAGCTCCACGTCCCAAATACGTCCCCACCTCTCATCTCTTCCTGCCCTTCCCCATACCCATCGTCCACCATGTCCACTTTTCCCAATCCAATGCCACCTCTTCTATGTGGACATTGGATTGGTTGTGTCCATTGCACATCTATGTCAAGAGGAGGCTCAGATTCCACATGGATGCTGGCTGCCATCCTCCCATTTTCAGTTGTAATCACTCTAGGCTCCATGGTGTGGTGATTGTCCTTCTTCAACTCCATCTTAGCTGAGTGTGGTAAGTCCAATAAATCAGATTGTAGGTGCTGGAGTCTGTTGAGGCTCAGGACCTGGCTATCACATTATCAGTCCAGAGATTAAAATCCCCTAACTATATCTTAAACCCCAACGTTAACTGCACCTCCAGCAGATTAGTATGAAAGTCTTATGAAGGGAGATCCCATCTGAGTCCAGATTCATCACACATAAACACCATTTCCAGAGAGGGGCCATCTGCCCTGGTAGTAAACCCCATCGGCCATGACCATAACTCTCATGGGTCTCTTTAGCCTTTATAGGAACCAATATCTGGGGGTTGTATCTGCTTTATCTGTCTCTCTGACTCTGCTCAGTTGTGCATGAGGGCAATCCTTCTGCCAGCCTCCAGACTCTTTTTTAGAAACTCGTAGCCATATAAACTCATTTCTCCTTTCCATTTCCCCCTTACTTTAGGTCAAACAGCATTTTAAAGTCATGTTATTTTATGTAGACATGGATATTCTGCTGATCCGCATTGAACCTTCCATATAAGGTCCTTTTCCAGTTGCATCATCAGTTGGTATTTGATAGTGGTCCCTCGTTGCCAGGGAGACTCATCCCCGGGTGTCATGTCCCACGCTGGAGGGAAGGCATTGCATTTACATGCTGAGTTTGGCTTCGAGACTGGCCAAAATGTGATTCTTAATAAAATTCATACTAACAATATTCTATGTAATCTACATAGCGAATGGGACTGATTCCTTAAAGATAAAAAAACATAAGTGGTTAATTTTGAAATCAGGTTCAAGAGTGGATGTAAAACTCCAGTGGGAATTATCTTGAGGAGCCCAGTAACTCAGGCTGGTGGGCTGGTGTTCAGGTATGTGGCTTCGGAAGCATGGGTTTCCATGGTCCACTTGGATCTAATTGAAAAAATGTAAGGTTCTTTTGCTGCCATTGTATACAACACTCAGGGTGTGGTCTTTGGTATCCAGTGCTAAAATCCTTCAAGTTTTGTTTCTAGTCTGGTATTATTAACTCTCAAAGTATGAAGAAAGGAGTTTTGGGAAAAGAGTTTGACACAAGATGGTAATATTTAATAGACCAGAATCTTTAGTTGCATTCCACAAGGTTCTGAATTTTGTTCTGCTCTGTTTAACATTTTAATAGATGACTTATGTCATCTTATTAATAGCATGTAATAGGACTCAATCGGATTGCTTATCCTATTTCTAGAGGAAATACAGCTGAGAGAAATGACACAATCAAGATTCAAAGAGATTTCAAGAGGATGGAAAAATGGGATGCCTCTAACAAAATAAGATTTAGTTAGAATAAATGTACAGTCCTATGCTTGGTCCCCAAAACTAATACCCAAGGTTTTTGTGTTTGGGGTCTTTTGGGATGCAGAGTATGTCTCAAGTGCAGGTAGTTGAGCTAATCACACTCTTTAGTTCATGGACCATTATCATAATTTGTCTGTGCAAGTGTTTTTATTTATCTATTTATTTCCTTTTATCTCCATACCCTGCTCCCTTACCTGTCTCCACTTCAGGAAATCATTTATATTTTCTTGAAAATGTATACTCTTATTTTATGTTTCTGTGTGTTTTGTAGACAAGTCTACCCATTTTTGGAATGGGGAGATGTGACTTAGCAAAACATACACAACAGTGATTTAAAGGATTTAATTGAACAAGGTAAGTTCAGTATGAGTGAACAGTAGAAGGAAAATTATTAAAAAGCTAATGGAAAAAGGTAGAAAAAGGGGAAAAAAGCTAATGTGATCTAAAGCTGCATTAATGAAGATCTAGTTACTAGCATAAGGGAGGGCATTGCCCTACTCTGCTCTGCTTTGGTTAGACCACATCAAGAGTACTATGCCTTGTTTTGGCAGCTTCTATCAAGAGAGATATGGAAAAACAGGAGCATGTTCAAAGAAGAGTGGCCAGTTATAGCAAGGAAAATAGAAACCAAGTCATGATTCAGTTCTGGGTGCTAAATTTTGAAGGATTCCAACCTGCTGGAGCTGTTATTTCTTTGCTTTTCCTAGGCAGATTACATCCTATCTTCAGGTCTTATTTCCCTCATTTTCTAAATATCTCATGCCTCTGACCACCCTGAGCTCAAAGTAGCAGAGGTTAGTTTGTGATCTCACTGTCCAAGACCTGGTATGAGAACAAATCATTAAATCCAAGAGGTGTGGTCATTTGAATCACCACAGTTTTTCTCCAACTCTCTGTTAACCCTGATGCCAAAGGACAGATCATACAGGAAGTCACTTGCACTGTGTCTAGTAACAAGGGTCTCTAACATTTGGAAACATTCTTGCCCAGCTGTCTATGGGCATCATTTCCCTTTGCCAACTTTCCTTTTAGCTGGATTCAAACTGTGGGAAACCAGCAGTATATGATGATGGAACAGATATTCATAAAACTACTCCTGAATTCCAGCCAGCATGAAGGGGGAGAAAAGACAGGCCATTTCCATATTTTCCCAGCTACAGCTGGAGAAGGGTGTTAACAACAAAGTGTTGAGACAAAGTAAATAGACAAAGTTTGTCCTCAGTACTTTCAACCTTTTTAAGGTCCAGGACCTCTTCTGACTTTGCCTCATCTAGACCTGTTTGCTTCATGTTCTGGCATTTTCTAGACAATTTCTGGTATCTTCTCTTCTTAGACCTCTCTTCCCCTGGCCTCAAACAAAATTGATCTGTCCTGGGTCCCACTGCTTCAGAACCTAGCTAGATGTCCTGGTTAATGTGTCATTTAATCTGGTTCCATAACTCATCTGAACTCCTTCAGCCATCTTTTCAGACCTTTAGGGCCAAGAGAGTGCTGGCTTGGCATCTTGCCAAATAAGAACCAGCTCATGCAAAACCAAAGAAGCTGCATCAGCCTGCTCCATCATACCTGGTAGGAGGTCTCTCCTCCAGTCTGGTTCCCAATTTTGGTTCTGTCAGCCCACTGGTGCCCCTCAAGAATGTCATTATTCTTGTGAACCTCATGTAAAGTCTACCAACCAGGCAGGGATTGAAACACTCCTGGCTACTGATTGCAGATGTGAAGTGTGTATGTGTGGGGGTGGGGTAGAGAGCAGATGCTGTGCCAACAAGCTATTATTTGGAGTCAGGGCTGCTCTTGGGTCCAGACTGACTCGTTTTGAACACATGGATTCCAGGGTAATCCTCGGGGGCTCTGCTCTCCAATTACAACAAATAGCTATTTACTTTACATGGACTTTGGAGACTACCTCCTCCCCCTAAGCAGAAATCTATAATATTTTATATCTTAAGTCTGGCCTACTTTACTCTGCTGGAATGTTGACTGCTAAAGCACTTATGGAATGTTAAAGTTTCGATTTATTGAATACCCTGGCTGATTAACTGAAATATGGAAGGAGGAGAGAGTTAGCAAACTCAAACGCCACCTCTTTCTTTGCCAAAAGTTAAACTGAGAAAGATTAAGTGTGTGTTTAAAAGTTGTCAGGGAAGGTTACAAAGAGACAGCTTTGACCAGTTATCATTTCCTTTAGGGGAAATGCATGGAACTGTCAGGAAGTCATGGAAGGAAGAAAAGGAAAAGGTGATACAGAAATGGTCTCAGGCAGTGGGTTTTATTTTAAATTTTTTTTAATTTTTAAAGGCAAAACCAAAATGAAGCAGTCACTTAGGCAGCAGTGAAAACATCCCTTCCTCCTGCCAGTTTTATTTCCTTTGGTTTTTCCTTAAACTTAACACCCTTAGCAGGCCTGGGAGATGAAAAGAAATCAAGATGAGTCTTTAGGGAGGTAATTAAAGACCACTTATCCCAAGAGCCTGTTACTGATTGATGTTGACATTGTAGGTTATTGGGCTCAGCTTAGGCATGGAGTCAAACAAACACTTTGAGCTTCTGGGAGCCATGTTCATAGTTCTCTACCCTTGCTGCCCCCACACCCACACTTCTCCATCATTTCATGACTTTACTTTTATATGTCAACAATGAGCTACCCCAGTATCTTTGGACCATTTCTTGGAGGCTGTGAGGCCAGGGTTAAAGTCCCATTCCTTCTGAAGAGGAACAAAAGGAGACTGCAAAGTCACAAGCAATGGAAGTAAAAGGAACCAAGGTAACACTCCCTCTCCTCCCCCCCACCTTATGGTTCCTTTGAGGACCTGCTACAAGTTTATAGGCACCTGTACCCCTCCACTGCAACCCCCAACCTACTGTATTCCAGCTCCGTGAGTGCATTTTTCTAAGATGACATAGACATCATTATGTCTATGCTGCCTGTTCCCAACAAAGAAGGCCAACTCTGGCCCTTAGTTGTTTGCTAGGCTTGGCCCTACCCAGCAACTAGCCCCCATATCCCCCTTTTTACTGTGCACTTCAGATTCAGCTCTAGGCAGGCATGGAGAATAGGAGGATGGACTGGCTTGGGGAGAATGGGAAAAGGAACAAAAGGGTGTCAGGCTTGATGGTAGGTAGAGCCTCTTACTAGTTTAGAAGTAGAAGGTGCCCTTCTTGGGCTATAGGGTCCATGGGAGACCCTAATTAGAGGGCTTTAGGGGATGTGAGTTGAACAAAGAGGAGCAGCTGTCACTGCACCCACATAATGGCTTAGTAGAGAAGAGAATTAGGAAATTAAAAACAAAAATGGTCAAATTGCTGAGGAGTGAATACATTTGCTTAAGCCACCTAATGATCTTCATCATAGATCAAGGTTTATAATAATCGAATAATTCTGTATGTGAAACAGACAGCTGTCCCCTTTGAACAAGGTGCAGAATGGCAGGCAGAAACAATCTCATATGGAGATTGGACGTTTCCTGTCCTGGGCCTAGGAGACACCTGTTTTTGGTGCTGTGAGTGGGCTCAGGATAGCAGAAGATCTTGCAGTTTTACCACTGAGGCAAGGAGTCCAGAGGTAGCTCCGGACAAAAGCTGCTCCAGGGCTAGTAGCCCTGCACAGTGGACACTGGGAGACTTTCCTGGGTTCCCCAATACCTAACTCATGCCCTGCTGCCTGGATTGGCTCCCACCCAGGTCAAGCAACCCCGAGGCTGGCAGGTGCCCGGGTTGTCAGCCCAGTGAGCCAAAAGTGATTCGGGCCCAGGTCGCCTGTCCACCACACACTTGACCACGCAGGTTTCTGCTCCAGGCTATCGGCTGAGACAGCCCTGTTGCCCTCGAAGCTCGGCTCTGTGCCGCAGGCACGGTCTCTGGCCTTTTCTGCGAGAGTTCCCAACCCTCTCCCAGCTCCACCTGCTTCCGTTCCAGCCGCAGTGTCCTGTTCCCAGAACAAGCCGCTCGCTCCCTGAGGAGGGAGGGTGGGGTGGCAAAAAGAGACGCCACACCTCAAGAAGGCACCCCCGCCCCCCGAAAGCGACTGAGGGCTGGATGCCAGGTACCCTGATGCCTTGTGGCCTAGATCTGCACCGTCGTGCCCAGCACAACCCGCGCCCTCGGAGGCCTCCCGCCTCGATGGCCAGTACTGTACGTTCCGGAGGCGGTCCGCCGGCCCTATGCCCAAACCCTGGTCTTTGGCTCCCCACCAAGTTGTCCCCTCGTCTCCCTTCCCGCCCGGCCGCGTCCTCACCGAAGCGGCTGTGGTCGTGGCGGGTGCCATGCACTGTGCCGTTGGGGAAGATCTCCAGGTGGAAGCCAGTGCGGCAGTAAAGCTGGCGGCGCCGCAGGATCCCCTTCAGGTGGGCGAAGTCCGTGGGCGATCCGCGCTGCAGCTTCCCCTCGATCTGGCCCAGACGCTCGTTCAGGAAACCCGGAGAGTCAGCTAAGGGCACGTTCCCCAGAGACGCGGAAAAACCATGCAGATCCCAGTCCAAGCTGGCGAAGACCCCCCCCACCTCCGCCATGGCGTGGCCGACAGCGGCGCGGCCTGGGCTGGCTGTGCGGAGTGCGCGCGGGCCAAGCTCGGACCGCAGGGCGCGAACTGCCTCTTCCCGCTGCGAGCGCTGGCGATTCCGCGGCGCTCCCTAGTTTGCTCTCTGGCTCGCTCCGCGGTTTCCCGAGCTGCAGTCGATGTTTGTTCGTGTCCAAGGAACTTCTCAGAGCCAGGGAGTGTGGGGCAGCGCGCTCCTGACCTTGCTCTTAGTCAAAGTGCCGCTTCCCCTCTGCTTTGATCTCCAACCTCTCATAGCTGGCTTGTTGAGCTCTCAGATGCAAACGGCACTTTATATACATACCCACTCCCCTTATATTGACATATTGGATATTTAAATACAAGCCACACCTCACCGGCATCCCCTCGGAGATTGGTGTGTGGTTTTTTTCCCCCTCCTTCCTTCTCATATCCATTTAGCTCTTTTGGGGAGGGGGGGGGGCGTGGAAGGGGGAGAAAGCAAGAGAGCTTCACTCCCTCTTTTATTACGAAAAAATAAAAGGGAGGAAAAAGCTACACATTGCAGTGAGGCATAACTGCTTTTGGCAGGTTTTTCAGAAACTGCTGATGAAATAACCGAGCCCAGTGCGTGGAGGCTGTTGGCGCCCACAGCCGCTCCGCCCTGTTCCGTGAGGGTCTGTCTGCTGCGTGGGGACAATCCGAGGACAATCCCCACCTCCCACGTGTCCTTGGCTTCGCCTTTGGAAAGGGGAAGAGGGCTGGAGGTGTGGTAGTGGTTCACGCGCTCTTTAGCCCTTCTTGCACCTGGGCTTGTCGGAGGCTGCCAGAAGGGAGTTTGGCCACGGACAGGGGCTGGTTTCTTTGTTTTGCAGTCCCCCACCCACGGGTCCCACTCCCCACGAGTAGGTCGGCAGGAGGCTCATGAAATGAAAAATCAGGGGGTGAATGTGGTTGCAAAAATTGGGATTGAGGATGATGGTGATCTCTGCAGAGACGCCAAGCCGGGAGCCTTAAGGGGTCTGGGAGGAGTGGGAAACCTACGGAGGAAAGACCACATTTTTAAAAAGAGACGTTACAGTTTAGGAAAAGGAGCGGGGAGTACGAAATAGCTTACTTTTTGAAGAATGATCTTCACTGGCTTTCAGAGCACACTTTTCCAAGGCTCTCGAAAGCAGGCTCAATGAGAGGCCACTGGAAGCCTGGTGGGGGCTACTTCCCCCGACCTTTCTTGTTGGAGACAGGTGTTTCCTCGCTCTGTCTTGTGCCCTATTCCGAGACATTCTATCAGGAAGAGCGGCAGTTGGGGCGGGAACTGGTGGCAGCCAGGGCAACAGGAGGCAGCAAGAAGACCTGGGGAGCAGGTACTGAGCCTCCCTAGCCCTGGTGCTAGTCATCCCGCTAGCCTATAAAATGGCCTTGCTACTTGCAGTTTGCACCCCCCAGCGGGCGCTGGCCAACTTTGCCTGGCTCTGGCAGAAGAGGATGAACGCAGCGATGGCCCTCTCCCTGCCTTCGCGGCTCGTCCTTTCAGAGACCCTGCTCCTCGCAGCGAGTTTGATCTTAGGATCACTATGATGCGAAAAAACCAATATAATTCAGTTCACCGATCCGAATTTCAGGTCCTGCTCCTGGGCTCTAGCGTTCACTCTGCTCACTCCCAGGAACCATAACAGTTCTCGGTTAGGAACGTCGTGTCTCAGTACTGGTGTGCCGCCTTAACTCACACGGTATCTTATTCACGAAACCGGCAGAGCCAAACACAAGGCCTGGCACATAGTAGGTGCTCAGAAATTATCTTCTGATGTGATACAGTTGTAGGGAATACAGATGTAAATGTAGGGTTCACAGAAATGTAGAAGATGACGTCTATTGGAGTATTTACTGATGAAATGATAGGATGTCTGGGATTTGCTTTAAAATAATCCAGAATGGGGAAACGGACTTTGGCCCAGTGGTTAGGGCGTCCGTCTACCACATGGGAGGTCCGCGGTTCAAACCCCGGGCCTCCTTGACCCGTGTGGAGCTGGCCATGCGCAGTGCTGATGCGCGCAAGGAGTGCCGTGCCACGCAAGGGTGTCCCCTGCGTGGGGGAGCCCCACGCGCAAGGAGTGCGCCGGTGAGGAAAGCCGCCCAGCGTGAAAAGAAAGAGCAGCCTGCCCAGGAATGGCGCCGCCCACACTTCCCGTGCCGCTGACGACAACAGAAGCGGACAAAGCAGCTGACAACAGAAGCGGACAAAGCCGCTGACAACAGAAGCGGACAAAGAAACAAGACGCAGCAAACAGACACCAAGAACAGACAACCAGGGGAGGGGGGGAAATTAAATAAAATAAATAAATCTTTTAAAAAAATAAAATAAAATAATCCAGAATGAGAGGGCAGAGGGGATGGAGGTATAGACTCAGTAAGATTGTCCATGTGTTACTAATTGTTGAGAATTTTCCACAATAAAAAACTTTTAAAAAATGGGACCAATGGAAAGCAACAAGGAAATCATTCCTTCCTTCTTCCCTTCAAAGAATTTCTGAATTTAGTGAGGAGGTGAGGGAAGAGGGACAGAGGTTAAGGCAAATATTTAAATGACTAGAATACAAGGCAGTATAAGGTACAGTGTTATGTGGATTCGAAAAGCAGAGATAAGATTGATCTTGGGGATGGGGCTCAGTTCTGGACCAAGGTGGCTTTATGATGGGCCTGGAAGGAAAGATGGGAAGGATTTTGCAAATTCAAATGGGCTACTTCCAGAAAGGGGGAAATAGTAACAAAGCAAGTGGAACAATTTTAATTGGTAAAGACTAATCATTGGGTTTTTAGTGAATGTCAAATGTAATAATGTAGATGAAACTGTTTTGAGAAGCATGCAATGTAAAGGTCTTAGATGTCTCTATAATGACATAAATCACACATTGATAATGGCATAGACCTTTTTCTCAAAAGGGACTTTAGGGAATTTCTTCATTCCTTGTCCCCGAACATTCCCAAAGTTACTAACCGCAGTTGTAGATCTGACATCTAGGTCAGAAATACAAACATTCCTTTTACCCCTGGAGCTCTTTTGAGATTAAACTGACAGATGATCCTATTTTAAGTCATGTTTCCATGAAAAATCCCAATTTGCAGTATACTTTCATGTAAGTTATTTAATTTTAACAGCCTCATGAAGTAGATGTTATCCCTATTTTAGACATGAGGAAACAGAGAAGGTTAGATGATTGCACAGAATTAAATAGCTAATAAGTAGCAGAGTCATAATCTGATCTCAGATCCATTGGGAGCAAATTCCTGTCAATGGGACTTGGGACAGATGCAAATATCAATGTGTTGAAGACTGTGCTGGTTTGAGTCTTTTGTAAGCCCCAGAAAATTCTGTTCTTAAAGCAAGCGCATTCCGGTGCTTATAAACCCATTGTAGGTGGGATCTTTTGATTAGATTCAGTTCAGGGACCTTTTGATTAGACCATTTTTAAAATTCCATTGATTCACTTAAGGGCCTTTGATTAGATTGTGGGACCAAGCGTGGGTCTTAATCCTTTTACTGGAGTCCTTTATAAATGGAGGAATAAAAGCCTCAGACAGAGAAGAAAAAACTGCAGAGATGGAGAGAAGGGACCCAGGAGCTCAGAGAGGAACCCAGGAGAGAGGAAGCCACAAATGGAGCAGCCAGAAGCTGAAGCAACAAAACCTGGAAGAGAATCAGTTGCCTCCATATGCCTTGCTATGTGAGAAAGGACTTCATGATCATTGGCAGCCAATCGCCTGATGATGCCTTGATTTGGACACTTTCACGGCCTCAGAACTGTAAGCTTTTAACTTTATAAATTCCTGTTATAAAAGCCAACCTGTTTGTGGCATATTGCTCCCAGGTGCTTTTAGCAAACTAAAGGAAGGATAGTGAGATTTCAGAATACTTCAGCAGGGCACAAACTCATGCCAAAGTCAAGCTGGATACATGGAATGAGAGGAAAATACACATTAAAAAGAAAGCAAAAACTTCATTGGATCTAGCTCATCACTTGTAAAGTGAGAATAACTGTACCTCTTCACAGTGGTATTGTGAGGAGTAAATGAAATCACGGATGGAAATGCCTGGTACATGAAAGACTCTCAAAACATCTGAGATTCCTTCCTCCTTTTCCGTCACAGGGTTGATGTGAGAAATCAAGCACCATATATGAAAAAGACATGCAAAAGCAAAACTCTTTAAGAAAAAGGAGAATTCTGACTCAGGTTATAAATATCAAGAGGCTGGGGTAGCCTGCTGGGTTCTATTATTTGACACAGAGTTGGTGATGTTAACAATGCCACATCTCTTCCCCATCCCTCTGCTCCCCTACACACACTGTAGAGTGGGAAAGGATGTCTAGAACTGCTATGCTGCCCTGTTCTTCAATTTATGGACAATATGAAAAGTGTTTTCCTTGCTAATTTATTTTCCCTGAGAAGAGACGGGAGAGCTCCAATGCTAAGCAAATCCTGGAGCAAATGCAATTAATGATATCAGTTGCTCCTGTTTACTGAATATTTACCTTCTGTGAAGCATTGCCCTGTGTGCTTTATATGCATTATCTCATATGAACCTTGTCACTACTCTCAGAAATAGTTTTATTACCATTTTATAGATGAGAAGAAAAGACCTAAAAAGATTCAACAACTAGTAATAGAGGTAGGACTTAAACCCAGGTAGTTCTTAACACTCAATCTTTTAAGTTAGGAAGTTACCAAAGCATTATCTTGTCTCAATCTATTTACTTCAAAAGGAACTTGTTTTACTCCATTTTCCTCTGTTCCTGCTTTCCCTCTCCTGCTGTCCTCACTTTATGTGGACAGTAGTATAGTGCAGTGGTTGCAGACTCCAGTTCTGTTGTCAGACTTCTTGGTTCAAATCCAGGCTTTAAGGCATTCTAGGTACTGAAGTCTCAGTTTCTTCATCTATGTGATCATGTTGAGAATAACAGTGATTACCTCCTAGGGTTACTGTGAGGATTAACTAAAATAATACAAAGCATATACTTAGAATTGTGCCTAACACATATTAAGTGGTTGCTATTTTAATATTATTTACATCCTGCCTGGCCCCAGCCATGTTTTCCAGCGAGGTTTCCTCAAACTATGCTCACTTTTTTCTGAAGGAAGAGATGAAATAGATAAGAAAACACTGGCTGAGTCACCCCAGAGCATTCAAGTCCAGTCTTATCCATCTTTCTGTATGTTAGTAGGCCAGTTTTTTTCTCTCTGGGATTTAGAAGATCCATCTCAGAAATGGGGATGATCAAACTGTAGGCACTATGTGGGATGAGCAGACAGTGATGGGTGAAGGTCTGAGAAAAATGGGAAATCACTCATTTATATAACTCCATTTATTCAGTGTACTCAATAAGGGCCAGACATTTCTAAGTAAGTAACTTACCTTTAAGTCACATAACAGCACCATGATGGCTAATGGGTATGGGGAATGGCAGGAAGAGATGAGAGGTGGAGGCGTCTTTGGGACTTGGAGCTGCCCTGGATGGTGCTTCAGGGGCAATCACCGGACATTGTAAATCCTCACAGGGCCCACTGGATGGAATGGGGGAGAGTATGGGCCATGATGTGGACCATTGACCATGAGGTGCAGAGGTGCCCAGAGACGTACTTACCAAATGCAATGGATGTGTCATGATGATGGGAATGAGTGTTGCTGGGGGGGGGGGGGGGAGTGGTGGTGGGGGGTGGTGGGGTTGAATGGGTCCTCATATATATTTTTTTAATGTAATATTTTTACAAAATCAATTAAAAAAAATAAAAAGATCATGCAATGATGGACAAAAAAAACCCAGCACCATGAGATAGAAACTAAATTATCTCTATTTTAAACATATGGTAAAACTAAGGCCCAGAGAGGTTAAGTAATTTTCTCAAGGTCACACACCTAGCATATATTGGGGCTGAAATTCAGACCTGGAGTCTGTCTCCAGAGACATGCTACTGAACTCTACACTACTCTGTAAAGAGTTGAGATCTTATTCAAAAAAGAAACTATTGTAAAATGACCCAGTATTTTTTTTTTCTTTAGGAGGTACTAGGGATTGAACCCAGGTCTTCATACATGGGAAGCAGGCACTCAACCACTGAGCTACATCTGCTCCCCAATGAAAGTTGGTTTTTTCATTCGTTTGTTTTTAGGAGGTACTGAGGATCAAACCTGGGACCTTGTACATGGGAAGCAGGCACTCAACCACTTGGGTTACACCCACTCCCCAACCCAATATTCTTTTTCTTCAGCCCTAGGTGATTTGTTGCTAGAGTTTGAGAAGTCTGTAAAGAAATCAGACTACATTCCAATCTCCCTAGCCCCAACTCTACTGCCCAAAGAGGAAAGGAAACCTCATTGACTGGATGAGTTCCCCATCTTACTTGTTTGGTCAATCTCCTGCAGTGACACTGAGTTACAAGTCTCCTTTGACTCTGCTGTCGTTTCTCTTGGACCTACCTATAATGGGGTTGGGTGAGTAATAGACCAGTTTTTCTGGCTGCAACTTGGCATTGGTCAGCAGGCGGTGACATCTTTTTGAAATGATGTTAGTTCTTTGAGAGGAACTATGAACCCTATTCTTATTCAAACTTAGCGGTTATCATAGGTTCTGAGGGGAAGAGGAGGGAAGACTAGAATAGCTGGAACATAGGGTATTTTTAGGGCATTGGAATTGTTCTGCATGATCTTGCAATGACAGATACAGGCCATCTTAAATTTCTTCAAAATTTGTAAAAGTGTATGGTGCAAAATGTAAATCATAATGTAAAGTATTGACAATGGTTAGTAGCAATGCTTAAATATTTGTATGTCAATTGTAACAAATGTACCATACACATGCAAAATGTTATTTAAAAATTTAAAAACCTACAGCTTCTTTGAAGATAAAGCAAAAAACAAAACAAAACAAAAAAGACCCTGGGGGATCATCCAGAAGAAATTGTCACTGTACATAAAAGACGACAGATTTTATGGTGATGAAAGACACAATGAAACATTTATTTTATTTTTGTATTTTATTTGTTATTTACTATAATTATTTTATTTTAATATTTTTGTTTATATTTTGATTTTTTTGGATGTAGGTTTTGTATCACAGAAGGGTCACAGTTTTGGCAGGGGAAGACTACTAGTGCAGGATGTCAGTGATGGGGGGATATCAGGGGAGGGGTTCACCTGGGGCATGTCTTTATGACATATGAATTTGTTCAAGTAGTCGTAGGTTTTGTCTCGGTGGGTGGAGACCCACACAATAACCAAAAGAATATTGAATTCCCATCTTGGGAAGTCCTGCTACATTCTCTAATTGAGTGGCAAGAATCTCCTGAGTATATGGGCAGTGCCTAGAAAAGGAAGACAGACCATTATGCTGGTCCTTGATATTGATGGTTTTACTTATGAACTTGTTTTTATGAAACTGAAACTTAGCCTAGTATTATATATTTCCTAAGAGTTATTACCTCCTGAAAGCTTCCTTGTTGTTCAAATGTGGCTCTTTAAGCTAAACTCCACATATAAACAAACTACCTTTCCCCCAGCATGGGGCTTGACACCCAGGGATTAGCCTCCCTAGCACTGAGGGATTATTACCAAGCATCAATTAGCAATGCAGGGAACAAAATATTCACAGATAAACAGAAATTGAAGAGTATGCCAATAAGAAACCTCCCCTTCAAGAAATTCTAAAGGGAGTTCTGCAGGAAGAAAGGAAAAAACAGGACAGGCAGAGTTGGAGGAGAGTGTAAGAGCAACAAAAAAGACAAAGAGAGAAGAAAAAAAAACAAACAAAATATGACAAACACAAGTCCAATCAAAATATAGCTAACATAAATAATTCCTTGAAAGTAATAACACTGAATGTCAACGGATTAAACTCACCTATCAAAAGATTCAGACTGGAACATTGGATAAGGAAATATGACCCATCTACATGCTGTCTGCAAGAGACACATCTTAGACCCAGAGATTCATGGAGGCTGAAAGTGAATGGTTGGAAAACAATCTTACAAACAAACAATAACCAAAAAAAAGACAGGAGTAGCTATATTAATATCAGACAAAATAGACTTTAAATGCGAAACAATTGTGAGAGACAAAGAAGGATATTACATATTAGTGAAAAGGACACTCTCTCAAGAAGAACGAACAATCATAAATATTTATGCTCCTAACACGGGTGCCTAGCAAACGCTAGGAAAACTAAGTGAAAGAATAGATGCATCTACAATTATAGTGGGGGATTTTAATACACCACTATCAACTCTGGACAGAACATCTCAAAAGAGAATCACTAAAGAAACAAAATATTTGAACAGTATGTTAGAGGAGCTGGATTTAATAGACATATACAGATCATTACACACTAACACAGCAGGATATACATTTTTCTCAAGCGCACATGGAACATTCTCCAAGATAGACCATATGCTAGGCCACAAAGAAAGGCTTAATGAATTCAGAAAGATCGAAATCATACAAAATAATATCTCAGTGGAGGGAAGCTGGAAATCTGCAAGGGCCAGAGGCCCAGATTTCACACCAAGATATGGAAATTAAACAGCACACTCTTAGAAAAACAGTGGGTCAAAGAGGAAATCTCAAAAAAAATCAATAACTACCTTGAAACAAATTATAATGATAACACAACATACCAAAATTAATGGGATGCAGCAAAAGCAGTACTGAGAGGGAAATTTATAGCCATGAATTCATACATCAAAAAAGAAGAAAGAGCAAAAATTGAAGAACTAACTGCACATTTGAAGGAATTAGTAAAAAACAACAAAGTAATCCCACCGGAAGAAGAAAGAAAGAAATGACAAAGATAAGAGCAGAACTAAATGAAATAGAAAATAAGAAAGCACTTGAAAAGATAAACAAGACCAAGAGCTGGCTTTTTGAGAAGATCAATAAAATTGACAAACCTTTAGCGAGACTAACAAAGAAAAAAAGGGAGAAGATGCAAATACACAAAATAAGAAATGAGAAAGGAGATATCACCACTGACCTCACAGAAATAAAGACTATCATAAGAGGATACTTTGAAAAACTATATTCCAAAAAAAGGACAATTCAGAGGAAATGGACAAATTCCTAGAAACACATAAGCAGCCTATATTGACGAAAGAAGAAATTGATGACCTCAACAAAGAAATCACAAGTAAAGAGATAGAATCAGTCATTAAAAACCTCCCAACTAAGAAGAGCCCAGGACCAGACGGCTTCACAGGTGAATTCTACAAAACATTCCGGAAAGAACTAACACCAGTCCTGCTGAAACTCTTCCAAAAAATCAAAACAGAAGGAATATTGCCTAACTCGTTCTATGATGCCAACATTACCCTAGTACCAAAGCCAAACAAAGACACCACAAGAAAGGAAAATTACAGACCAATTTCTCTAATGAACCTAGACGCAAAAATACTTAACAAAATACTTGCTAATTGTATTCAACAACACATTAAACGAATTATACACCACGACCAAGTGGGATTCATTCCAGGTATGCAAGAATGGTTCAACATAAGAAAATCAATCAATGTAATACACCATATAAACAGATTGAAGGAAAAAAAATCACACGATTATATCTATAGATGCAGAAAAAGCATTTGACAAAATACAGCACCCTTTCTTGATGAAAACACTCCAAAAGATTGGAATACAAGGAAACTTTTTGAACATGATAAAGAGTATATATGAAAAACCCACAGCCAACATCGTTTACAATGGAGAAATCCTAAAATCCTTCCCTCTAAGATCAGGAACAAGACAAGGATGCCCACTCTCTCCCCTTCTATTTAACATTGTCTTAGAAGTACTTGCTTGAGCACTGAGGTAAGAACCAGATATAAAAGGCATTCAAATTGGAAAGGAAGAATTCAAAATTTCGTTATTTGCAGATGACATGATCCTATACATAGAAAACCCTGAGAGGTCTACAACAAAGCTTCTAGAACTCATAAATGAGTTTAGTAAAGTAGCAGGTTATAAGATCAATATGCAAAAATCAGTAGCATTTCTGTACAACAATAATGAGCAAGATCAGGAGGAAATGAAGAAACAAATACCATTCACAATAGTAAATAAAAAAATCAAATATTTAGGAATAAATTTAACTAAAGATGTAAAAAACTTATACACCGAGAACTATACAAGACTGATCAAGGAAATCAAAGAAGACATAAATAAATGGAAGAATATTCCCTGTTCATGGATAGGAAGACTAAATATTATTAAGATGTCTATCGAACCAAAACTGATCTACACATTCAATGCAATCCCAATAAAAATCAACACAGCCTTCTTTAAGGAACTAGAAAAACTAACTATGAAATTTATTTGGAAAGTAAAGAGGCCCCGAATAACCAAAGACATATTGAAAAAGAAAAATGAAATTGGAGGAATCACACTACCTGACTTCAAAACATACTACAAAGCTACAGTAGTGAAAACAGCATGGTATTGGCATAAGGAGAGACACAGACCAATGGAATTGAACTGAAATTTCTGATATAGAGCCTCATATATATAGCCATATAATATTCGATAAAGCCACCAAACCCTCTCAACTGGGAGAGAATGGCCTATTCAACAAATGGTGCCTGGAGAACTGGATATCCATATGTAGAAGAATGAAAGAGGATTACCATCTCCAACCTTATACAAAGATCAACTCAAGATGGATCAAAGACCTAAATATAAGAGCCAAGACCATAAAGACTTTGGAAAGCAGTGTAGGGATACATCTACAAGTCCTTGTAATAGGAAATGGCTTCATGAACATCACACCAAAAGCACAAGCAGCAAAAGAACAAATAGATAAATGGGACTTCCTCACAATTAAAGCCTTCTGCAGCTCAAAGGAGTTTGTCAAGAAAGTAAACAGGAAACCCACACAATGGGAGAAAATATTTGGCAACCATATATCCGATAAGAGACTTATAACTTGCATAATAAAGAACTCCTATATCTTAAAAATAAAAAGATAAACAACCCATTTAAAAAATGGGAAAAAGATTTAAACAGACAGTTCTCCAAAGACAAAATACAAATGGCTAAAAACACATTAAAAAAATGCTCCAAATCTTTAGCTATTAGGGAAATGCAAATCAAAACTACAATGAGATACCGTATTACTCCCATAACATTGGCAGCTATGAAAAAAACAGAAGAATACAAATGCTGGAGTGGATGTGAAGAAATGGGAACACTCATCCACTGCTGGTTTGAATGCAGAAGGATCCAACCATTCTGGAGGACAGTTTGGCAGTTTCTCAAAAAACTAACCATAGATTTGCCACATGACCCCGCAATTCCACCCAGCAGAACTGAAAACAAGGACACAAACCGATATATGCACACCAATGTTCATAGCAGCATTGTTCACTATCGCCAAAAGTTGGAATCAACCCAAATGCCCATCAACAGATGAGTGGATCTATAAAATGTGGTATATACATACAATGGAATACTACTCGGCTTTAAGAACAAATATACTACAAACACACGTGATAACATGGATGAATCTTGAGAACCTTATGTTGAGAGAAGCAACCTAGGCATTGAAGGACAAATACTACATGACTTCAATGATATGAAATAAGCAAGCTGCCTCAGAGAGCTAGAACCTGGAAGATAGGATTACAGGAAATCGGGGAGTGAGGAAGATGTAAGCTGACATCTACATAGGTGAAATCCATGATAAGCTGGAGGTAAGTATATGTACAAGGAAGGAATAAAGTGGGGGCATAGGGTTACCTTTGAGTTGGGCTTTGTGGGATTGACGGGGGCTAGGGATGGGCGGATGGGTAATATTGCCCAAGAAATTGGGGGGAGGGTGGGGCAACACACGAACATAGGAGATTGTCAGGTGTTGGTTGAGAGTATAATGCTGAGAAAACCTTTTCAAAATATAATTAGGAAAGTTACCTGTTTAAGATACTCAAAGGGGATAACCTGACGCAGGACAGACTCCTACGGAATATGTGAATGCTCATTTTGCCAGAGTGGGTTATACCATTGGGTAGAGACCCACATAATGAGAGTGAAGGTAGACCCACAACCTGGGGAGGACTAATGCCATCAAATAGAGGGAACTGTATCTCTCAAGAGAAATGGTGGCTCCCAGGGCATTAGGGCAGTTGAGCAGGTCAGACCCTCAGCACTGTTGCCAATATTTCTGAACGTGGCTCCTCAGGAAATGAAGATTGACTGTCACTGTGGGCCCCAAGGGGAGGGGGAAATAGATATTGAATAGATGGAACCAACATAACTGTGAGGGCAATAGAAGTGTTTCACAAGATTACACAAGGATGGATATAAAACATGTAATATTACACCAAAAACATATAGGGGCTGACAGACTAATAATGTAAACCATAATGTAAAACATAGGATAACTAAAAATTTAGAAAACTGTATAGCCTAAAGTATAAACCACAATGTAAACACAAATGTTACCTTGTTTGAAAGCTATTGTCTCAATATCTGTACATCAGTTTCAGTAAATACGATATGAATAAGTTAAAAGATTATCGCTGTAGAAGGGAAAAGGTTTTATGGTGGATGTGTGGCAGTACTGTATATTATACATATGAATTACTGTGATCTATAGCTCTTGTGAAGAGAAGCTCAATAATTAGGAAAAAAGAAAAGAAAAAGATAGGATGTAGAATTTTTCCAAATCACTATGTATTCTATATCTAACCTTTAAATGCATCACTATATTCCATTTTACTATTAAGGGAACCTGGCATTATATTGGGCTTCACTTTTCAGGAAGTTTTGGATCACAGAGTGGTTCAACAATGGCAGTGGAGGAATACTGGTATGGGATGTTATTGACAAGGGACATATGGTTGACAGGGAGTTATACAGGGCATGTGTCCAGGGTGCAAGGAAATGTTTGGACATACTCATAGTGGAAACAATTAAAAACAACAGCTGGGGGGTACTGTGTTCCTGGCTGGGGGGGGGGCTCTGTCATGGTCCCTAGTGGAGCAGCGGCAGTCCCCCAAGTGCAATGGCAAGGACCAGGAAGGAATGAGGGTCCAACAGTGACCCCCTGATACTAATGACTATGGTTGTGAGCCTATACACCTGAAATAAGAACAAGGCCTAGAGCAGCACTGTGCCTAGGGGTTCCCTCCTGACAGCCTCAGTGTTACTCAAATGTGGCCAGTATAAAACCAAACTCAGCATGTAAATGCACTGCCTTCCCCCCAGCATGGGACATGACACCCGGGGATGAGCCTCCCTGGCACCAAGGGATCACTACCAAGTACCAGCTGATGACGTAACTAGAAAACGACCTTGAATTAAAGGTTCAACGTGGACCAGCAGAATATCCCTGTCTACATATAATAACAGGAGTTAAAAATGCTCTTTGACCTAAAGTAAGGGGGAAATGGAAAGGACGAATGAGTTTATATGGCTATGAGCATCTAAAAAAGAGTCTGGAGGTTGTCAGAAGGATTGCCTGTATGCACACATGAGCAGAGTCTCAGAGACAGATAAAGTAGATACAACCCCAGGTATTGGTTCCCTTGAGGGCTAAAGAGACCAACAGGTTCTATGGTCATGGCAGATGGAGTTCACTGCCATGTCAGTTGGCCCTTCTTTGGAGTTGGTGTTTCTGCGTGATGGAGCTGGACTCAGATGTGATTTATTTTCACAAGCCTTTCATGCTACTTTACTGGAATTGTAGTTGGTGCTGGGGTTTAAGATATATCTAGGAGATTTGAATCTCTGGACTGACAATATGATAGCCAGGCCCTGAGGCTGAACAGACTTTAGCTCCTACACTCTGATTTACTGGACTTACCCCACTCAGCTAACATGGAGTTGAAGAATGTCAACCACCATACCACGGAGCCTAGAGTGCCTACAACTGAAAGCAGGATGATTGCATCCAGTATCCATGTGGAATCTAAGCCCCCTCTTGACATAAATGTGGAATGGACACAACCAAGCCAAGGTCCACAGGAAGGAGGAATACAGTAAGGATTAGAGTGAACTTCATGATATTCTATTCAGGAACTATTGTGGTCAATAATCTAGAAAATATGGCATTGGTGTGGAAAAAGTGACCATGGTGGCTGCTGGGTGCGGGGAATGGGAGGAAGAGATGAGATGTGGAGGCATTCTCGGTACTTGGAGTTTTCCTGGGTGATGTTCCAGGGACAATTGCCGGACATCGTATGTCCTCCCATGGCCCACTGGATGGAACGTGGGAGAGTGTGGGCTATGGTGTGGACCACTGGCCATGGGGTGCAGTGACGCCCAGAGATGTACTCACCAGATGCAGTGGATGTGTCGTGATGATGGGGGAGAGTGTTGCTGTGGGGGTAGTGGTGGGGTGGGGGTGGTGGGTGTGAATGGGGACCTCATATTTTTTGAATGTAATATTTTTAGAAAAATGAAAAAGAAAAAACAAAATCCAAAATAATATAAAATAAAATAAAATTAGCAATGCATTTAGAAAAAAGACTTTGGCCATAAGGGGGAAATATTAAATACAAATGAGTTTCTATGGCTAAGAGATTTCAAAGTGAGTCAAGAGGTCATTCTAGAGGTTATGCTTTTGTATGTCTCAGCAGGCTCTCATTGACTGCCATAGTAAACAGTGACTCAAACAGCTGGGCTCTTGAGGGCTCTAGAGATGTCTAGACACTATACACAGGGCAGATGATCTCAGGAATTCGGCACCATTTCATTGGGCCTTACTTTGGAATATATGCTCCCCAATGTATCAGAGCTAGACTCATTCATAATATCCCTACAGAGGACTTTTCTGCTCCTTTTGTTTGAACCTAAAATTAGCAATATACTTGTTAAATACATGTTCCAGAGACTTAAATCTTTGATCTGTTTGTGTGATGGTTGAGCCTGAATCTCAGCAAAATTGCAACACCTACTGTCCAGTTCACTGAACTCACCCAGGACAACTAACAAAAGGATGATTATGGAAAACACCCATCCCCAAAAAACAGAGTATCCACAATTGCAAGCAAGACAGTTCTATCCATCTGCCACATGGGATATAAATCCCCTCTCAGACAGAAACAGAGAGGGTATAGCCATTCCCAAATCCTCAAGATTGATGAATGAACAAACATAAGAGGGGAATGCAACTATGGATTAAAGTAGACTTATTATTCTAGCAATGGAAGATCTTGTATCTTGATATAAAGGCAGTGGCACCAGAGTCTCTGAGGGGAGGAAGAGAGAAGAGTAGTTGTAATATGGAGGCATTTTTGGGACACTGGAATAGTCCTGCATGACATTGCAATGGTGGATACAGGCCATCACACATTTTTCCATAACTTATAAAATTGCATGGGACAGAGGGTAAACTATAATTTGAATTATAATCCATGGTTAGTGGCAATGCTTCAATATGTGTTCAGCAACTGTAACAAATGTACCACACTAATGAAGGATGTTCTTAATGTGGGAAAATATGGGAGGGGGAGTGGGGGAGTGAGTGGGGCATATAGGACTCTCCTGTATTTTTTATGTAACATTTATGTCATCTAAAATTTCTTTACAATAAATAAATAAATATTAAAAACCTGAATCTCTGGACTGTCCATGTGATAGCCAGGCCCTGAGCCTCAAAAGACTTGCAACTCCTACCCTCTGGTTTATTGGACTTAACCCCACCAGCTAACAGGGAGGTGAAGAAGGTCAACTACCACACCAGGGAGCCAAGAGTGCCTACAACGGGAAGCAGAAGAATTGCATCCATCATCCAAATGGAATCTAAACACCCTCTCGATATAGAGGTGGAGTAGACATAACCCTCCCAGAGTCCACAGAATGGATGAATAGAGTATGGATTAGAGAGGATTTACTGATATTCTATTCTGGAACTATTGTGATTAGTAATCAAAGAAAATGTGGCATTGATGTGGAGAAAGTTGCCATGGTAGCTGCTGAGGGTAGGGAGTGGGAAGAAGAGATGTGATGTAGGGGCATTTTCAGGACTTGGAGTTGTCCTGGGTGGTACTGCAGGGACAGTTACTGGACATTGTATGTCCTCCCATGGCCCACTGGGTGGACTGAGGGAGAGAGTAAACTATAATGTGGACGATTGACCATGTGGAGCAGCAGTACTCAGAGATGTATTCACCAAGTGCAATGAATGTCCCATGATGATGGAGGAGGTTGTTGATGTGGGAGGAGTGGGGTGAGGGGAGTGGGGGGTATAGGGGGACCACATATTTTTTTAATGTAACATTAAAAAATAAATAAAGACAGAAAAAAAGGGTACAAATGCAAGAGAGTCTTTCTGTGAGCTACAGCAGATGTGCATCACTATTGCAGGGTAATGGGCATATGGAGAAGCATGGGAAAAATACAACTGGTGTTACCTATAGACTGTGGTTAACAGCAATACTATAATATTCTTGCATCAATGCCAAAGCTGTACTGTGTTGATAATGGAAGTGTATGGAAAAAGTGTGCCAAATGTATGCTATGGACCCTGATTGGTGGAATAGTCTGATGATATTGTCTCATAATCTGTAACAAATATTCTACCAGGGTATGGAATTTGTATGGGAAATCTACACACCTGTATGATTGTTTTGCAAGATCACGTTTTCAATAATTCAATGCAAGATATTACAGTATCTGTAATAAAACTATATCTTTAAAAAATAGTATGGTTTGGGGGAAAAATACACCAAATGTAAGATAAGGACTATAGTTGGTAGTAATATTTTGATGATGCTCTTGCATAGTTTGTAACAAATGTTTCACAACAATGCAAAGAGTTGGTGGAGGGGTTATGTATGAGACCCCTGTGTGATGTGATGTATGTTTATTTAGTAAGTTCACAATCTTTACTATACACTTATTGTTTATATGTGTTCATGTATGAATGATATACATCAATAAAATTTTTAAAAAGTAACTAAAAGTGTCAAAAGAATGGTGAAAATAAAATATGACAGATAAAACTCAAATAGTCAGGAATAATCTTAACCAACGATGTGAAGCACTTGTATTCAGAAAACTGCAACTCAAAGTTAAAATAAATTTTAAAAGTCCTAAATAACTGGAAGAACATTCCTTGCTCATGGATTGGAAGAGTAAATATTAAGATGTCAATTCTACTCAAATTAATATACAGATTCAATGCAATCCTGATAAAAATTCCACCAGCATTAAAAAAAATTGAAAACGTGATTATCAAATTTATTTGAAATGATAAGGGGTCCCTGAATAGCCAGAAACATCACAAAAAGGAAAAGCAAATTCTTATCTCCAGACTTTAAATCATATTACCTAGCTATAGTGGTAAAAACAATGTGATACTGGCATAAAGACAGAAACATAGACCAAAGGGAACCAAACTAATGGTTTAGGAACATACCCTTACATATATGGTCAAGTAATTTTTGACTAGACTGTCAAACCCACACAGCTTGGACAGAAAAGTCCATTCAACAAATGGGACTGAAAGAACTGGATATCCATAGCCGAAAGAAAGAAGACCCATCTCTCACACCTTATCCAAAAATTAACTCAAAATGGAGTTAACCTAAAAATAAAAGCAAGAACCATAAAGCTTCTAGAAGAAATTGTAGGAAAATATCTTCAAGATCTGGTGGTAGGTGATGGACTGTTAAAGGAGATAAGAGAAAGAATGAGATGGACTACTGGTATTTTATGTACGTAGAAGTTTTAATAAGCTTTATTGTAAAAGTGTGGAAATGTATAGAGTGAATGATAACAAATAGTGTTTAACAGCTATTTTATAAATAGGAATGTGACTAAAAATATAGTCTATGTATGTAAATGCCAATTGAAAGAATTCTAGAGAATAATCTAGGAACTGCATAGCACAGTAAACCAAGAGATGAATGAGAATTGTGGTTGATGGTAGAGGTGCAAGAGTGTCCTTTGTGAAAAAGCAAATGTACATTACTACTCAGGGTGGTGGGAATGTGCAGAAGTATGGGAAAAATACACCTGGAGTGACCTGTGGACTGTGGTTAACAGTAATAATATAATATTCTTGCATCTATGCCAAAGACGTACTGTGTTGATAAGGGGGCAGTATGGAAAATGTGAGCCAAATGCACCCTACGGACATGGTAACAATCACATGATATTATATTCTCCGTAACAAATGTTCCACCACAGTGTGGTGTGTGGATAGAGGGGTGTTCTTTGGGAATTCTGCACATGTGCATGATTGTTTTAAAAGCTTACAGCTTCTGTCATAAAAAATGTATTTAAAAAATCCTCACAGGGCCTACATGATGGAATAGAGGAGAGTATGGGCCATGATGTGAACCAATGTATATGAGGTGCAGAGGTGCCCAAAGATGTACTTACCAAATCCAATGGATGTGTCATGATGATGGGAACGAGTGTTGTTGGGGGGGGGGGGAGAGGGGGGGTGGGGGGGTGGGGTTGAATGGGACCTCACATATATATTTTTAATGTAATATTATTACAAAGTCAATAAAAAATAAAAAAATTAAAAAAAAAATAATAATAAGGTGGGTTGGGGGAAAACACACCAAATGTATGATAAGGACTATAATTAGTAGTAAGATTTTGACAATATCCTTTCATAATTTGTAACAAACTTCTCATGACAATGCAAGTTGTTGGTGGAGGGTTGATGTTTGGGACCCCTGTAAGATGTTATGCATGTTTGCTTTGTAGGTTCACAACTTTTGCTATACACTTATTTATTTATATATATATTCATATTTAAATGATATAAAGATAATAATAATAATAGGGTGGATTGGGGGAAAATACTTTGGTTAGTAGTAATATTTTGACAATGATCTTTAATCATTAGTTTCAAGTGTTTAACAACTATACAAGGTATTGGTGGTAGGGTGAGTTATGAGTCCTGTACGATGCTTGTATGTTTGTTTTGTAAGTTCACAACTATTACTATACACTTATTGTTTATGTATGTTTATGTGTGCATGATATACTTTAATAAATTAAAAAAAACCTCAAAAATTTTTGAGATAGTAAAAAGACAACCTAGAGATTGGAAAAATTAGTTGCAAATCTTATATATGAAAAGGATCTGTAATAGTATCCAGAGTATGTAAGAACACTTACAACTCAACAACAAAAAGACAAATAACCCAATTAAAAATAGGCAAAGGATTTAAAGAGACATTCATCCAAATGAGGTATACAAATGGCCAACAAGTATGCAAAGAGATGCTCAACATTAGTCTTGAGAGAAATGCAAACCAAAACTATAGTGTGATGCCACCTGTAACCCAGTAGGATGGATATAATAATAATTTTAAAAAAGGAAAATGACTAGTATTGGTGGGAATGTGGAGAAATTGGAATCCTATACATTTTGGCAGAAATATAAAATGGTGCAGGTGCTTTGGAAAACTGCTTGAAAATTCCTCAAAAAGCTAAACATAGAATTACTATATGAGGCAGCAATTTCACTCTTAGAGAGATATCTAAATAATTGTAAAGAGGGACTCAAACAAATCCTTGTATATGAATGTTCATAGCAGCACTATTCACAATCGCTAAAAGTGGAAACAACCCAAATGTCCATCAACCAGTTGATGAATAGATAAATTGTGATATATACATTCAGTATAATATTATTCAGTCATAAAAAAGTAATGAGGTACCTCAGTCCAAAAGAAAAAAATCCTGTACTAACGTTCAAAGATTTACTCGGGTGATGACTGCACAACTCCGTGATGAAAGTGAGAGCTGAAGGAAGGGGCTGGTAATCAAACAGTAACCCCCAGGCAGAGCCAACAAATAGGGTAAGATATTTTTCAACCAATAGGATCCGTTACTCTAAATAATAAACAGCCAATCAACACCTCCCATAAACAGCCAATCAACATCTCCCATAAATAGCTAATCAACACCTCCCAGTTAGGATACCCTATTAACATAAAATGCTAATGTCTCTCCAAACCCTAACCAATGCCCTCGCACGGAGCCAGTGATTAACTATCCAGAATGTCAAAACTTGGGGTTACACACCCAGGGACATTGACACAATGAACCTATATCAAGTTCCAAAACCCCGAGCTTGCTTCCATCTTCACCCCAGCTAGATGAACATTGAGTTGTGACACTGAGCTGAGCTGCAATGATGAGCCATAGCACCAAGCTATTTGCCTCCATCTTCATCCCGGGAGTGCTTCCACTGGCTCCTTGGCCAGGCTTGTGCTATAACACTGAGGGTGCTTCCACCAATGCCTTGGCCAGGTTTGAGCTGCATTAAGCCACAACACTGAGCTGTAATCAAATAAATGTTTGACTGAACTGAAGTTGCATTTCTTCATTCTGAAATCTGTCTGAACTGAAGAATAAAAGTGGTGATAACAAGAGCCATTGAGTGTAAACGTTGGATAGAATGTACAAGGCATGGGACTGTATAACACAGTGAACCATGTGGTGGAAATTGGACTGTGGTTAACAGTACAAATATGTTTGAACTATATGAACTATAACAAATGTAGAAGACTAATACATTGAGTTAATAATAGAGGGAATATAGAAAATATATACCAAATATACAGTATGGGTCATAGTGGTAATAGTCTGATCATGTTCTTTCATAATCTGTAACAAATGTTCCACAACAATGTAAGGTGTTGGTGGAGGTGTGATGTATGAGAATGCTGCACATTATGCATGATTGTTTCATAAGCTCATGCCTTCTCTAATAAAAAAATGAAAAAATTGGTGAAGTATTGATACATGCTATAATGTGATGAACCTTGAGAACATTATGCTAAAGTGAAAGAAGCCATACCCCAAAGGTCACATATTGTATGATTCCATTTATATGAAATATCCAGAATAGGTAAAGCCACAGAGAGAGAAAACATATTGTTGGTTTGTGGTTGCCAGGGACTAGGGGAAGGGGAGAATGGGAGTAACTATTAAAGGGTGCAAGTTTTGGGGGGGACAAGTGGTGAAAATATTCTTTGGAATTAGATAGAGGTGGAGGTTGCAGAACATTGTCTTATTTTTTTTTAATTTTTTAAATTTTTTAAATTTTATTGACTTTGTAATAATATTACATTAAAAAAATATATATATATATGAGGTCACATTCAACTCCACCACCCCCACCCCTCCTCTCCCCCCCCACCCCCAGCAACACTCATTCCCATCATCATGACACATCCATTGCATTTGGTAAGTACATCTTTGGGCACCTCTGCACCTCATGGTCAATGGTCCACATCATGGCCCATACTCTCTCCCATTCCATCCAGTGGGCCCTGTGAGGATTTACAATGTCCGGTGATTGCCCCTGAAGCACCATCCAGGGCAGCTCCATGTCCCAAAGACGCCTCCACCTCTCATCTCTTCCTGCCTTTCCCCATACCCATCAGCCACCATGTCCACTTTTCCCAATCCAATGCCACCTTTTCTATGTGGACATTGGATAGGTTGTGTCCATTGCACCTCTATGTCAAGAGGAGGCTCAGATTCCACATGGATGCTGGTTGCAATCCTCCCACTTTCAGTTGTAATCACTCTAGGCTCCATGGTGTGGTGGTTGTCCTTCTTCAACTCCATCTTAGCTGATTGTGGTGAGTCCAATGAATCAGATTGTAGGAGTTGGAGTCTGTTGAGGCTCAGGACCTGGCTATCACATTGTCAGTCCAGAGATTCAAATCCCCTAAATATATCTTAAACCCCAACACTAACTGCACCTCCAGCACATTAGCATGAAAGTCTTATGAGGAGAGATCCCATCTGAGTCCAGATTCATCATACATAAACACCATTTCCAAAGAGGGGCCATCTGACCTGGTAGTTAACCCCATCGGCCATGACCATAACTCCCATGGGCTTAAATGCCAATGAATTGTTCACTTAAAATAGTCAATTTTATGTTATGCAAATTTCACCTCAGTAAATAACTTCCAAATAAAACCTCTAATTTTGTGTTGGTTAAAATGAGAAGAAAATAAAATTTCCACATATTATTTTTAAATGTTGGATGTTGCTAAGAGTCTCAGTGTGCCCTTGGTTGCAGGGATGGTGCTGCCAAACTGCCTTAAAGCAGAATGTAAGGGGAGAGACAACACCCAAAGGGAGCAGTCATTGGCAAGGGAAGATTTCAGCAACAGGAGGGAGAGGAGGAGTTTTTAAGAAGGCTGTCAGGATTAGAGAAGCCTGACCTCAGGGAAAAGATAAGTGCCCCTTCTCATTCAGAGTCTGGCAGCAGATTTTAGATAAGGGTCTAGGTAAGGAGCTAGTATAAAGGAAGACCAGCTGCAAGTGGCAGGGGCACATCACCAATATATTATAAGTTCTGGCCAAGTAAAAATATTAATACAACTAACAAAAATAAGGAGCTGACAGGAGAGGAAATAGGCAGAAATTGTGAGCGCTAATATCTTAATCTTTCCTAGCAGGGAATCAGTTGATAATGTCTAAAATTGTAACACAAAATTTAGAATTAGAAATTCCAGAGGATTCTAGTTGCCAGAAATGGTTCATGTGGGGTAGAAACTGGAAAAGAAGAACTTTGAGACCTAGAAGAATTTGGGTACCTAAGGGACTATAGGACATCAGATATTAAGGGGATAACAACAGGAACCCAATCACAGAAACTGGTTCCAAGGTAAGTATCTGTACATAAAGAAAGTGATAAAAGTCCAGTTACTGGAACTGGAATTAAGAAATTAGAGCAGGACCAGATGACAGTTACTTGAACTTTAGCTGGTGTGGTATGGATTGAGATATTTATATCTCCCCCTGATTCAAGACAAGATGAATTCCAAAGTCTGGGTTTGGTGGAAATAGGAAGATTAACCAAGATGGGGTATGGATCTGGATGTTATCATAGTGCCACCCAAACAAGCTTGCATAGTCTTACTCCAGCTCAAAATCTCTGTAGAAGGGTCCAGAGGCATACATTTCCTCAGTCCCCCTTGAATCCCTCTGCTCCAAGAAGGGAATACAAAATTGCCTTTTCAGGGCACTGGCTTCACTAGTTCTTGACTGTACCTCCCTGAGCCCGGGATTTTCTTGATTAACATCTGAGGCCCAGAGTAGAATATGAGGTCATCCTGGTGAGAGATAAGATGAGAGTATCATAAATTGGCTGGCCATTAAGCAACTGCTTTGAAAGCTAAAGTTCGTAACTCTCATAGTTTACCTAGGGGAGATGTAATTCAAAACTATGACCATGAAGCTTTTTGTAAAATTGTGGCATACTCCAGAACCAAACCTAGATCAGGCGATTGTTAGGGGTAGGTGCTGGAGAAGTCACAGGCACATCTAGTGGTTGTCTCCCATCCCTCACCTACTCTCTTTTTCTATTGTGTACTAATGTTTCAGTATGTTTCTAATCTGCAGCCCCAGGGGAGGTATTGGGTCTAATGATAAGGCCTCACCTTAAACCTGAAAACCAGGAACAAACAGGCCAAGCTGCTTATCAGGGTGGTAACTCTCAGTGGCAGGGCACTCTCCTCTTGGGGTGTATAAATACTCACTCTTGGGCAATACAGGTGTCTCTTTTCTCTGATGTGAAGTGGAGAATGCAGAGCTGCCATCCATTGACTCAGACCCAGCCATGATGCAATCTCTTGCCCTGCTTGCTCTTTTGGACCCTTTGGCTGTGTAAGTAGTAAAGCGGTCATTTGCTGAAAGTTTCTGTTGTGCCTGAGCCTGTTTTCCCATGATGTACCATAGAGTGACTTGCTCCACAGATTTTGGCACTGTAAATGGGGTGAATGGTGAAATATGGAGTGGGTTGATTTTTTTGGCCATTCTGTTCATAGCTCTTGCATTCCTTTTGCACAGAGGCAGTTTGGGCAACACAGGACTCATGGCTTTGTGGTCTAAATGGAGGTGTTGCCCCTACCCTGCCAGCCTGGATAAAGGCATGGAATCACAGCTCCAGAACCTAGAGTATGCTGTCTCCATTCTCTGGGAGAAGGGTGGTGATAAATTGGTCTTTGAGAATCCCTCCATGAATACCAGGGAGTTGGCTAGCTGGTTCCACCCTGAGATCAATGAGATTGTGGCTTCCACCACCTGGTGTACACTTCCCTGGCTTATGGCTTTTTATATCTTTTTCATTCTGGAACCAGGCATACCCACAATAAGGCCACACAGACTGATCTTGAGGTTAGTGTGAGGCCGGGAGTTATTCAGAAGACCATTAGAACTGAAGATGGGACCTGGAGGTAAAAATGAAAATGCGAGCTTTTACAGAGAAGGAGATATGGGATATGAAAACAAACATGGACAGAAGCCTGGAGAGGCTTTCCCTCAAAGCTGTCCTAACTTGGTGTCACTACCACCCTGATCGATCATGCTGAATGGAGGAGTCTTGACTGCCTCATGTCCAAACCCATTCTTTTTTTTTTTTTTTACCACAAATTCTACTTTATTGCCTGCTGTTGTACTATTCTTTTTTTTCCTTCAAATTCTACTTAATTTATTCATTTTTAAAAAAGACATTACATTAAAAAAATATGAGGTCCCCATTCGCCCCCACCGCCCCCACCCCACCACTCCCCCGCCAATAACACTCTCCCCCATCATCATGTCACATCCATTGCATCTGGTGAGTACATCTCCGGGCATCGCTGCACCCCATGTCCCGTGTTCCACACCATAGCCCACACTTTCCCACGTTCCATCCAGTGGGCTACGGGAGGACATACAACATCCGGCAATTGTCCCTGGGGACAACTCCAAGTCCTGAGAATGCCTCCACATCTCTTCTCTTCCTCCCCTTCCCCGCACCCAGCAGCCACCATGGCCACTTTTTCCACGCCAATGCCACATTTTCTCGATTATTAACCACAATAGTTCATGAATAGAATATCATTAAGTCCACTCTGATCCTTACTGTATTCCTCCTTCCTGTGGACAAACCCATTCTTGACAATTTCTTAGTCAGCTGGAGTTAAGGGAGGAAGAGGATGGGTGGAGTGGAGGTGAGGGATCAACTGATGGTACAGCTATTTGATTGGATCCTTCAAGAAGTCAGACAAACGTATCCCACTCTGTGTGACCCCTCCCCCCCCAATTCTAACTAAGACTGGGAGTAACAATGAGGATGCTATGGTCATACTGCGATAGCTGAGTGTAGGATCATGGATATTCCATCCCCATGGGTGGGATTTAGCCCCTGACTAGATTCTCATTTTGGGGCAGGACATTGGTAATTTTTATTAGAATGGGCCTCTCTGAATGGAGCAACAGGCTGGTTTTCCTCCTCACCCCAGGGTTTCCTCTGGCAGAGAAAATTGAGTGGGTTTATTATACCCTCTCAGCACTCACACTCACTGAGCTATGTTCTTGTGGCTAACTAGTGCAAGGGGTCCAAAGGATATCATAGCTGAGAACTTTGGGAAAAATATAAATTAGAAAGAGGGCCAGGGGCTCAGCAGGGAAACTCTGCCCCTGTCTAAGCAACCCCCTCCCCACAATCCCCAGCCAGATATGGGTGGTAAAGGAAGAAGAGTATCCTGCAGATCTCCTGCCTCTCCCTTCAGACTCAACTGAAGAGTCTGGCCACCTGGGAGGGACCTCTTTACTCAAACTCAACTAAATTGAAAATGGCCTAGGGGTGGGGCCTAGGGCCCTGACTAACCCCTGGGGACTGAAGACCGTATGCCCCAATGTGTGAATAATTTGAGGGCAGTAAACAAACCTTCATGGCACTTTTGGATTTTGGTGACCAGGTCACTATCATTCTAGAAGACGCACAGGGGAAAGGGTGATGAATAGCATGGGGAAGTTTTGGGTATTCCACACAGGTAGGGGATAGGAGGTTACTGCTACTTTGTGGGTTGGTCTCTTTGGCCCTTTGGCTATCCCTGTGATCATGTTCCCCATTGGGGAATGCATTATATGTATAGACATCCTGAACCGGTGCAACTTCCAGCAGCAACTATGAGGGTACGCTCTTCCATATCAACAAATTCTGGCCATCCTGGTTGGCTGGTTGACAGACCACACCCTCCCCCCCCCCCCCCAGGGTTCCCACCTACTGGTTGCATTGTCCAACTGCAGCAATACCACATCCTTGGTCAGGATGATATTACTGAACTCATAAAGGACTTTCTTTCTGTGAGTGTACTCCACTCCAGTATTTCTTCCTATAACGGCTAGGTGTGTCCAGTGAAAAAAGTGAGTGGAGTGTGGCAATTGATTAAAGCCTATCAGTGCTTGAAGGCAGAAGTGCCTCCTTTGGTGCCTGTGGTCCCAAACATTGTGACTCACAGAAGTCATTATGACCTCCATCAGTATGTGGTTCTTGAACTGGCAATTGTATTTTTCCCCATCCCTCTCTGGGAGGAGGACCAGGATCAATTTGCTTTCCAGTGTTAAGACCTACACTTTACTTCACCATACTGCAGCAAGGGTATTTAAACTCCCCCACTATCTGCCACCAAAGGGAGGGACAGGATTTGAGTAAGCTACTAGTGCCTGAAAGACTTCAAGTATTCAATTATATTGATGACATCACATTGGTGGGCCAGAGTGAGAAGCAAATCGCTCAAGGATTGCTCACATTACTAACTGGGCTTTGACAGTCTGGCTGTGCCATAAATTTCTACAAGACAAAAAGCCCAGCTGCATCAGGTCAGCTTTTTAGGTATTATATAGACCAGAGCCTAGTGCTGGATCCCTGATCCAGTACAGGACAAATTAATTCTTCCTATAATCACTCACCTCCACGAAGGAGGCTCAGTGGTTGATTGGGCTATTTGCATATTGGCTATAGCATATTTTTCACCTTGGCATCTTCTTGACATCCCTACATTAGGTGATGGTGACACAGAAATCAGGTACTTTCCACTGGGGAATGGAGGAGGAGCAGGCCCTGTAGGAAGTAAAGGTGGCTGTTTCAGATGCCCTGCCTCTAGGAATTTAGAGCCTGGATTTCCATCTAAGGTACAGGTTTCTGCCACTGGGACCCATGTTGACTGGTCCTTCTGGCAGAGGGGGGACAAACAGAAATTCTCAGATCCCTGGGCTTTTGGACCAAGAAGTTCCTAGATGCAGCCCCGTGCTAATCCAACATTTGAGAGGCAGCTACTGGCATGCTATTGGGCCTTGGTGGAAATGGATAGGATCACTGAGAGTTCCCAGGTTCTCCTGAGGCCAGAAATCCCCATAATACCCTGGATCCTGGGTAATCAGAACACTCACCCAGTCAGTGCCTAACAACAGAGCATCATCAGATGGAAGTGGTTCATTCAGGATCAAACACACCTGGGCTCCCAGGGAGTGGCATGTTTGAATAAGCAGGTGGTGGAGACCCACCTAAACAGTGATCTTGTTCAACACCACCAGATGAGGGTCCTTCCCTCTCTGTACTGACAACTTGTGGACCCTGACTCAAGATGCCCTATCAGATGGTCAGTGCTGGTTCATTGGTGGATCGGCTAAGTTGAAGCCATTTGGTGTCCTTTGGGCATGAGCTGCTATTTATCTTGCCTCAGGGAGACTCTACATCCCCTCTCATACTGGAAAAAGCAGTCCTCTTAGCCCTAAGCACTTGGACCCAAGCACCTCTGTGTACCTGTTTATTGACACATAGACTGGTGTAAATGGCTTAGCTGTCTGATCAGGTTCATGGAAGGAACATGATTGGGGATTCAGAAGTTCACCAGTGTGGGGAAGAGACCTTTGGAAACAATTGACAGCATGGAAAGGTACCATCTTTGTTACCCATACTGATGCACATGGCAAGGGCTCATATCATGACAAACACCACTGGAATAACCTAGCTGATAAAGGATACACTAAGCTGCTTTTCCACCTGACAAGACTGGAGATTCTCCTGAGAGAGAGTAGAGGATGAGCCCTGTCCAGAGGATGAGGACAATGAACTTACCCTTGGTGACATCTGTGAAAAATCTGAATTTCCCAGGGCTGCTTCTGCTGCTGGGTGGATCCACCATCAAAGTGGACAAGGAAAATCTTATGCCATGGAATTATTGACCCAGGGACATGGTATGTATCTCTCATAAAAAGAGGTCCAATCTGCCATTTACCAGTGTGAGATGTCAACTATAATCTGGAACCTGAAAAGTGCATCTAAGAACTATTCCCAGAGGGGCCATTCATGGCAAGTAGGCTACCTTGGCCCTCTCCCACCATCCCAAGGTATCTCCTATGCCTTGTTTATGGTAGACACCTATTCAGGTTATGACCTTGTTTTTTCAGTTCATTGTGTGGATGTGGTACATACATGGGATACCTTGGAAAAGTTAATCTGCCACTCTTTGGGTACCCAGACAATATCTCCTTTGATCAAGGATCCCACTTTACTGCACAATCAGCTCAACATTAGGCCCAGACTCATGGAATTAGATGGACTTTCCACATCACCCACCACCCACAGGCAGCTAGCATTGTGGAGAACTTTAATGGCTACTTAAAAAAGGAACTTTGGTGTCTACACCCTGGCAATGATGGACTGTCTACTTTACTTATGTCCTCTGGAAGCTAAACTCAGCAGTCCCCTGGAAAGGAAATATGGCATTATCCCACTTCCTAGTGCAGAGTATGGGGGAGGAACACAGGTTTTGCTGCATGCCCCACTCCCTTATGCCCATCAAGATGAGGATTGGCCTTGAAAGGGGGACCAAGGACACACCACTTGAGACTCTCCTTTCCAGCCATTGTCAGGGGATCATATTGCTTTTTACCCTATTACACCCTCAACACAATTCCCAGGACAGTTCAAGGTTAGGGCTGACAGGTGGAGTGGGGGATGATGGAAGCCAGTCTAGACGCATTTAAGACACATGGGGTACCTGAGCAGAGTCCCAGAGACAGATAAAGTAGATACAACCCCAGGTATTAATTCTTCTGAGGGCTACAGAGACCCACAGGTTCTATGGTCATGGCAGATGGAGTTCAGTGCCATCTCAGATGGCCCTACTTTGGAGTTTGTGTTTCTGTGTGATGGAGCTGGTCTTAGATGTGATCTTTGTCCACAAGGCTCTCCTGTTAGCCAGAACTGTTTACCAGAACTGTAGTTGTTGCTGGGGTTTAATGTATACCCAGGGGACCTGAATCTCTGAACTGACCATGTGATAGCCAGGCCCTGAGCTTCAAAAGACTTGCAACTCCTGCACTCTGTTTTATTGGACTTACCCCACTCATTTAACATGGAGGTGAAGAAGGTCAACCACTACACCAGGGAGCCAAGAGTGCCTACAACTTAAAGCAGGAGAACTGCATCCAGCATCCATGTGGAATCTAAGCACCCTCTTGATATAGATGTGGAGTCAGCATAACCATTCTAAGGTCCACAGTATGGAGGAATAGAGTATGGATTAGAGTTGACTTACTGATATTCTATTCATGAACTATTGTGATTAGTAATCAAAGAAAATGTGGCATTGGTGTGGGGAACGTGGCCTTGGTGGCTGCTGGGGGTAGGGAGTGGGAGGAAGAGATGTGATGTGGGGGCATTTTTGGGACTTGGAGTTGTCCTGGGTGGTGCTGCAGAGACAGTTACTAGACATTGTATGTCCTTCCATGGCCCACTGGGTGGACTGTGGTAGAGTGTGGGCTATGATGTGGACCATTGACCATGAGGTACAGCAATGCTCAGAGACATATTCACCAAATGCAATGAATGTCTCATGATGATTGAGGAGGTTGTTGTTATGGGGGGAGGAGTGGGGTGAGGGGGGTGGGGATATATGGGGACCTCATATTTTTTGAACGTAACATTAAAAAAATAAATAAAGACAAAAAAAAGATACATGGTGTGACAAACCAGTGGGTGGGACCTGTAGGGCCTGACACATACTGGAGGTTAGTGGGTAATAACTACCCGTGTCAGGTCACCAATCCCTTTGGGAGTGGTCATGGGATACCTTTGAAGAGTCCTAACACTGCTCATCTATCAGGAAGGGGTAAAGTGGGCCAGAAGACATAGGTAAATAAGACCAATGGGAAAGAGTTGAGGTTATAGCTCAAGATAAGGAACAGACAGAATGGGTGGGCTTAGAGGAAAAATATGTTACAGTGAATAGGCTGAGAAAAGTGTCTCCCATGAGAAGTGACTCTACCACCACCCTGTCAGGATTAGTTACTCCTTCCTTCTCCTCCTGTATTCTATAGGTTTGACTTGGTGGCAACCTGGAAGGAAAACATTTTTGTTCAGCTGACCCAGGCCATCATGACCACAAGGAACTTGACTGACTGCTGATCTGTCATCCATTCCCTTTCTCCCTCTCCTTTCTTTGCCGAGTCTGTATTGACACTCAAGGAGCTGATTTTCCCTGCCTCACTTTTGAACTAACATCAGAATGTCTTTCATTTATGCCCTGTGACAAAGATAATGGCACAGCTCTTGACTGTGCATTAGTCTTCTCCATCCCCCTGGGACAACCTGCTGAAATGCAACAACTCCCAAAGTAATGAAACTGGCAAATGGCTCAGTCATCTTTCCAGTTTATTATCTTCAGCAAAGCATATTTTGCCTGGGGTGGGGGTGGGGGCCCATGATTCTGGATTTGTTTCTTTTAGAAGATCATTATTGTCCTAACTGTGAGTAAGCACCAATGAACACATGATATGCAATCTGTCAGCCAGTTTGGCTGACATTGCTGAATTCACAACACAAGTCCTTTAGGCTCAACAAAAATCATTAGACTCTCTAAGGCCAGGGAGTGTTTGATAATTCCATTATTTTAGGCTTACAACTAGCTGAAAAAGGAGGAATATGTTCTAACATTTCCTGTTATACATGGTTAATACCTCAGGGGAGATGAAACAGTAGGTGACTAAAATCCAACGGCACACCCACTGGCTGAAAGTGTACAAAAATTTCTATGCGGGACATCATCAGCTTCTCGTGGGAGGGAGGGGGACGGCATGGATATAATCATTACTCTAAACCAGCCTGATCACCCTGCTTGAAGTAATGGTATGCATGCATAGGCAAAACCCTCCTAATGTGCTATAGCCACTGTAGTCAGTCTTGACTGCTGCAGAAATGAATTTCAAGAGCACAAGAGGTTAGTTAGGCTAATGATTTATTAAGGTAGGGAGAAAAGAGAAATGGGAGAAAATGACAGATCATGGGTCCCAGGTGGAGAGGAAGGGGCTGAAAATTGATAAAGCAGGCTGACTTACAGACTACAATTTCCCATAGATTATAAATGCCTAGTTTTTTACTTGCATGGCCATCATGGCAGAGAAAAATGGAGAGAGCAGGGTGCAGAAGGCAGGAACAGGCACATGGACCTGCACTGGGACTGGCACTGGGATAGGAAGAAGGCAAGAAAATGCAAGAGAGAGCAAAATTCATTGTGCTTGCTTTTTAAACCACCAATTATTCTGCCTCTTTGCTAATGACATAGGAAGGAGTCCCAACTGTTTGCTGTTTTGATTGATTACCCCACCCATCAATCCCCCAGGAAGGACCAATAATAAGGCCCCTGGAGAATATCCGGAGCTTCTCCTGGCTTCCGGAGGAAATCTCATTCTGGATGACAGAATCCTGTGAGGGTATTCTAGCAGCCATCCTGGGGATATTGATGTCCATGTGGACTCTTTGCCAGGTTCCAGTTCCAGCTATTGATTCCCTGTCTTACTAACCTGCTTCACCAAGGTTTGGTGCTCCCAAACCTTTACTGTCAATACTGTTGAGTGTCACAGGCCATTAGGCCTGACTCTGTGTGAGATGGGAGGTGGACTTAGGTTGTGGGAGCTAATGGGGAGGAGAAGGCAGGGCTTGGTAGAAAGGATAAGGGGTGGACTGCTGGGGAAGTCACAGACACACCTAGTGGCTATCTCCAAGCCCTTGCCTACCACCCCCTCTTTTCTGTTGTGTGCATATGTTTCAGTATGTTTCCAGTCCACAGCCTAGAGCAGATGTTAATTCTAATGAAAAAGGCCTGACCTTACCTTAAACCTGGAAACCCGGAACAAGCAGCCCCAGCTGCTTCTCAGGCAGGAATTCTCGGTGGACGGGCTCCCTTCCCCTTAGGTGTATAAATACTCACTTTTGGGCAGTACTGGCATCTCTCCTTTCTGATACAAAGTGAGACATGCAGAGCTACTATCCACTAACCCTGACCTAAGCAGTTGGCCTCCCCAGGAGACTGGCCATGATGGGATCTCTTCTCCTGCTCTTTTGACCTCTTTGTGCTGTTTAAGCAAGAATGTCATTATTTGCTGAAAATTTCTATTGTGCCATGACACACCATATAACAACTTGTTTCTCAGTGGGTAACTGAGAGCTAGGGGAGACAAGTAAGCCTCAGATTGTTCAAGAATGGGACCAGCACTCATGGTTGTGAGAGAGGTCTTCTCTTTTGCAGATGCAAGAAGTATCATCTTTTCAAGTGCCTGCAGATTTCCAAATCAGAAGGTATTAACCTACTGACCCAAACCTTGAAAAAAGATAGAAAACCCCTGAAGGAATTGCTCTGCCTGCTAAACTGTAACTAGAGCCAGCTGGAAGACTTGCCCTCCAGCAAGAGTTTGGGGCTTGGTCATCCAGGATGCTGACAGTCTTGGAATTTGATATAAACCATGACTGGTAGATCTCAGGCTCACTTTGATTCCAAGAATGAATTTGTAGAAGGTGTGAAATAGCAGATAATGAGTTGATAAAGCAGTAGAGTGTGTTGGTTGTGGAACCAAACAGGTCTGAGTTTGACTTCTTGCTCTATCACTTACTGACTGTATGACCTTGGGCAAGGCATTTAATCCTCTCCAAGTTCTGTCTCTTTAGCTGTAAAGTTGAAACAGTAATTGAACCTCCTCATACGTGATGGTCAGACTAAAATGTGATTTTAATATATACAAATTTTGTGTAGGTCTCTCAGTGAGTTATTAAGATGACAGTGGTATGTATGCTAAGGACCCTGTGGTTTAATATTAGTAGGTCTTTTGGCTTTTTAAATTCCCATAATTGTTCACTATACACAAAAACTATAAAGTTTTTGAGGGGTGAGGAGAGGTGAATTAGAGCAGCAATAAAGTACTCTTTTGTAAATATATTCTCCATCCTTGCTGACTTTTCTCCTATCCACTCAATATCTTTTCAAAGGATGAGAGGTAACATGGTGTGGAGCAGAAAGAATCAGGCAAATGTGACTTGAATCCTAGCTTACAGATCGTGGAACCATAGGTGAGTCACATAACTTCTCTGAATTTCACTTTCTGTGAAGTGATTTTTTTAATTGAAAAAGATAATGTGTATAATATGCATGCCACCTAAATAATATCATGATTTTTTAATTCTACTAGTCATTGTTCAGAGATTGTAGAATGTTAAAGATGTTAGCTAAATCCATAAAGGCTTATCAATACGCCATGATTTCAAAGATTTCAAAGGTAGAGTTTTTCAAGAAGAGCCACCTTGAGAAATTATGCCATACAAAAGTTCTTCCCAGTGAAGACCCAGAACCACAAGGTTGCAGTTCTCCTCACTTGAGATCCAAATATCTTTGTTGCTAACATGACAAAGACTCATGTTTTGTTTTGTTTTTTAGCAAATTTTATTGCCTTTTTAAAAAAAGATACATAGATCACAAAAGATGCTACATTAAAAAATATAAGAGGCTCCCATATACCTCACTCCCCACCCATCCCCACTCCTCCCACATCAATAACCTCTTTCATCAGTGTGGCATATTCCTTGCATTTTGTAAATACATTTTGGAGCACTGCTACACCACATGGATTACAGTTTACATTGTAGTTTACACTCTCCCCCAGTCCATTCAGTGGGTTATAGCAGGATATATAATGTATTGCATCTGTCCCTGCAATATTATTCAGGACAACTCCAAGTCCCAGAAATACCCCCATACCACACCTCTTCTTCCCTCTTCCTACCCTCGCAAATTCCATGGGCACTGTCTCCACATCAGTGATACAATTTCTTCCATTGCTAGAGTCACAATAGTTCTATAGTAGAATCCCAGTAAGTCCACTCCAATTCATATTTTATTTTCCATCCTGTGGACCCTGGAATGGTGATGTCTACTCCACCTCTTCATCATGACTGAAGGATGTGATTCTTCTGCTTGCAGTTGTAAACTCTCTCGGTTCCCTGGTGTGGTGGTTATTGATTCAAGTGACTTATCTTCAGAATTTTTGTGGCTCTTGGGATTTTTCAGAGCTTTTTAGAGATTCTACCATTAGGGTTTGGCCTAAGCCATTTGGTCATACACAACTATTAGGTTTTATAAGTAGGTCTTGGTAGCAATTTATAGTTGGAAGAAGTTGAAGGGGTTTACTACCTCTCCACAGCTTTGTTGCCAGTTTGGAATAAAAGCAAGTGTCAGATGAAATATGCCATACATATAAACATTTATTACCAAGCAGGCACAAAACAGTCATAAACCTGTCCTGAAAGTTCAATGATGTTTCAGATTTCTGTCCTTTTGGGTTCTTCTTGCATGAAAGGTTTACCTGAGGCAAACATGATAATATTCCATCCACAAGATTTAATTAATTATTTACTGGAATCAGGAGAGCAAGAATCATCTGGAAGCAGTAGCAGGACCCAGGAGCCCTTAGGGATTAAGTCAAGAGTGCCCTCCCTAAGGGTTGAGATGTCTAGAATTTTGTAGCCTGTTCGAACTAAAATATTCTAGTCTGTTCACATATTTTGAATACCACTAATTTCACCAATAAGATCCCATATTTATAATGCCTTGCTTAAATTAGCAAGCCTCTGTTTTCACTAATGAAAACTTGTTTCTAATACTTATGCTAATTATCATAACCTCTGGTGTCAATAGGAAATAGTGATACCTAAAGGACCATGGTAGCCATCTCTGGAGTGTGACTTTTGAGTGGGCAGTCTTGATAATGGCAACTGAACATCCATAGAGTATATATCTTAACTAATCACACATACTGTCACATTTTCTCTGCTTTATTATTTTAAAGTAACTTTCAGACATCATGACTTACAGACATCCCTTTCTGATGATCCTGGAAAGATCATTAGAAGAAGCAGAAAGAATTTAGGTTTTCAATATGAGTGAAATAAGCAAAATATGAAGTCAGTATCACCCAAACTGCTGGATTGTATCTTTAAGACTACTGTAGAAATCAAGCAAGATCCCTTGTTTTCTGCCATAGTTTTTCTTCCTCAAAAGAAAAATGATGACATACATCTGAAGCCTCTCCTCTAGAGAATGGGGTAGGATATGAGTGGAACCCCCAAATGCCAATTGTCTTGTGGTGACAACAACTGGCTGCTGAATGCTCAGGAACAGAGCTGTGCACTTTTCAACTAAAAAAAGGATCCATATGCATAAATACAGTTCAAGACTATTGGCACATCTCCAAGGATGGAAGAATTCTGCTGAGGTTTGTGCCTTCTGCTTTCTGTTTCTTCATTATGCTACAATGCAATATGCAGACCCTCTCCTTCAGTTTATCAAATCACTGGCAGATTTTCCTAAATTAAAAGTGGGTGCAAGATGAAAAGGAATGAACTATTGATATAGGCAACAACTTGAATGAATTTAAAGGGGATTATGCTGCATCAAAAAAGCAATCCCTAAAGGTTTCTTACAGTATGTTTCCACTTACATAACATTCTTGAGAAGACAAAATTATAGAGAAGGAGAACAGATTAGTGGTTGCCAGGACTTAAGGAAGGGGGTGGTGGTGATAAGGTAAGTGTGTTAATAAAGGGCAACATGAAGGATTCTTGTGGTGGTAGGTGCACAAACCCACACAGGTGATAAAATAGCATAGAATGAAATACACACACATACACAAAAACACAAATGAATACAAATAAAATTGGAGAAATATGAATGAGTGGATTGTCAATATCAGCATAAATATCCTGATAGTGATACTGTACTATAGTTTTTGCAAGATGTTATCATTGGGGAACCTGGTTAAAGTGTAAAAGAGATCTATCTGCATTATTATAACTGTATGTGGATCTACAATGATCTCAAAATAAAAATTTTAATTAAAAGTGATTGTGACAATGGTTGAACAACCCTGTGGATATACTAAAAACACTGAATTGTGTACTTTAAATGGGTGAATTTTATAGTGTATAAAGTATATATCAATAAAGCTCTTTAAAGGTGGGTGCATAGATCTTCAGAGAAACTGACTAAAGAATCCAAGTAGTTTTAAACCATTAAGTGAACTCCTGGTCCATAAAGTATGACTGTGATGGTGTACTTGCTCTTTTGTTCAAGAGAAATGTAAGCTCCTGTCTTCTTCAGAATTTCTCAGTTTCAACACTGCACCAATCCTGAATGGGTAAGAGACCCCTGTGACAGTTTGAAGTTGGATGGTACCAGAAAGTTAGAGCATTCTTGTGGGTATGAATTTATTGTAGGGGCCCTTTTGATTAGGTTACTTCAGTTAAGGGTCTTTTGATTAGGTTATTTCAGTGAGGTGTGGCCAAGTGTGGGTCTTAATTCTCTTAATGGAGTCCTTTATAAGTGAATGTAATTCAGAGAGAGGAGATAGGAAGACACTGAAGCAAGAAGCTAAAGTGACAAGACACAGAGGAGAAAGGAGAGACCAGCAAATGTTGTCATTGTGCCTTGCCATGTGTTACAGAGGAGTCCAGGATTGTCAGCAGCAAGTTTTTTGGGGAAAAGCATTGCCTGGTGATGCCTTGATTTGGACATTTTCATGGCCTCAGAACTGTAAGCTTGTGAGCAAATAAATCCCATTGTGGAAGCCAACCCATTTCTGATATATTGTATTTTAGCAGCCTAATACTGAAGCATCAGTCCTCTGGTGACTGCAGTGAGCCACAAGGAAGTCTCAGGTACCTGTGCAGCTCTTAAATTTCAATCTCATTCCTACCTGTCACTGTGTGGCCCAATTCATCTGCTTAGCCTTCTGCTCTCCACTTGGACTAAAGTCCACTTGGTTGGGGTCCTGATTTCTTGTCTAGCTCTTGCCAGGTTTGTCCCCTGAAAGCCAAATGCTTTTCCTTGTCCTCCCCTCCCAGTGGCTGAGGTTCAGCTGTGAATGGACTCAATGCTACCATCTGTCTGATTTGGAGGACTGCTGCCTGCCACCTAAATTCCCTGGCTGCAACAGAGTGGCTGCTGCTGGGCCTGTCTGCCTTCCATACAAGACTGACCTCAGAGATTCACATACCCTTTAGCCAAGGTGCATTGTCCTGTTCCCCTGCTTCCTCCCTCAGGGCCTAAACATAAGTTATCAAGGTAGTGACTCCCAATTCCAATCCCACCTAAGACTTAGGTCTTTTTCCTCTCCACTTGTCCATACTGAATGCCTCTCACCCAACCACATAAAAATTGCATGGATATGAGGTGACAGTAAGCATGATAAGCCTGTTTTCTTGTCCTTGCTACATAGAGAACATCTAGGAACTGTTGACACTAGCTGAGCCTGGTGACTCCGAATGGGAATCTCATACTAAAAGGCACAAAGAGAGAAGAGTGTAGAGCAGCTGGGCATGCTAGGCCCAACCTTTCAAAGACACCTACCTTTCCAGGGGAAGGTCCCAAGAAACCTCTGTCAAGAATCCACAATGATTTGGCAAGACCAGTCCAAGGCAGAGGATTAAAAAAAACATATTTATTAAATTGTCTTTTTTAAAAAAGATACATAAATCACAAAAAATGTTACATTAAAAATATAAGAAGTCCCACATACCTGACACCCCACCTACAACTCCTCCCTCATCAACAACCTCCCTCATCGTTGTTGTGACACATTCATTGCATCTGGTGAATACATTTTGGAGTACTGCTGAACTGCATGGATTATAGTGTACATTGTAGTTTACACTCTCTCCCAGTCCATTCAGTGGGTTATGGCAGGATGTATAATGTCCAGCATCTGTCCCTGCAATATCGTTTAGGCCAACTCCAAGTCCTGAAAATGCCCCCACATCTCATCTCTTCTTCCCTCTCCCTGCCCCTCAGCAACTACCTTGGCCACTTTTTCCACATCAATACTACAGTTTCTTCCATTACTAGTCACAATAGTTCTATAGTAGAATATCAATAAGTTCTCTCTAATCCATATTTTATTCCCCCATCCAGTGGACCCTGGGTTGGTGATGTCCACTCAACATCTATATCGAGAGGTGGCTTAGATCCATGGTTGATGGATGTGATTCTCCTGCTTGGAGTTGTAAGTACTCTCAATTCCCTGGTGTGGTAGTTGACTATCTTCACCTCGCTGTTAGCCGACTCGTGCAAGCAAGGTAGAGGGTTTTGACTGGTAGCTCCTTCCCTACGGAAAGTCTGGTGCTCTGAATCACATCCTAAATATTGGTCACTGAAATCACATCTCTAGGATTATAATGCATGGGTTGCCACACACAGCAATTTTGTTTTTTTAATTTAATTTAATTTTTTTATTTTAAAAATATTTGTTATTAGTAGAGTTCTGAGCTCACAGAACAGTCATGCTTAACAGGCGAACTTCCCATACATCATTCCTCCACCAACACCTTGCATTGTTGTAGAATATTTGCCAGATATGACTGTTCCACAGTTTACATTTGAAAAATTTTTCCTATCCTCCTCCCACTATTAACACTATGCATTAGCATTTTACATTTGTTATAGCTCATGAGAGAATGTTCATATTTGTACAAGACAGATTTTTTAAGATATATTTTTTATTTATTTCTCTCCCCTTCCCCGCCCCCCCCCCCAGTTGTCTGCTCTCTGTGTCCATTTGCTGTGTGTTCTTCTGTGTCCACTTATATTCTTGTCAGCAGCACCAGGAATCTGTGTCTCTTTTTGTTGTGTCATCTTGCTGCGTCAGCTCTCCGTGTGTGCAGTGCCACTCCTGGGCAGGCTGCACTTTCTTTGCACTGGGTGGCTCTCCTTATGGGGCGCACTCCTAGTGCTTGTGGTTCCCCTACGCAGGGGACACCCCTGTGTGGCACAACTATTCTTGCACACATCAGTACTGCACATGGACCAACTCATCACATGGTTCAGGAGGCCCTGGGTTTGAACCTTGGACCTCCCATGTGGTAGGCAGATGCTCTTTCCATTGAGCCAAATCTGCTTCCCAAGACAGATTATTTTTATTTTATTTTTTTGTCTTTATTTTTTAATATTACATTCAAAAAATATGAGTTTCCCATATACCCCCACCCCCTCACCCCACTACTCCCCCCATAGCAACAATCTCCTCCATCATCATGAGACATTCATTGCATTTGGTGAATACATCTCTGAGCATCACTGCACCTCATGGTCAATGGCCCACATCATAGCCCACACTCTCCCACGTTCCATCCAGTGGGCCATGGGAGGACATACAATGTCCGGTAACTGTCCCTGCAGCACCACCCAGGACAACTCCAAGTCCTGAAAATGCCTCCACATCTCATCTCTTCCTCCCATTCCCCACACCCAGCAGCCACCATGGCCACTTTCTCCACACCAATGCCACATTTTCTTCGATTACTAATCACAATAGTTCATGAATAGAATATCAGTAAGTCCACTCTAATCCATATTCTATTCCTCCATCCTGTGGACCTTGGAATGATTGTGTCCACTCCACATCTATATCAAGAGGGGGCTTAGATTCCACATGGATGTACACAGCAATTTCTGACAATGGGGCTGCATTTACCTCAGTTGGGCTTAAGGAGTTTTTTTTTTTTTTAAAGGAAAGAACCTTACTGAACTGTTGCCATCACACCTCACCACTCTCATGCAAATGATCAGGCTAAAAAGTTGGTCCAGAGACAACTAACAATGCTTTGAAGCAGATAACTAGGCAAGATTGGCCAAGAAAATGTGCTAAATTTCTCATTACTCAGTAAGTTGTCCTGTTTGACAGGGGTCAGTCTTACTGGATTGTTAAGAGGACAAAACCTTTAGACTTTGATTCACTGTCTACATCCAGATTCAACTGTCACTTCTGCTATTATCAGTGTTTCTGTTTCCTCATAATTTGCTGCTTTTCATTTATTGTGAGAAAAATATTGTTTTTCTTATGGAAACAGTAAACATATGTGAGAATGTAGTCTAGCAGAAAGTAAGTTTACTCTGAGAAAGATTCTTTTATGAGAATGTTTGTTTATTCCACAAACATTGCAGTATGGATGCTGACATCTATTTTGACTTTCTGAAGGCTCCCCCTCCTATTTTTTCTTTTTTCTCAGCTTTGTTTAAGATATATGAGGTTGCCAGAGACATGACCTCTGGATGAGTGAGGGATTATTCAGTTGGGTTCTGGAGAGTGGTTTTCACCTTGCTTTAGTAGTTTTATTGTTGGCTCATGTCGCCATATCCTCTGGGGCCAATGAAGTCTACTGCTATGGAGCAAAAACTTGGAGTCAAGTTGCAGAGGTATAGTCTTGGTCCAACTGTCTAGGTAGACCTGCTCTAAAGGGTGGTCTCTAGGGTCATTGAAAAGAGGGCTTTTTTGTCTTGTTGTAGATGGCAGAAAATATGACATTTTTCTTTTGGAATATAATGAGACAATTTGTAATAGATATTTTCCTGCCAAACTTTCTTTGCTCAGGTCCCCTGGGGAGCAACAGAGGAACGTGTAACATCTGTGAAATACATAGGTCAAGCAGCATATAGGCTGGGCTGGCCCAGCAATTCCTTCAAGATAGTTGAAGCCTAGAGGCTCCCAAGCCTGATCCAGCATTGTTTAGGGAGGAAAGAAAGGGGCCCCAGCTGCAGTCTAATGAGAATGTGTGTTTATGTGTGTGTATGCAGAGAGAAAGGGCAAAATGGAGGAGGGAGAAAGGACAGAGGATGCTATCTTGTATTATAAGTTAGAGCTCCACAGCATCCTGGAATAGCATGTTTTTAAAACATTCATTCAACCATACTTTTCTTCCAAAGCTTTACCCAAGCTTATTTTTTCTATCTCCTTTCTTCCTGTCTTACTTTCTCTCTTTTTCCTCTTCCTCCTTTCCCTCTTTTCAGGATAGTGAAAGACATCTGGATAGTTGGAGTAGCCCAATGCTGGGGCACCATCTTTGAAAATAGAGGAGACTCTCATCTCACTCACTGCCCTTCCCACTCTACAATTCAGGAATTACTAACTTACCCATTCAGTCCCTATTTCTGTTCATTTTAGGAGGCTGAATGAAAGCACATAAACAAAATCCTCTCCTCTGACAGCCTTGTTTCTCTAAAATTTTCTCTAACTCACTGGGGAGAATCACACATATTTTTGGATGGAGCACAGGGCTGGAGACCTAGGACCTGGCCCTTGTTCCTGGGCTTTACTCTACACTTTTGGTTGGGCAAATGCCTGCTTGCCCTCTGAGGCCTTAGATTCCCTTTCAATAAGTATAATAAAAAGAAGGGAAAGCCTTTCCAGGGGCACTTAAAAGTGGTGCTATTTAGAATATCTGGGCTTCTAGAATCTTCCTAGCCCTTTACATCATGCCCCTCATTCCTACCTCTCTACCTCCTAGGGAGAAGTCATTTAACTGAAAGAAAAGTCACATTCAAGAGTTGTCCTAAATGATATTGCAGGGACAGATGCTGAACATTATATATCCTGCCATAACCCACTGAATGGACTGGGGGAGAGTATAAACTACAATGTAAACTATAATCCATGCACTGCAGCAGTGCTCCAAAATGTATTCACCAAATGTAATGTATGTGCCACAATGATGAAAGAGGTTGTTGATGTGGGAGGAGTGGGGTCGGGTGGGGTGTGGGGTATGTGGAAACCTCTTACATTTTTTGTGATCATGTATCTTAAAAAAAGACAATTGAATAATAAAAAAAGAGTCTGAATAGAAGTGAGTCATTTTTTTTTTTTTTTTACTTTTTAGTAAAGAAGATGTAATCACAGAGTCCTTAAGCAAGAAGATGGCAGGGGTAGGGTTCTGGATGTGTAGGTATTTTGTGGATAAAGGCAAACAGCTATTCCTCTGAACTTTCCTGAGCTCTTCCACTCAAAGGTCCAGGATGAAGTATTTTTAAACAATGAGTTTGGCCTGAAGCAGTCCATTTCTGGGGGTGATATTAGTGGTAGGGGAACTATTAGTCTGAATAGGATGCATGGTTGGCTGTATTGTATAGGGATTTGTGGGTCTAGTCCCCTTTGCTTTGTAACAGGGCATTTAGCAGTATGGTTCTGGGTCAGCTTTGTCTTGCCCCCAACTGTGAAAGAAGCAAGAAATGGAGCCTCCGTGAAGGTCCACAGCTGTCTTCCAAGGAATTTCAGTGATAATCTGGGAGCACAGAGGCTGAGTCATATTTTGGGAGAAGATTTTGTTTTTATACCCGCAATGCAGGGTGTTGCCATAATATTAATCATTATTATGGTTAAAAACAAACTCATCCTGCAGTTATGACAAATCTGTGTCTTGGCTCTTTCTTGCTTCTGAATTATCTCTCTTAGCCTTAAGGAACCAGAGTTTAACTCCATATTGCCATAGTAGACAATTGTTTTTCTAATATCATTTTAAGGAAGAAAGTAATGTATCTAATTAGAAAATAAACTTCTATATCTGTTTACTAAGACCTACAATTGCACCATTGGTTCTTCCCCTGTCAAAATGCAAATGCCCCTTAAGCCTCATTGGTTACTTCCATCTAATAATAATGGGTTCTTAAAATTGTTTCCTGAGAGAGGAGATAGGACAGACCATTAGAGGGTTCAGCCTTCCTTCTTCCTCTTAAGGCTCTGTGGTTCCCAGCTTCTTCTGATCTCAGCTATAGGCTGGCATAAGTTTCATCTCTCTTCCCGGGCCTCTGCCATGTCTAATGAGCTGTCTCTTTTCCTCTGTATTCTTTTCTGTGTTTCTACTTCCATGTGAGAGTCTCTCTTTTTCTTTTTTTTTTTTACTCTATTACAAGATGTGTTTATTTTCTCTCACATTCTTGTCTGCATTTTCAGCATTGCCTTTTCTATAGAAGTTTCTTTTCCCAAAAACGTCCCTCCTCCATGTCAAGTCTCCTGTCTCCAAGTAATTTGTCAGCGGTACTGTATGGGCTGCACCCACTGGGAACCCTGCCAGAGAGGAGGGGAAAGTAGATTCTCCCTGGCTATTGCAGAGCACCACCATGCGGCCAAATTTCCATGGACCAGAAGAGTTGAGGCTGAGGGTCGTCCTATCATGCCAGGCTCCACTGTGGGGAGCAATTTTGGAACCCAGGATCCGAAGGCCAATCTCATTTTCCTTGAACAAGTAATCCATTGTGTTAAGCTTAGAAATATGTGGTATCGGGCCGCTTTTGTTAAGGACGACTCCCAATGGCATTGTCAAAATTGTCACAATTTTTGGTCATTTCTTCTTAGAACCTTGGCTTACTGAACTCTAAGGGGCCCTATTTTAAAATATTTTGGTCATCCGAGTCATCTTTTCTTGTTTATTTATGACAATTAAATGGAAGAATTAACAAATAGGATCTTGATTACCCACAAAGAATTATGGACTCCGTTGAAATTGAATAACTAAACCAATAATTATATCATTCTTAGAGATTATTAAGTCCAATTTTTAGAGGTGGAATATAAAAATTAGAATTTAAAAATGTCTATTATATTAGAATTATTATTGACCTGTGCAATGTTTGTTGCCATACAAAACCTTTCTTTTTTTTCCCCAAATTCTACTCATTTTATTCATTTTTTTAAAAGATATTACATTCAAAAAATATGAGGTCCCCATTCACCCCCACCGCCCCCACCACACCCCCCACACACACAGTAACACTCTACCCCATTATCATGTCACATCCATTGCGTCTGGTGAGCACATCTCCGGGCATGGCTGCACCCCATGTCCCGTGTTCCACACCATAGCCCACACTTTCCCACCTTTCATCCAGTGGGCCATGGGAGGACATACAACATCCGGCAATTGTCCCTGGAGCACCACCCAGGAAAACTCCAAGTCCCGAGAATGCCTCCACATCTCTTCTCTTCCTCCCATTCCCCACACCCAGCAGCCACCATGGCCACTTTTTCCACATTAATGCCACATTTTCTCGATTATTAACCACAATAGTTCATGAATAGAATATCGTTAAGTCCACTCGGATCCTTACTGTATTCCTCCTTCCTGTGGACCTTGGCTTGGTTGTGTCCATTCTATATCTATGTCAAGAGGGGGTTTAGATTCCACATGGATATTGGATGCAATCCTCCTGCTTTCAGTTGTAGGCACTCTAGGCTCCCTGGTGTGGTGGTTGACATTCTTCAACTCCATGTTAGCTGGGTGGGGTAAACCCAATAAATCAGAGTGTAAGAGCTGAAGTCTGTTGAGGCTCAAGGCCTGGCTATCATATTGTCAGTCCAGAGATTCAAATCCCCTAGATATATCTTAAGCCCCAGCACCAACTACAATTCCAGTAAAGTAGCATGAAAGGCTTGTGAAAAGAGATCCCATCTGAGTCCAGCTCCATCACACAGAAACACCAGCTCCAAAGAAGGGCCAACTGGCATGGCAGTGAACCCCATCTGCCATGACCATAGAAACTGTGGGTCTCTTTAGCCCTCAAAAGGACTAATATCTGGGGTTGTATCTACTTTATCTGTCTCTGAGACTCTGCTCAGGTGTGCATAAGGGCAATCCTTCTGACAACCTCCAGACTTTTTTATTTTTTTATTTTATTTTTTTATTTTTTTCTATTTTTTTTATTGATTTTGTAATAATATTACATTAAAAATATATATGTGAGGCCCCATTCAACCCCACCCCCCCACCCCACCTCTCCCCCCCCCCCAGCAACACTCGTTCCCATCATCATGACACATCCATTGGATTTGGTAAGTACATCTTTGGTCACCTCTGCACCTCATAGTCAATGGTCCACATCATGGCCCATACTCTCCTCCATTCCATCCAGTGGGCCCTGTGAGGATTTACAATGTCTGGTGATTGCCTCTGAAGCACCATCCAGGGCAGCTCCATGTCCCAAAGACGCCTCCACCTCTCATCTCTTCCTGCCTTTCCCCATACCCATCAGCCACCATGTCCACTTTTCCCAATCCAATGCCACCTCTTCTATGTGGACATTGGATTGGTTGTGTCCATTGCACCTCTATGTCAAGAGGAGGCTCAGATTCCACATGGATGTTGGATGCAATCCTCCCACTTTCAGTTGTAATCACTCTAGGCTCCATGGTGTGGTGGTTGTCCTTCTTCAACTCCATCTTAGCTGAGTGTGATAAGTCCAATAAATCATATTGTAGGTGCTGGAGTCTGTTGAGGCTCAGGACCTGGCTATCACATTGTCAGTCCAGAGATTCAAATCCGCTAAATATATCTTAAACCCCAACATTAACTGCACCTCCATCACCTTAGCATGAAAGTCTTATGAAGGAAGATCCCATCTGAGTCCAGATTCATCACACATAAACACCAGTTCCAAAAAGGGGCCATCTGACCTGGTAGTTAACCCCATCGGCCATTACCATAACTCCCATGAGTCTCTTTAGCCCTCGAAGGAACCGATATCTGGGGGTTGTATCTGCTTTATCTGTCTCTCTGACTCTGCTCAGTTGTGCATGAGGGCAATCCTTCTGCCAGCCTCCAGACTCTTTTTTAGAAACTCGTAGCCATATAAACTCATTTCTCTTTTCCATTTCCCCCTTACTTTAGGTCAAACAGCATTTTAAAGTCATGTTATTTTATGTAGACAGGGATATTCTGCTGATCCACATTGAACCTTCCGTATAAGGTCATTTTCCAGTTGCATCATCAGTTGGTAGTTGATAGTGGTCCCTCGGTGCCAGGGAGGCTCATCCCCGGGTGTCATGTCCCACGCTGGGGGGAAGGCATTGCATTTACATGCTGAGTTTGGCTTCGAGACTGGCCACATTTGAGTAACCTGAAGGCTGACAGGAGGAAATTCCCATGCACAATGTTGCTCTAGGCCTTGTTCTTATTTTAGGCTTATCAGCTCACAAGCATAGTCATTAGCATCAGGGGCTCACTGTTGAACCCTCACTCCCTCCCGGTCCCCGCCGCTGTACCTGGGAGACTATCGCTGCTCCCCTAGGGACCACGACAGAACACCATTGGCCAGGAACCCAGTACCCCCCCTGCTGTGGTTTTTAATTGTTGCCACTATGAGTATATCCAAACATTACCATGCACCCTGGACATATGTTCTGTACAGCTCCCTGTCAGCCATATATCACCTGTCATTGGCATCTCATACCAGTATCCCTCCATTGCCATTGTTGAAACACTCTGTGATCCAGAACTCCCCGAAATTTGAAGCCCAATATAATGTCATGGTCCCTTACTAGGGAATGGCATATAGCGATGGATTTAAAGGTTAGATAAAGAACTTGGATAAAGTTAGATAAAGAACTTAGATAAAGAATGTTGACTTGAAAAAATTCTACATCATATCTTTTTTTTTTTTTTCCCCCCCTAATTATTCAGCTTCTCTTCACAGGAGTCCTAGACCACAGCAATGCATATATATAATATACAGCACTCCCATACATCCACCACAAAACCTTTTTCCTTCCACAGCGATACTCTTACACCCTATTCATCTCATATTTACTTAACGTGATGTACAGAGTCTGAGACATTAGCTTTCTAACAAGGTGACATCTGTGCTTACATTATGGTGCATACTTTAGGATATACAGTTCTTTACATTCTTAGTTATCCTATGTTTTACATTATGGTTTACATTATCAGTCTGTCATCTCCTATATGTTATGGTGTAATATTACATGTTTTATATCCATCCTTGTGTACTCTCAAGAAACTCCTCTCTTATCCCCCATTTACCTTGGTTCCACACATTTAACGTCCATTTTCCCTTCCACCTTGGTGCCCACAGTGACAGCCAACCTCCGTTTCCTGAGGAGCCACTTCCAGAGATAGATGGAATAGTGTTCAGGGCCTAACTTGCTCAACTGCCCCAATGCCCTGGGAGCCACCCTTTCTCTCGAGGGATACAGTTCCCTCTATTTGGTGGCATTAGTCCTCCCCAGGATGTGGGTCCACCCCCACTCTCACTACTTGGGTTTCTACCCCATGGTGACACCCACTCTGGCAGAATGAGCATTTAGACATTCCCCAGGAGCCCGTCCTGCATCAGACCTCCCCTCCGAGCATTCTAAACAGGTAACCCTCTTTATTATATTTTGATATGATTTTCTCGGCATTTTACTCTCCACCAACACCTGACCCTCTCCTGTGTTCATATGCTACCCCTCCCTCCCCCCACTTTTGGGCAATGTTACCCATCCGTCCCTCCCCAGCCACCCTCAAACCCGTAAAGCCCCAACCAAAGGCAACCCCTTGCCCCCCTTTTATCTCTTCTTTGTGTTCATACTTACCACCATCTCGTCTTAAATTCCACCCCTGCAGACATCAGCTCATATCCTTCCTCCACCCTCCGATTTCCTGTAAGCCTATCTTCCAGTCTCTTGCTATCTAAGGCAGCTTGTTTATTTCATATCATTGAGGTCATGTAGTATTTGTCCTTCAATGTCTGGGTTGCTTCACTCAACATAAGGTTCTCAAGATTCATCCATGTTATCACATGTGTTTGTAGTGTGTTTGTTCTTACAGCCGAGTAGTATTCCATTGTGTGTATATACCACATTTTATTGATCCGCTCATCTGTTGATGGGCATTTGGGTTGATTCCAACTTTTGGCAATAGTGAACAATGCTGCTATGAACATTGGTGTACATATATCTGTTTGTGTCCTTGTTTTCAGTTCTGCTGGGTATATACCCAGCAGTGGTATTGCTGGGTCATATGGCAAATCTATGGCTAGTTTTTTGAGAAACCGCCATACTGTCCTCCAGAACGGTTGGATCCTTTTGCATTCCCACCAGCAGTGGATGAGTGTTCCCCTTCCTTCACATCCTCTCCAGCACTTGTATTCTTCTGTTTTTTTCATAGCTGCCAATCTTATGGGTGTAAGATGGTATCTCATTGTAGTTTTGATTTGCATTTCCCTGATAGCTAGAGATTTGGAACATTTTTTCATGTGCTTTTTTGCCATTTGTATTTCTTCTTCAGAGAAGTGTCTGTTTAAGTCTTTTTCCCATTTTTTAAATGGGTTGTTTATCTTTTTATTTTCAAGATATAGAAGTTCTTTATATATGCACGTTATAAGTTTCTTATCAGATATATGATTGCCAAATATTTTCTCGCACTGTGTGGGCTCCCTTTTTACTTTCCTGACAAACTCCTTTGAGGTGCAGAAGGCTTTAATTTTGAGGTAGTCCCATTTATCTATTAGTTCTTTTGCTGCTCGTGCTTTTGGTGAGATATTCATAAATCCATTTCCTATTACAAGGTCCTGTAGATGTTTCCCTACACTGCTTTCTAAGGTTTTTATGGTCTTGGCTCTTATATTTAGGTCTTTGATCCATCTTGAGTTGATCTTTGTATAAGGTGTGAGATGGTAATCCTCTTTCATTCTTCTACATATGGCTATCCAGTTCTCCAGACACCATTTGTTGAATAGGCCACTCTCTCCCAGTTGAGAGGGTTTGGTGGCTTTATCGAATATTATGTGGCTGTATATGTGAGCTTCTATATCAGAGCTTTCAATTCGATTCCATTGGTCTATGTGTCTCTCCTTATGCCAATACCATGCTGTTTTCACCCCCGTAGCTTTGTAGTATGTTTTGAAGTCAGGTAGTGTGATTCCTCCAATTTCATTTTTCTTTTTCAGTATGTCTTTGGCTATTCGGGGTCTCTTTCCTTTCCAAATAAATTTCATAGTTAGTTTTTCTAGTTCCTTAAAGAAGGCTGCATTGATTTTTATTGGGATTGCATTGAATGTGTAGATCAGTTTTGGTAGGATAGACATCTTAATAATATTCAGTCTTCCTATCCATGAACAAGGAATAGTCTTCCATTTATTTAGGTCTTCTTTGATTTCCTTGAACAATCTTGTATAGTTCTCGGTGTATAAGTTCTTTACCTCTTTAGTTAAATTTATTCCTAAGTATTTGATTTTTTTATTTACTATTGTGAATGGTATTTGTTTCTTGATTTCCTCCTGATCTTGCTCATTATTAGTGTACAGAAATGCTACTGATTTTTGCGCATTGATCTTATAACCTGCGACTTTACTAAACTCATTTATGAGTTCTAGAATCTTCGTTGTAGATCTCTCAGGGTTGTCTATGTATAGGATCATGTCATCTGCAAATAATGAAATTTTGACTTCTTCCTTTCCAATTTGAATGCCTTTTATTTCTGGTTCTTGCCTCAGTGCTCGAGCAAGTACTTCTAAGACAATGTTAAATAGGAGCGGAGACAGTGGGCATCCTTGTCTTGTTCCTGAGTTTAGAGGGAAGGAGTCTAGGATTTCTCCATTGTAAACAATATTGGCTTTAGGTTTTTCATATATACTCTTTATCATGTTCAAAAAATTCCCTTGTATTCCAATCTTTTGGAGTGTTTTTATCAAGAAAGGGAGCTGTATTTTGTCAAATGCTTTTTCTGCATCAATAGATATAATCATGTGATTTTTTTCCTTCAATCTGTTTATATGGTGTATTACTTTGATTGATTTTCTTATGTTAAACCATCCTTGCATACCTGGGATGAATCCCACTTGGTCGTGGTGTATAATACGTTTAATGTGTTGTTGAATACGATTAGCAAGTATTTTGTTAAGTATTTTTGCGTCTAGATTCATTATAGAAATTGGTCTGTAATTTTCCTTTCTTGTGATGTCTTTGTTTGGCTTTGGTACTAGGGTAATGTTGGCATCGTAGAAGGAGTTGGGTAATGTTCTTTCTGTTTCGATTTTTTGGAATAGTTTCAGCAGGATTGGTGTCAGTTCTTTCCGGAATGTTTTGTAGAATTCACCTGTGAAGCCATCTGGCCCTGGGCTCTTCTTAGTTGGGAGATTTTTAATAACGGATTCTATCTCTCTGCTTGTGATTGGTTTGTTAAGATCATCAATTTCTTCTTTTGTCAATATGGGCTGCTTATGTGTTTCTAGGAATTTGTCCATTTCCTCTAGATTGTCATTTTTGTTGGAATATAGTTTTTCAAAATATCCTCTTATGATAGTCTTTATTTCTGTGGGGTCAGTGGTGATATCGCCTTTCTCATTTCTTATTTTGTGTATTTGCATCTTCTCTCTTTTTTTCTTTGTTAGTGTTGCTAAAGGTTTGTCAATTTTGTTAATCTTCTCAAAAAACCAGCTCTTGGTCTTGTTTATCTGTTCAAGTGCTTTCTTATTTTCTATTTCATTTAGTTCTGCTCTTATCTTTGTTATTTCCTTCCTTCTTCTTCCTGTTGGGTTACTTTGTTGTTGTTTTTCTAATTCCTTCAAATGTGCAGTTAGTTCTTCGATTTTTGCTCTTTCTTCTTTTTTGATATATGAATTTATGGCTATAAACTTCCCTCTCAGTACTGCTTTTGCTGCATCCCATAAATTTTGGTATGTTGTGTTATCATTATCATTTGTTTCAAGGTAGTCATTGATTTCTTTTGAGATTTCCTCTTTGACCCACTGTTTTTCTAAGAGTGTGCTGTTTAATTTCCAAATCGTGATGTGAAATCCGGGCTTCTGTCCCTTGCAAATCTCCAGCTTGACTCCACTGTAGTCAGAGATAATGTTTTGTATGATTTCAATCTTTCTGAATTCGTTCAGCCTTTCTTTGTGGCCTAGCATAGGATCTATCTTGGAGAATGATCCATGTGCGCTTGAGAAAAATGTATATCCTGCTGTGTTTGGGTGTAGCGATCTATATATATCTATTAGATCCAGCTCCTCTAATATACTATTCAGATGTTTTGTTTCTTTGGTGATTCTCTTTTGAGATGTTCTGTCCAGAGTTGATAGTGGTGTATTAAAATCTCCCACTATAATTGTAGATGTATCTATTCTTTCACTTAGTTTTTCCAGCGTTTGCCTCACGTATTTAGAGGCACCCTTGTTAGGGGCATAGATATTTATGATTGTTCGATCTTCTTGACAGATTTTTCCTTTCACTAAAATGTAGTATCCTTCTTTGTCTCTCACAATTGTTTCACATTTAAAGTCTATTTTGTCTGATATTAATATAGCTACTCCTGCCTTTTTTTGGTTATTGTTAGCTTGTATGATTGTTTTCTAGCCATTCACTTTCAATCTCCATGCGTCTCTGGGTCTAAGATGTGTCTCTTGTAGACAGCATATGGATGGGTCATATTTCCTTATCCAATGTCCCAGTCTGAATCTTTTGATAGGTGAATTTAATCCATTGACATTCAGTGTTATTACTGTCAAGGAATTATTTGTGCTAGCCATATTTTGATTGGATTTGTGTTTGTCATATTTTGTTTGTATATATATTTTTTTGTCTTTTTTGTTGTTGTTGGTCTTATACTCTCCTCCAACTCTGCCTTTCCTGTTTTTTCCTTTCTTCCTGTAGAACTCCCTTTAGAATTTCTTGAAGGGGAGGTTTCTCGTTGGTATACTCTTTCAGTTTCTGTTTGTCTGCGAATATTTTGAACTCTCCATCATGTCTGAATGCTAATTTAGCTGGATAGAGTATTCTTGGTTGGAAATTTCTTTCCTTTAGTACCTTGACTATATCATATCACTGCCTTCTTGCCTCCATGGTTTCAGAAGAGAAATCAGCACTTAATCTAATTGAGCTTCCCTTGTATGTGATGGTTTTCTTTTCTCTTGCTGCTTTTAGGATTTTCTCTTTGTCTTGAGCATTGGATAATTTGACAAGTATATGTCTTGGGGTGGGCCTGTTGGGGTTTATGACTTGTGGAGTGCGCTGTGCTTCTTGTATATGTACATCTGTCTCTTTCAGTAGATTTGGGAAGTTTTCAGCCATTATTTCCTGCAGCATTCCTTCTGACCCCTTTCCCTTCTCTTCACCTTCTGGAATGCCTATAATACGTATGTTTGAGCGTTTTGCATTGTCATTCAGGTCCCTAAATCCTAATTGGATTTTTTCTATCTTCTTATTGACCCCTTCTACTATCTGTTTGATTTCTGAAGTGCTGTCTTCCACATCACTAATTCTCTGCTCTGTCTCTTCTAGTCTGCTGATATTTGCTGCAAGTGTATTTTTGATTTCTTGAACTGTGGTGTTCATTCCCATCATATCTGTTATGTTTTTTCGTATGTCTGCAATTTCCCCTCCAAGTGATGTCTTCATGTTGTTAACCTCTTTCATTACTTCGTCAAATTTGTCGGTGATAAATGTTCTGAGATCTTTCATTGCTTGTGCCAAGTTTTGCTCCCCTTTGTGATTATTGTTTTGTTGATTGGATTCAGCCATGTTTTCCTGATTACTGGTTTGGTTTGTAGATTTTTGTTGCTTTCTGGTCATCTCTTTATCTTGACGGATTTAATCAGTTCCTTAGCTTCTTTGTCTGCTCTTGGAGGTTAATTAGCTGTTATTTTTGCATAGGTGTTATATCTTCTCTTTGTCACTTTTTTCTTCTTATTCTAGTTTCTTGTTGTTGGTTAAGTTCACTTTAAAGGAAAGTATTAGTGTTGGGGGAAGGCAATTGTGTAAGCAAGGGAAAAGTGTAAAGTAATATTGGTGATATATGTTAGCAAAGCAAGAATATGAGATCTGGGAGGATGGAGGTTAGATTTATGTAAATTGTGTAGAGTTATAGCAGTAGGTAGAGTACCTATTATGAGGTAGGTGATTGAATATGGTAGGATTATGGTATGAGCTAAAAAGCTATTGATTTCGTGAGAGAGGGAAAGAGAAAAAAAATGGTAATAGTTTCAAGAGTGGATAACAGACAGAAAACAAAACATAGGTATTAGAAGTTAAGACTTAGACCCTTTGTGGATCGAAGAAAGGGAGGTGGGAGGTGGAATATGGGAGAGCCAGTAGATGGTGGCGGGTATCAAGATGTAGGGGGAAGAGGATAGTGCAGGTAGGCTAAATCAGTTCACACAGAAATGAGGCAGTGGAGGATGAGAAAACCCCAGCGAATGTGAGGTGTTTCCTGCCGCACCTATTTTATAATTGAGTTAAAATAAACTAAGTAGAATATGAGGGACAAGAGGGAGAGAGACAACAGAAAAAAAGAAAGAAAGAAAAAAAAAGAAAGTGGGGGGGAAGGGACGAGAGGAAGAAAGTAGAAGGGGATGGGCAAGGGGTGGGGAACAGATAGGGGAAAGAAAAAAAAAACAGATATGCATGACCCAGAATTAAAACACCCACTTCACAGCACCTACCACGAAAAAAAGCCTTAAATAACTGAGTAAAAGAAAGACTTTGGGGGATACGCTGTGAGAGAAGACTAGGGGATAATGCGGTGTTAGCAATCAGGAAATTGAAAAAAGTAAAGAATAAGTCAAAATGAAAATAAAAACAAAACAAAATGAAACGATAAGGAAAGAATGCCAACGTTGAAAGCTAGGGCATTTAAGGACCTCAGATGGACCTCAGTGCGTGATGGATTCAGGGATGGAAAGTCTGAGATATTGAGGTCTCAAGAGATGTGAGTCTCTGTGGTGTGGGCCACCAGATTTTAGGGAATTCAGACTTGGCACCCTCCAATCTGGTCTACAGGAAGCCTGGGAGCCCCGCAGTGTAATACAGCCCTCTGGGATCCCCTCAGCTGGGTGCCAGCCTTAAGGGGGAAGTCAGATCCGCAAACTTTATATTATGACTGAACCCTGCAATTCATTTACTTAGCTGGGCTCATTAGTATATTTCACTTCAGCTTTTAGACAGCTCCCGTCCTGTGATTCCAAACCTCTGCCACTAGAGGGCGCCTCTACACCGCAGCCACTTTGCTAGTACAGATCTGAAGCCCGGCCTGTGACGCCGAAAACAGATTCGAAAATCGGATTTCCCAAGCTTCGCAAAATATTCCCTAATCTGCTTCCAGACGTATCCCCCTCCCTTGCCGCAGCCTAATACAACTTTCCGATTACGTCTCTTTATTGCCTACAGCCTATTTGGGTCGGAGACCGGCTGCCGGGCTTTTGGGGGTGGGGCTTCAGGCGGAAGCACTATTGTTTATTTTCGCAATCACAAGTTTCTCCCGCTTCAAAACAAAGCACTGTCTATCTTCCCAAATCGATCTGCAAAGGCGACCCGTCGCATCAACCCGTGCACAGCTCACCCAGAGCTCGTGAACTCCTCGACAGCTCAGAGCCGTGTAAAAGCGGTGCCGCTGGGCTGAACCGCGACTCCCCCCACCCCCAGCAGGGAGGAGCCCGCGCGGGTCTCACCCACAGGCAATAGAACCCAAACTATATCTACTAGACCAATCCTCTCCGTTACCTTTCCACCCAATCGATGTCCAGGCACTTCTGCCCTGCAAAAATCCTGAAAAAGCCCGGCTTTGGAGAGCCTGCAGCCGCGCCCAACTGTCTCCTCCCGGGACCTACCGCAAAGGCAAGTTCACTCAGCGACCATCTTGCCTCCCTCCAGACTTTTTTAGATGCTCATACCCATATGAACTCATTCGTCTTTTCCATTTTCCCCTTACTTTAGGTCAAACAGCATTTTTTAAATTAAAACTATTTATTTATTTTTAAAAATTACATTAAAAAAATATGAGGTCCCAATCAACCCCACCGCCCCCATCCCCCACTCCCCCCACAGCAACACTCTCTCCCATCATCGTGACACATCCATTGCACCCGGTAAGTACATCTCTGAACATCACTGCACCCCGTAGTCAATGGTCCACATGATAGCCCACACTCTCCCAAGTTCCATCCAGTGGGCCCTGGGGGGATCTACAATGTCCCGTAATTGTCTGTGAAGCACCACCCAGGACAACTCCATGACCCGAAAGTGCCTCCACATCTCATCTCTTTCTCCCATTCCCCAAACCCAGCAGCCACCATGGCTACCCTTCCCACACCCATTCCACATTTTCTCTGTGGACATTGGATTGGTTGTGTCCATTGCACATCTGTGTCAAGTGGGGGCTTAGATTCCACATGGATCCTGGATGCACTCCTCCTGCTTTCAGTTGTAGACACTCCAGGCTCCATGGTCAAACAGAATTTTTAACTCCTGTTATTATATGTAGACAGGGATATTCTGCTGGTCTGCATTGAACCTTTAATTTAAGGTCATTTTCTAGTTACGTCATCAGCTGGTACTTGGTAGTGGTCCCTCGGTGCCAGGGAGGCTCATCCCGGGGTGTCATGTCCCATGCTGGGGGGAAGGCATTGCATTTACATGTTGAGTTTGGCTTTGAGACTGGCCACATTTGAGTAACATGGAGGCTGTCAGGAGGAAACTCTTAGGCACAGTGCTGCTCTAGGCCTTGTTCTTATTTCAGGTGTATAGGCTCACAAGCATAGTCATTAGTATCAGGGGGTCACTGTTGGACCCTCATTCCTTCCTGGTCTTTACTGTTGCACCTGGGGGACTGCCGCTGCTCCCCTAGGGACCATGACAGAGCCCCCCCGGCCAGGAACCCAGTAGCCCCACAGCTGTTGTTTTTAATTGTTGCCACTATGAGTATATCCAAACATTTCCATGCACCCTGGACATATGCCCTGTATAACTCCCTGTCAACCATATATCGCCTGTCCATCACATCCCATACCAGTATTCCTCCACTGCCATTGTTGAACTACTCTGTGATCCAAAACTTCCTGAAAAGTGAAGCCCAATATAATGTCAGGTTCCCTTACTAGTAAAATGGAATATAGCGATGAGTTTAAAGGTTAGATCTAGAATACGTATTGATTTGCAAAAATTCTACATCCTATCTTTTTCTTTTCTTTTTTCCTAATTATTGAGCTTCTCTTCACAAGAGCCCTAGGTCACAGTAATTCATATATATAATATACAGTACTCCCACACATCCACCATAAAACCTTTTCCATTCCACAGTGATAACCTTTTAACTTATTCATATCATATTTACTGAAACTGATTTACAGAGTCCGAGACAATAGCTTTCAAACAAGGTGACATCTGTGCTTACATTGTGGTCCATACTTTAGGCTATACAGTTTTCTAAATTTTTTAGTTATCCTATGTTTTACATTATGGTTTACATTATTAGTCTGTCATCCCCTATATGTTTTTGGTGTAATATTACATGTTTCATATTCATCCTCGTGTACTCTCGCGAAACTCCTTGCTTGCCGCCACATTTACCTTGGTTCCATCCATTCAACATCCATTTTCCCCTCCTCTTGGGGCCCTCAGCTACAGCCAATCTCCATTTCCCAAGGAGCCACGTCCAGAGATACTTGCAACAGTGTTCAGGGCCTGATTTGCTCAACTGCCTTAATGCCCTGGGAGCGACCCTTTCTCTTGAGAGATACAGTTCCCTCTATTTGATGGCATTAGTCCTCACCAGGATGTGGGTCCACCCCCACTCTCAGTACTTGGGTCTCTACCCAATGGTACAACACACCCTGGAAAAATGAGCATTCACATATTCCCCAGGAGTCTGTACCGTGTCAGACCATCCCCTCCGAGCATCCTAAACAGGTAACACTCCTAATTATATTTTGATACGGTTTTCTCAGCATTTTACTCTCAACCAACACCTGACACTCTCCTATGTTCGTATGTTGCCCTTCCCTCCCCCCAATTTTTGGGGGCAATATTACTCATCCGCCCATCCCGAGCCCCCCTCAAACCCGCAAAGCCCCACCCAAAGGCAACCCCTTGCCCACATTTTATCTCTTCTTTGAGCTCATACTTACCACCAGCTCATCATAGATACCACCCCTGCAGATGTCAGCTCACATCCTTCCTCCACCCCCCGATTTCCTGTAAGCCTATCTTCCAGTCTCTAGCTCTCTGAGGCAGCTTGCTTATTTTATATCATTGAGGGCATGTAGTATTTGTCCTTCAATGCCTGGGTTGCTTCACTCAACGTAAGGTTCTCAAGATTCATCCATGTTATCACGTGTGTTTGTAGTGTATTTGTTCTTACAGCCGAGTAGTATTCCATTGTATGTATATACCACATTTTATTGATTCACTCATCTGTTGTTGGGCATTTGGGTTGATTCCAACTTTTGGCGATAGTGAACAATGCTGCTATGAACATTGCTGTGCACATATCTGTTTGTGTCCTTGTTTTCAGTTCTACTGGGTATATACCCAGCAATGGTATTGCTGGGTCATATGGCAAATCTATGGTTAGTTTTTTGAGAAACTGCCAAACTGTCCTCAGGAATGTTTGGATCCTTCTGCATTCCCACCAGCAGTGGATGAGTGTTCCCATTTCTTCACATCCTCTCCAGCATTTGTATTCTTCTGTTTTTTTCATAGCTGCCAATCTTATGGGAGTAATATGGTATCTCATTGTAGTTTTGATTTGCATTTCCCTGATAGCTAGAGATTTGGAGCATTTTTTGATGTGCTTTTAGCCATTTGTATTTTGTCTTTGGAGAACTGTCTGTTTAAATCTTTTTCCCATTTTTTAAATGGGTTGTTTATCTTTTTATTTTCAAGATATAGGAGTTCTTTATATGTACAAGTTATGTCTCTTATCAGATATATGGATGCCAAATATTTTCTCCCATTGTGTGGGTTCCCTTTTTACTTTCTTGACAAACTCCTTTGAGGTGCAGAAGGCTTTAATTGTGAGGAAGTCCCATTTAGCTATTTGTTCTTTTGCTGCTCGTGCTTTTGGTGTGATATTCATGAAGCCATTTCCTATTACAAGGTCTTGTAGATGTTTCCCTACACTGCTTTCCAAGGTCTTTATGGTCTTGGCTCTTATATTTAGGTCTTTGATCCATCTTGAGTTGATCTTTGTATAAGGTGTGAGATGGTAATCCTCTTTCATTCTTCTATATATGGATATCCAGTTCTCCAGGCACCATTTGTTGAATAGGCCATTCTCTCCCAGTTGAGAGGGTTTGTTCGCTTTATCAAATATTAAATGGCTATATATATGAGGTTCTATATCAGAACTTTCAATTCAATTCCATTGGTCTGTGTGTCTCTCCTTATGCCAATACGATGCTGTTTTCACTACTGCAGCTTTGTAGTATGTTTTGAAGTCAGGAAGTGTGATTCCTCCAATTTCGTTTTTCTTTTTCAATATGTCTTTGGATATTCGGGGCCTCTTTCCTTTCCAAATAAATTTCATAGTTAGTTTTTCTAGTTCCTTAAAGAAGGCTGTGTTGAATTTTATTGGTATTGCATTGAATGTGTAGATCAGTTTTGGTATAGTAGACATCTTAATAATATTTAGTCTTCCTATCCATGAACAGGGAATATTCTTCCATTTATTTAGGTCTTCTTTGATTTCCTTGAACAGTCTTGTATAATTCTCGGTGTATAAGTTTTTTTCATCTTCAGTTAAATTTATTTCTAAATACTTGATTTTTTGATTTACTATTGTGAATGGTATTTGTTTCTTGATTTCCTCCTGATCTTGCTCATTATTGGTGTATAGAAATGCTACTGATTTCTGCACATTGATCTTATAGCCTGTTACTTTACTAAACTTATTTATGCGTTCTAGAAGCTTTATTGTAGACCTCTCAGGGTTTTCTATGTATAGGATCATGTCATCTGCAAATAATTAAATTTTGACTTCATCCTTTCCAATTTGAATGCCTTTTATATCTGGTTCTTGCCCCAGTGCTCAAGCAAGTACTTCTAAGACAATGTTAAATAGAAGGGGAGAGAGTCAGCATCCTTGTCTTGTTCCTGACTTTAGAGGGAAGGATTTTAGGATTTCTCCTTTGTAAACAATGTTGGCTGTAGGTTTTTCATATATACTCTTTATCATGTTCAAAAAATTTCCTTGTATTCCGATCTTTTGGAGTGTTTTTATCAAGAAAGTGTGCTGTATTTTGTCAAATGCTTTTTCTGCATCTTAAAGATATAATCAAGTGATTTTTTTCTTTCAGTCTATTTATATGGTGTATTACATTGATTGATTTTCTTATATTGAACCATCCTTGCATACCTGGAATGAATCCCACTCGGTCATGGTGTATAATGCATTTAATGTGTTATTGAATACGATTAGCAAGTATTTTGTTAAGTATTTTTGCGTCTAGGTTCATTAGAGAAATTGATCTGTAGTTTTCCTTTCTTGTGGTGTCTTTGTTTGGCTTTGGTACTAGGGTAATGTTGGCATCATAGAAGGAGTTAGGCAATGTTCCTTCTGTTTCGATTTTTTGGAAGAGTTTCAGCAGGACTGCTGTTAGTTCTTTCTGGAACATTTTGTAGAATTCAGCTGTGAAGCCATCTGACCCTGGGCTCTTCTTAGTTGAGAGGTTTTTAATGACTGATTCTATCTCTTTACTTGTGATTGGTTTGTTGAGATCATTCTTTTCTTCTTTCATCAATATAGGCTGCTTATGTGTTTCTAGGAATTTGTCCATTTCCTCGGAATTGTCATTTTTGTTGGAATATAGTTTTTCAAAGTATCCTCTTATCATAATCTTTATTTCTGTGAGGTCAGTGGTGATATCTCCTTTCTCATTTCTTATTTTGTGTATTTGCATCTTCTCTCTTTTTCCTTTGTTAGTCTCACTAAAGGTTTGTCAATTTTATTGATCTTCTCAAAAAACCAGCTCTTCGTCTTGTTTATCTTTTCAAATGCTTTCTTATTTTCTATTTCATTTAGTTCTGCTCTTATCTTTGTTATTTCCTTCCTTATTCTTCCCATTGGATTACTTTGTTGTTGTTTTTTTCTCTAATTCCTCCAAATGTGCAGTTAGTTCTTCAATTTTGGCTCTTTCTTCTTTTTTGACATATGAATTTATGGCTATAAATTTCCCTCTCAGTATTGCTTTTGCTGCATCCCATAAATTTTGGTATGTTGTGTTATCATTATCATTTGTTTCAAGGTAGTCATTTATTTCTTTTGAGATATCCTCTTTGACCCACTGTTTTTCTAAGATTGTGCTGTTTAATTTCCAAATCTTGGTGTGAAATATGGGCCTCTGGCCCTTGCAGATTTCCACCTTCACTCCACTGTGGTCAGAGATATTATTTTGTATGATTTCAATCTTTCTGAATTCATTAAGCCTTTCATTGTGGCCTAGCATATGGTCTATCTTGGAGAGTGATCCATGTGCACTTGAGAAAAATGTGTATCCTGCTTTGTTAGGGTGTAATGATCTGTATATGTCTTTAGATCCAGCTCCTCTAATATACTGTTCAAATACTTTGTTTCTTTAGTGATTCTCTTTTGAGATGTTCTGTCCAGAGTTGATTGTGGTGTATTAAAATCCCCCACTATAATTGTAGATGCATCTATTCTTTCTCTTAGTTTTTCCAGCATTTGCCTCACCTATTTATAGGCGCCCTTGTTAGGCGCATAAATATTTATGATTGTTCGTTCTTCTTGAGAGAGTGTCCCTTTCACTAATATGTAGTATCCTTCTTTGTCTCTCACAATTGTTTCGCATTTAAAGTCTATATTGTCTGATATTAATATAACTACTCCTGCCTTTTTTTGGTTATTGTTTGCTTGTAAGATTTTTTTCCAACCATTCACTTTGAGCCTCCATGAATCTCTGGGTCTAAGATGTGTCTCTTGTAGACAGCATATAGATGGGTCATATTTCCTTATCCAATGTCCCAGTCTGAATCTTTTGATAGGTGAGTTTAATCCATTGACATTCAGTGTTATTACTTTCAAGGAATTATTTATGTTAGCCATATTTTGATTGGACTTGTGATTGTTATATTTTGTTTGTTTTTTCCTTCTCTTTTTGTCTTTTTTGTTGCTCTTACACTCTCCTCCAACTCTGCCTGTCCTGTTTTTTCCTTTCTTCCTGCAGAACTCCCTTTAGAATTTCTTGTAGGGGAGGTTTCTTGTTGGCATATTCTTTCAGTTTCTGTTTATCTGTGAATATTTTGAAGCCTCCATCATTTATGAATGCTAGTTTAGCTGGATAGAGTATTCTTGGTTGGAAATTTTTTATTTTTAGTACCTTGACTATATCATACCTCTTCCTTCTTACCTCCATGGTTTCAGATGAGAAATCGGCACTTAATCTTATGGAGCTTCCCTTGTATGTGATGGTTTTCATTTCTCTTGCTGCTTTTAGAATTTTTTCTTTGTCTTGAGCATTGGATATTTTGACAAGTATATGTCTTGGGGTGGGCCTGTTGGGGTTTATGACGATTGGGGTGTGCTGTGCTTCTTGGATATGTACATCTGTCTCTTTCAGTAGATTTGGGAAGTTTTCAGCCATTATTTCCTGCAACTCACCTTCTGACCCCTTTCCCTTCTCTTCTCCTTCTGGGATGCCTATAACACATATGTTTGACCGTTTTTCATTGTCATTCAGGTCCCTAAGTCCTAGCTGGATTTTTTCTATCTTTTTATCGATCAATTCTACTATCTGTTTGATTTCCGATGTACTGTCTTCCACATCACTAATTCTCTGCTCTGCCTCTTCTAGTCTGCTGATATTTGCTGCGAGTTTATTTTTTTTATTGATTTTGTAAAAATATTACATTAAAAAATATGAGGTTCCATTCAACCCTACCACTCCCACCCCACCGCTCCCCCCCCCAGCAACCCTCACTTCCATCATCATGGCGAGTGTATTTTTGATTTCTTGAACTGTGGTGTTCATTCCCATCATATCTCTTACCTTTTTGCATATTTCTGCAATTTCCCCTCCAAGTGTTGTTTTCATGTTGTTAACCTCTTCCTTTACTTCATTAAATTTTTCGGTGATATATGTTCTGAGATCTTTAATTACTTGTGTGAAGTACTGCTCCCCTTCCTGGTTTTCAGTTTGTTCATTGGATTCAGTCATGTTTTCCTGATTACTGGTTTGGTTTGTAGATTTTTGTTGCTGTCTGGTCATCATTTTATCTTGACGGGTTTAATCATTTCCTTAGCTTTTTGTTTAGTCTTGGGGATTAATTAGCTGTTGTTTTTGCATAAGTTTTATATCTTCTCTTTGTCACTTTGTTCTTCTTATTCTAATTTCTTATTGCTGGCTGAGTTCAGTTTGAAGGAAAGTTAGGTCCAGGGAAAGGCAATTGTGTAAGCAAGGAAAAAGTGTCAAGTAGTATTGGTGATAAATGTTAACAGCACAACAATATGAGATCTGGGAGGATGGATATTAGGTTCATGTAAGTTGTGTAGAGTTATAGCAGTAGGTAGAGTATCTATAATGAGGTACTCGAGTGAATATGGGAGGAATATGGTATGAATTAAAAAGCTAGTGCTTTTTTGAGATAGGGAAAGAGAAAAGAAAGGCAATAGTTTCAAGAGTGGATAAAAGACAGAAAACAAAACAAAGGTATTAGAAATTAAGAGTTAGACACTTTGGGTATCAAAGAAAGGGAGGGGGAATATAGGAGAGACAGTAGATGATGGAGTATATCAAGATGTAGGGGAAAGTTGATAGTGTAGGTAGCCAAAATCAATTCACACAGAAATGAGACAACGGAGGATGAGGAAACCCAGCAAATGTGAGGTGTTCCCTGTAGCACCTATTGTATAATTAAGATAAAATAAAAGAATAAGAAAATGAGGGATGAGAGAGAAAAAAAGAGAAGAAAGAAGAAAGAAAAAGGGGGTGCATAAAGGGAGGGGAACAAGTAGGGAAAATAAAAAAAGATATAGAACAACCACAACAGCAACAACAACAACAAAAAAACCCTGAATAACTGAAATAAAAAGACTTTGGGGGATACACTGGGAGAAAAGACTAGGAGATAATGCTATGTTAGCAATGAGGACATTAAAAAATAAATAATATAAAAACAAAAACAAAACAAAACAAAACAAAAAAGAAAAAACGCAAACATTGTGGGCTAGGACATTCAAGGTCCTCAGATGGACCTCAGAGCATGATGGATTCAGGGATGGAAAGTCTGTGACATTGAAGACTCAAGAGGTGTGAGTCTCTGGGGTGTGGGCCACCAGGGTTTAGGGGACTCAGACCTGGCAACCTCAAATCTGGCTAACAGGGAGCCTGGGCACACTGCAGTGCAACACAGCCTTCAGGGATCCCCATAGCTGGGTGCCAGCCCTATGGGAGAGATCACAGCCACAAACTCTAACCTATGTGTCTGAACCCCACATGTCACTCACTCACTCAGGTCTCTTCTGTGGCTGTATCACCAATTTGACTTTAGGACACCTCCCACCCTGTAAGCCCCCAGAACGGCCACCTGGGGGCACCTCTACACTGCATCCAATTTAATGACGCAGATCAGTAGCCAGGCCTAGGGGTGGGGCTCCAGCTGGAAACACCAATAACAGTGTCCAAAACCGAAATTCCCATGCTTCGCAAAATATTCCCCTAATCGGCTTCCAGACGTCTCCCACCCTGCCAGTCCCTGAAATAGTCTCCTGGTGATGTCTCTTTATTGTGAACAATTTAAGGCTGCTGCAGATTGGCAGCCAGCCTTTGGGGGCGGAGCTCTAGGTGGAAGCACTATTATTTGTGTCCGCAATCAAAAATTCCCTGCCTTGCATTAAAACTCTCATTTGTCTCCCCAAATCGGTGTGTGAATGCCTCCTGCCCTGTTAGCCCCCCAATAGCCTGCTCAGGGTTTATGAATTCTCCAGTACCACAGAGCCTCCAGAAATCTCCACCAGAGGGCTGGTGCCGCAGCTCCACCCACCCCAGGAGGGAGCATCCTGCACACAGCCCCCACCTCTGTGTAACAGAGCCTCAATTTTATCTTATACACAAATTTTCTCTGTTACCTTCCCACCAAATCGATGTCCAGACATCTCCTGCCCTGCAAAATCCCAAAACAGCCTGGTCCCAAAGAATTTCCAATGCTGCCCAGCTGCTTCTTTGCAGAAGAGAATATCAGGTGCACTCACTCAGCCACCATCTTGCCCCGCCTCCTCACAATCCCTTTCTTATAATGGATTTTATTACATCTAGCCTAATTTACACACTCTGTTTAAATTATTTTTATTTTTTCAATTTATCTTCAAAGGAGCTTTAGGTTACAGGAAAATCATACAGAAAATATAGGAGATTCTCATATAACCAAGGTCCTCCCCCTTTTCCATGCACCTCTATTAATAACATTTTACATGTGGATGGTACATTTGTTACAATTGTTGTACAAATATTGAGGTACTGCTACTAACCATGGTAAATGGTTTACATTTTGCATTGTACACTTTTATAGTTTTTTTCCCACTCTATTCCATATTTTATTCCTCCATCCTGAGGACCTGGGATGGTGATGCCCACTCCACCTCTCAATTGAAAGGGGGCTTAGATCCCACATGGCTGATGGACGCAACTCTCTTGCTTTCAGTTGTAGACTCTCTTGGTTCCTTGGTGTGGTGGTTGACTATCCTCGCCTCCTTGTTAGGTGACTTGGGTAAGTCCAATGAACTGGAGAGTAGGTTTTGCAACTCTGCTGAGGCTCAGGGCCCAGCTGGCACTTGGACAGTCCAAGGATTCAAGTCTCCTGGGCATACACCCACCTCAATGCCAACCACAGGTTCCGTAAAAGTGACAGAAGAGGCAAGTGTAGAGAAGACACATCTGAGTCCAACTCCATCACTCTCAGGAGCACAAACACCAAATTAGGGCCCACCAGCAAGACACTGAACTCCAGGGTCATCTGCCATGACTGTAGGACCAGAGTGTCTCTGTAGCCTTCAGGATTATCACAAAGTATCTATACTTTGGCTATCTCTGAGATCCTGCTGAGACATGTATAAGTGTGACCCCTCTGATGATCTCCTGACTCATTATGAAGTCTCTTAGCCATATAAACTCTTTTGACTTTACCATTTGTCACTTTTATTCAAGGTCTTTTTCTAGCTGCATCACCAGCTGGAGCTTGGTAGTAATCCCTTGGTGCCAGGGAGGATTATTCCTGGTAGTCATGTCCCATGCTGGGTGGAAGGTAATGGATTTATATGCTGAGTTTGGCTTAGAGAGTAGCCACATTTAAGCAACATGGAGGCTGAGTCTCTTTTATTAGAGTCTGAGTTGCACTCTAATGACATGGTTGAATCAAAGCCCTAATCTTAACATAACTTAATCAGATGTTTCAGCTGAATCTAATACAATCAAAAGGTTATCATGCCTAGAGGAACAGACCAGTTTACAAACATAATCCTTCTTTTTGGAATTCATAAATAATCTCAAACTGCAACAGCTATCATAGAGTATCCCTAACTGTATTCTTAACCATCTTTCCCATTGTATTATCCACTGCTCTCTTACATCTAATATCATTCAGGTGGTGGCAAAACCGATACTTTCTCAGAGGCTGCCCATATTTCCTCTAGTTAGGTAACTCCTACCCACCCAGCCCTATCTTTCTGTTTATGGTCTTCATAGCACTTATGTCTATCTCAAATCATTTGGTTGTTTGGTTGTTTATTGTTTCCTCTCACTCTTCTGCCCTATGTATGCTCCACAAGAGCATGGGATGATTGTGTTTGACCACCCCCCCCCAGTATATCTCCAGAATCTGGCATGTAGTATGATCTTAATGAACATTTTGTGAGGGAATAAATGTCTCCTGAACACACCCCTGTATATTCTAACTTGGAACATTTAATCAGAATATTTCCATTAACTGGACTGTATTCTTCCCTATCCACCCAATCCTTCTTGTCCTCCATGACAGATTCAAATCCTGCCTCTTCCATGAAGGTTTCCCTGGCCACCTTAGCCCACAGAGAGTCTTTTCTTCTCTACTACAGTCTTAACTGTTTTTGCTATGAATTTTGCAATTTTGTTCTTTACTGTATTATATTCCACCCTACTTGTTTCCTTTGTGTTTGTGTTATCTCTCCAGCTAGATTGTGTTCACAATAATTTCTTTCTTTTGATCAGTTATAGCTCTTCTGTTTCATCTAAAAGTAAAAATGATTTTGGTTGGGTTTATTTAGTGATCAGATCATGCAGTAAGGCACAGGAAACAGCTTCTTGTTTGGTCCAAGGACTACATGCAGCATTTAAAAAAATACAGATTCTGAGGCCCCACTTCCATAGTTTCAGAGGCTGTAGTCTTGAGTGGAGCTTTGAAATCTCCATTTTAAAGAAGATTCTACTGATACACAAACTTTGAGAGCCAGTGATTTAACAAGACTCATCCTGGTCCTGGCTCAGCCACTAGCAGCTTTGTGATGGAGTCTTACCTATCTGTCCTCTCTGGGCTTCTGTTTCTTCATATGAAGGATGAGAAGTTTGGGCAGTGCTGAGAACCAGTTCAGCTACTGGTTGGCTCAAAGGGAAGGCAGTGCAGAACTTTAAGAAATAAAGGAATAGAGAGAGACACACACACAAGTGAGGAAATAAAGATGGGACCAGGGGACTCACAGCTTCTGGAACTACGAGCCTCAACCCTCATTTCCACCTCGTATTGATTGGAAACTACCAAGCAGCCATTCGCTATCAGAACTGCTACATCATCTACAATAATAGGGAACAACTGCAACATCTACAATAGGGAACAGATGCAACATCTACAATAGGTAACGGGTCATACAAAGTTCAAATGCAATTTACAATATTTTCCCACAGGGCAGAGTGACCTTTCAGCTCTAAAAATCAGCAGGTTTATGTTCCTTAAACTCCTGAAGGGTAAATTCTTTGGCTTGCATATCTTAGACTCTCAATTTAAGCACATTCAAGTATAGTACCTTAAATGTGGTAGGTGGTTAATATACATTGGGTAAATGAATGAATGGAGTATTCTGGGAAGCAGGAGAAGAGAAGCTCATTACAATCCAGAGGCAATAGTGTTGTGAACTGCACTGGGTTAGAATCCCAGTATTTTCCAAGTCTTGTGATCTCTCTGAATCTCATTTTACTCATCTATAAACTGGAGGTGTTAATAGTACCTCCTGCATAGGGTTTTTGGAGGATGAAATGAGAACTATTCAAAATGTTTAGCACAGAGTCTGGTACATAATAAACACTTTATATATATATATATATATTTTTTTTTTTTCCCCCTTAGGAGGTATCAGGCATTGAACCCAGGACCTTGTACATGGGAAGCAGGCACTCAACCACTGAACTACATCCACTCCCCCTTTATTTTTAATTAGGTCACCTCAAGGAAGAACAAATGGTCAATTTTCAATGAGGCAGAACTTTAACTTCAACCATATCCCAGACTCTTAGGGTTCCCCCTTCCACACTGGCCAGACTTCCAGCTTTCCCTAGGCCCATAAGTGAAAGGAGAAGAACAACCAATATTGTGGGGAAACCCATAAAGGACCTGGATATGAAGGCAGGGCTTGGAAACCTGGCTGATTTGATAGCCACAGCTGGTAAGGACCTGAGTTAGGACTTTGGAGTTATAGTCTGGACTCTTGGAGCATACCGTAACTTGTGTGTGGACTGGGAAAACATTTCAAAGTTTCATTAAGGTCATCATCAGTGGGATTGGAAAGAGTTTGGGGTATGGAGTGAGAAGATTAGGGTTCAAGTCTTAGTTCTTGTAGGAAGCCTTCCTTGACCTCTCTGTAACCCCATTCCCCAATATGGGTTAGGTGTTCCTTCTCTATGTTCTCAACAGAGCCTATTTATTTTCCTTATCATGGTATCTGCTTTCTGTTGTCACTACCTCCTCACTGTCACTTATAGTAGACTACTGAGCTCCTTGAGAGTGGGGACCAAGTCTTGTCCTGGACAAAGAGCATATTACCTGGGTGGGGCAGGAAATGTTCGTGGTATTTTCCTTGAGCTTAGTTGTTGATTACCTATGAGATTTTGGACAAGTCAATTAACCTTTTTAAGTGCTATAAGAGGGGGTAAATCTGATGATTTAACAGGGTTAGTGTGGGGTTCAAGTACTCTGTAACCTATAAGAGAATCATTATTATTTCTTCTTTTATTCCTCTTGTCCTCATCCCTCCTGACTTTCTGATCTTTTCCTACACCTAATTTTCCATCCCTTTAGGACTCCACTTTCTGTTCTCTAGGCTACTTTATCACCAAATCTGGAAAAGGACTCCATGTTAATGTGCTAGTGAGTATTAACTGGGGATATAGTTACATTTCAACAACTTGCTTTTCCTGTCTTAGCAGAAAAGAGTAAAGAGTAATGGTGCTTAGGACAGGAAGTTTTTGTTGTTGTTAGGGGTCCTTGCATGTCAAACTTCAAAATGGCCTGGTGTGAGGCCACCTACTTTGTATTCACATAAGGCTTACCATTTTCTATACAAAGTGCATTCTCATCCAGGAAAGCATGCAGGAAATACCTGAGGTCTCTAATATCTTATGAAGCCTCCAAGAGCACACAGAACAGATCTCTAGCAAATTGCCTTCTTTCTCCCTGAATTTGAAGTCACATTGACTAAAGAGGTCTGTTGATGAGTTCTGTTCCAGGCTTGGAAATCAGATCTAGTTCTCAGAAAACCCTGGAAAGATTATTTCTGCTAATCCCTCTAAGTAGCTTCTGAGGCTTTTCACATGCTCAAAAGAATAGCCTAGGGCTTTTTCTGGGGTCCAGTGTTGAACTCCTTTGGAAAGAGGTGTTATTCCTGGTTAAAAGTTCCTCTGGTGCTATTAATCTTGAACAGAAATAAGTTTTGTGCCTGAAATAATGCCAAGGATTTTGTGTGTGTTGAGGATGGGGAGGGGAAGGTGAGTGATTTACTAGCTGAGGATAATTTGAGTTTGTGGGTGTGGGCAGGATCCAGGGGAATGCCTGCATGGTCTGTGGGCATGAATATATATGTACATGATTTATAAATTTGTCCTTTGGTTATTTTCAGAAATCTCTAGTGTTGGAGTTAGCCATGAAAGTAAATTGTTCTTCCTTGCTGCCTTATGTGTAAGGTATACTTCTGGTAGCATTGCTCCTGATTGTGTTGAGGCCTGAATCCCCAGGGTACGAGAGCTTGCTATGCTGGGTTTCAGTGTTCCCCATTCAGAAGGTGGGGAATTTGGATAAGTTTTGGAAAAGTGATTCAGGAGATGTTGGACCAAAGGACATGCTTTTGTCAGAAGTTGGTTGTCTGGAGGCTGGCAGGTTATCATGGAACTTGCCCCCCCCCCTTTCTTTTCTTATGTTTCTTGCCTATTTATCCAGAGAAAGGGTGAAGAAGAGGGAAAAAGCTGAACCTCTCCTCCTTTCAGTTGGAACATTCCTTGTGAAGTCAGTGGCAGGCTGTTCCACCAGATTGCCCTGTGATCCAGCCCCTGCCATGAGCTCCGATGAAGCCTCTAATCATACGTGTATTGGAATTTCACCTTTTCTCTGTGGTATACTCAAATGAATCTATTCTCTGAATGTGGTCAATTTAACTTATAAATGTGGATGCTATGTTGTTCATGGGTCAAAAGGTGATTGGCAAGTGATTTTCTTTCAGTGCTGTGGACTACAGGTCACTTACTTGTTGGACCAAGTTGGGATGGGGTGGGCAGGATCTCCTTGAGGATGAGAGAAGTTACCAAGTGGAAACCTGAAAGCCTAATGTGTGACCTGAATGGTGGCATTTTTCTTCTTTTTTTCAAAATCACTGAATTTCAGTTTTTACAAATACTCTTAGAAAAATTCAGGGAACTAAGGCTTTGCATATGAAGAACTCTATTACATGCTCCATATTTCTGCAAATAATTCTATTGGCTGCATTAACAAACACAGAAACAAAGTGTTGTGTTTTTTTTAAAGCTGTAAATCACTGCATTTATATTTACAAAAAGTCATGAATAAACATGAATTTTTCCTTTATTAGGAGGACTTAAATAGATTTTTTAAACATTAAGGCAGTGATGATTCTAAAACATAATGAAATTCTAAGTTAAAGATTTGTTTTGAAACCCATATTCATGGGCAATTGTGACTAAAGCAAACTATTTCATCTACTAAATTGAGCTCACCTGCCCAAGATTTAAGTTCTTTACCTATTATCAACACTTCCTCTGTATCTGATGTATGGAATATGAATTAGTAGCAACATCATAATTTTACTTTAATGAATTATTAGTCTTTTGTTAGTTTTTCTTTTGAGGATTTAGCACTCACTAGTATAAGCATGCACACAGGAAGGGACAAAGTATTTCTTTGTAAACTTAGATCACTTGCACACTGCACAAATTCTTACTTTTCTTAACTGTCAGCAATTAAGCAGAATCTCCCAAACAGAAAACCCCAAAAGCATATTTGACCGTATTCCCATCTCAAAAAAAAAATGTTCTTGGGAATTGTGGGAAGATGGCATTGGATTAGGCAGGCAGGGGCCAATTCTCACAAAAACAATGGAGAAAGAGCCAAAAGCTGTCCAAGGGACCAGCTTTAGGGATCAGCAGACCAGGACAGTGCTTCACAACTCCCAGGACAGTGATGGACAGAAAGATGAAGAGCCCCAAACAACAAACGTGAAGTACCAAGTCCCCATAGTGGCTGGGAAATGCTCCCCTCCCCCACCCCCAAGATATTAAGCTGGGGTAAAACCCCTGGCTCACTGCAGCTGAGAGAGGAGTAGATATCTTCCTCCCTGTCAGCTGTTACAAGGGGAAGGGGAAGAGAGAGTATGTGGGCTTTTGTTCAGTGAATTCAGCCAGAAGAGCTTGCTTTGAATCTTGGCTCCAGCCAAAACACAGGAAAATGGAGATTTCCTCTCTGTGGAAAGGTGCACCAATGCATGTCATCTGCTGACCAGTCTAGAAATTGTAACAACAAAAACTGCTTTTGGCTTTCTCTGCACTCTAACTCCTGGGAGAAAATCTGTGCTCCATTAGTGAGTCCCTGGTATGATTTTGATAACTTAAGCTGGGCAATTTTAAAGACTTAGAATAAGTTGAACCAAATATCAAGAAGAACTGTGCAAAAAATCAGAAACCAAAAAAAAAAAAAAATAGGCAAGAGAGAAATTGGCCATCAGAGGAAAGTTACAAACATATTCAGATGCCTAGACATCAGAAAAATACTACAAGCCATACTAGGAAACATGAAGAGATGGCCCAGCCAAAGGAACAAACCAAATATCCTGAAGAGATACAGGATCTAAGACAATTAATCAATGATAATCACACAACTCTTCTAAATTAATTTTAAAAATTGTAAGAAAATATGACTAAAGAGATAAAATATATTAAGAAGACACTACAAAGAAAAGTAACCGACATTATGGGAATGAAAGACACAATGGATGAGATTATAAAAATACATTAGAGGCACTTAAGAGCAGATTTGAATTGCTTGAAGAAAGAATTAGTGATTTTGAAGACAGAACATTTGAACTGGAAAAAACAGGAGAACAGAAAGAGAAGAGAATGGAAAAATGGAACGGAGTCTCAGGGAATTGAATGACAATGTGAAATGCACAAACATATGCATTATTGATATCCCAGAAGGAGAAAAGAATGGAAAAGGGAAAGAATATTTGAGGAAATAATGACCCAAATCTTCCCAACCCTTATGAAAGACATAAATATCAATATCCAAGAAGGACAATGCACCCCAAACAGAATAAATTTGAATCAAACTACCCTGAGATATCTAATATTCAGAATGACAAACATCAGAGATAGAGAGAGGATTCTAAAAGATGCAAGAGTAAAGCAAAGCGTCACATACAAGAGAAACTTGATGTAAGGACACGACCAAGTTGAAAGTGAAAGGTTGGAAAAAGATATTCCATGCAAATAGTAATCAAAAAAGAGCCTGAAGTAGTGATAGTAGTATCAGACAAAATAGATTTTAAACACAAATTGGTTATAGAGATGAAGAGGATCATTATATATTAATAAAAGGGGCAATTTATCAAGAAGTAAGTATTCTAAATATTTACGCAGCTAACTTCAGTGCCCCAAAATACATGAGACACACATTGACAAAGCCAAAGGGAGAAATAGATGCCTCTATAATATGAGTTGGAGTCTTCAGTACACCACTCTCAGTTTTGAATAGAATATCTGGACAGAGGATAAGTGAAACAGAGAGTTTGAATAATATGATAAATGAGCTAGATCTAAAAGACATCTATAGAGCATTGCACTCCAAAATAGCAGGATATACATTCTTTTCAAGTGCTCATGGATCCTTCTCCAAGATAGACCATATGTTGGTCCAGAAGACAAGTCTCAATAAATTTCAAAAGATTGAGATTATAGAAAACACTTTCTCTGATCATAACAGAATGAAGCTGGATGTCAATAATGGATGGAAAAAGGGAGAATTTATTAATATATGGAAATTAAACAACACACTCTTAAATAATCAGTGGTTCAAAGAAGAAATTGCAAGAGAATTCATCAGATATCTTGAGAGGAAGGAAAATGAGAACACAGCATATCAAAATCTATGGGACACTGCAAAGGCTGTACTGAAAGGGACCTGTACAGCCCTTAATGTTTACATTAAAAAAGAAGAGCTCAAACTGAAGATCTAACTGCACACCAGGAGGAACTAGAAAGAGAACAGCAAACTAAGCCCAAACCAAGCCAAAGGGAAGGAATAGTAAAGAGCAGAGCAGAAATAAATGAAATCAAGAACAAAAAAAAGATAGACTCAACAAAACCAAAAGTTGGCTCTTTGAGAAGATCAAGAAAATTGAAAAATATCTACATTCAAGTGATTGTTGACATGGCTATCAAGTCCTCTCAGCTGGGCCAGAACAGTCTATTCAACAAATAATGGTGGGAAAACTGGAAAGTCATATCCAAAAGAAAGAAAAAGGACCCTTATCTTATACCTTATACAAAAATTAACTCAAAATGGATTAAAGACCTAAATATAAAAGCAGCACCCATAAAACTTTTAGAAGAAAATATAGGAAACATCTTCAAGATCTTGTGGTAGGTGGTAGTTTCTTAAACCTTAAACCCAAAGCAGGAGCAACAAAAGAGAAAATAGATAAATTGGACTTCCTCAAAATTAAACACTTTTGCACCTAAAAGGACATTGCAAAAAGTTTGAAAGTCAGCCAACTCAATGGGAGAAAATATTTGGCAATAACTTATCCGATAAGAGTTTAATATCCATGATATATAAAGAGATCATACAGCTGAACCATAGAAGGAAAACTATCAAATTAAAAATGGGCAAAAGACTTGAAAAAACTTGTCCAAAGAAGAAATACAAATGGCAAAGAAACACATGAAAAAATGTTCAATATCACTAGCAATTGGGGAAATGCAAATCAAGAGTACAATGCCAAATTCAGCATATAAATGCATTACATTCCCCCCAGCATGGGACATGACTCCTGGGGATGGGCCTTTCTGGCCCCGAGGGATTGCTAACAAGTACCAACAAGCAATGCATCTGGGAAAAAACAAACAAACACCTTGACCAAAAGGGGGAAAAGCTAAAAACAATGAGTTTGTATGGCTAAGAGACTTCAAAGTGAGTTGGGACTTCAAAGTGAGGTAGCACTTATGTGCATCTCAACAGGATCTCATTGACAGCCAAAGTAGACACTACCCAAAATAGTGAAGCTCCTCAGGAATATGGAGACATCCATACACTGTAGTCAGGGAAGATAGCTCAGAAACTTGGCCCCTTGCCAGTGAGCCCTAATTTCGTATTTATACTCCCCAGTGGGACAGAGTTAGACTCAGCAGTGATTTCCCTCTGCAGAACTCTTCTGTCCTTCTTTTTGAACCTATAATTAGTACTAGAGTTGGCAGTTGTACCTCCAAGAGACTTAAATCTTTGGGCTGTCCATGTGCCAAATGAGCCCTGAATCTCAACGGAGTTGCAACACATACTTTCCAGTCCAATGGACTAACCCAGGACATCTAACAGGATATGATGGACAAACAACATACCAAGGAACCGAGAGTGCCTACAACTGCAAAAGGAGAGTCCCCTCCATCAGATGTATGGGCTTGAAGACCCCTTCAATTAATGATGGAGTGGGCATCACCATCCCAGAGTCCTCAGGATTGGGAAATGAACTATGGACTAAAAGAGATGTACTAGTATTCTACTATAGACTTATTGTGATTCCAGCAATGGAAAAAATACCATTGTTGTGGAGGCAGTGACCCATGGATGTTAGGGAGAGGGAAAAATAGGTGTAACAGGGGGGGCATTTTTGGGACTTGGGAATCATCCTGAATGACATTACAATGACAGACACAGGCGGTTATATATCTGGCAATAACCTACAGAGATGAATGGGGGAGAGTAAAATACAATGTAAACTATAATTCATGCTTAGCAGCAATGCTCCAAAATGTGTTTATCAATTGCAATTAATGTAACACACTGATGAAAGATATTGCTAATGTAGAAAACAAGGGAGGGGTGGGGAGCAGGGCATATAGGAATCCCCTATATATTCTCTGTAACATTTCTGTAATCAAAGTATCTTTTAAAAATAAAAAAAGTGAAAAGAAAAAAGAAAAAAAGAGTACAAGGAGATATCACTGCACACTTATTAGACTGACCACTATTAAAAAGTTGGAAATCAGGAAAGTGGATGTGGCTCAACCTCTTGTGTGCCTGCCTTATTACATGTGAGGTCCTGGGTTCAGATCTCAGTGCCTCCTGGAGAAGGCAAACAAATTATGAGCAGACAGATGAGAAAGCCATCAGGGAGGGGGAATAAATAAAGAGAAATAAAGCAAATAAAATAAATCATTAAAATATTTGGAAATCTGTAAAAGTTGGAGAGGATGTGGAGAGATAGGATGCTTATTCACTGTTGGTGGGAATGTAGAATGGTACAGCCACTGTGGAGGACTGTTTGGCAGTTCCTAAGGAAGTTGAATATAGACTTGCCATGGGACCCAGCAATACCATTGCTAGGTATATAGTGAGAAGTATTGAAAGCAGTGACATGAATAGACATAAACACAACAGTCTTCACAGAAGCATTATTCATGATAGCCAAAACTTGGAAACAACCCAGGTGTCCATCAACTGAGGAATGAATATACAAATTGTGGTATATACACGCAATGGAATATTATGCAGTGGTATGAAGAAATGAAGTCCTAAAGCATATGACAATCTGAATGGAACTGAAGGACATTATGTTGAGTGAGTGAAGCAAGCCAGACACAAAAGGTCAAATACTATATGATTGTGCTAGGTGCTATTATGAACTAAATATATTATGTAAACTCATTGAATTAATAACTAGAAGAGATCACCAGAAAATAGAATGAGGGTAGAAAATGGAAAGCTGATGGTTAATCTGTGCGGACTTCATAAAAGTGTTGTTTGTAAATGTTTTGAAATGAATAGAAATGGTGAAAGCACATCATCATATTGAGTTTATAAATAGCAGAGGTATTATATGGGTATGACAATGGTTGAAAGGGAAAGCCTAAACACATTTGTAATATATTAATAGAAGGAAAGCTAAAAAATGTATCATGGGACTGTATAGCATAGTGAAATCTCATGTAAAATACAAACATGGGTGATATTGCATATATAAGACTGTTTTTACAGAATATAAATACGAATATCTAGAGAGAAGGAAACAGAATAGAAGCTATGTATGGCAGGGGAAGCATAGAGAGATTGAGAGGTGATGAGTTTTGTTTGTTTTGTTTATTATTATTGTTTTACTGGAATAATGAAAATGCTCTAAAAATGATTGGAGTGATGAATGCACAACTATGTGATTATACTTATTATCATTGATTGTACACTTTGGATGGAGTTATGCTTTATTAATATGTATCAATGAAATTGATTTGTTAAAAAAAGAGCAAAAAATATAGTAAAATTATAAAAAAGGTAGTATTATCAGTTTAACAAATGTTCCACACCAATGCAAGCAAGGTGCAAGGTGTTGGTGTTGGTGTGGTATGTGGGAATCCTGTATCTTATCATGGCTGTATTGTAAATTCACAACTTCTCTAATTACTGATTGCAAAACAAAACAAAAAGAAAGAATATGTGCCAGTTTCTCATCAGAAAGCATGGAGGCAAGAGAAGTCAATAGGATGACATATTTAAAGAGCTGAAATTTTTTAAAAAGCCAGTCAAGAATCTATGTCCAGCAAAACTGTCTTTTAAAAATGAGGGTGAGATTAAGACATTTCCAGATAAACAAAAGTTGAAGGAGTTTGTGATCACTAGATCAGCCTTACAAGAGATGCAAAGAGAGTTCTGCATGTTGAAAGGAAAGGACAATAGACAATAGATTAAAACCACATGAAAACAAAGATCACTTGTGATGGTAATGACATGGATAAACATAAATGCCAGTATTCTTATATTTTTGGTTTGTAACTACACTTTTTACCTCCTACAGGACCTAAAAAGCAAATACCTAAAATGTAATGATAAATCAGTGGCTTTATAATGTATAAATATGTAATTTGTGACAAGAACGACATAAAAGTTGGGGAAGGAAAGGTATAGGGATTTAGTTTGTGTATACTATTGAAGTGAAGTTGGTATCAAAACAAATGAGTTTGTGATACATTTGAAATACTAAATTTATGCACCATGGTAACTACAAAGAAAATATCAGAGAATATGTAAGCTCATAGAGACAGAAATTAGAGTACAGGAAGCCAGGAGTGTGGGGCAGGGAGAATGAGACGTTAATGCATAATGGGTATAAGCTTTCTGTTTGGGGAGACTGGAAAATTGTTATCATTGTGAATATGATTAATCCCACTGAATGATATGCTTGGGAGTGGTTGAGATGGGAATGTTTGTTTTATATATCTTCCTACAATTAAAAAAAAGAGCAACTAAAGAGGCAATGACATGTAAATGCAATGTGTGATCCTGGACAGGATCTAATAAGGGAGGAGAAAGACTCAAAAGGACATTACTGGGATATGAAGAAATTAGAAAATGCAATGAAACTTTATATTAATGTTAAATTTCTTCAACTTGATAACTGAAATTAAGGCAGTTACATAAGTGAATATTATTGTTCTTAGAAAATGTACATGGTAATATTAAGTGCTCAAGGAGCATGAACCTACACTCAAGTGTTCAGAAAAGGGATTGATAGATGGGTAGATAGATAGATGAGTTGGTAGATGGATAGATAGAATGATATGGAAAATGTGTCAGAGGGATATACATGGGAATTCTCGGTATGGAATTTGTATTGTTTTTGTAACTGCCCTGTAAGTTTGAAAGTATGTCAAAATAAAAGGTTTTGAAAATTTTAACATTCTCAGGAGAAAAAAATGTTCTTGGTGATTGAAACAACGGGTCTTTACTCTCTTTGAAGAAGCCTGTTTGGTATAACTTTCTTTAATTAAAAAAAAAAAAGGGAAGATGCGCACTACAGTATTCTAGGGGGTTCTATTCTGTAATTGCTACCCTCAAGGCACAAATAATAATACCCTTGCTAGACTGATGTCTTTCAGAAGTCATTCAAGGAAAAGAGAGGAGTGGTGGATGAAGGAAGCTGGGTTATTTTAAAATAATTGTAGATTGCATTCTTGTCCTATTAAGCTTAGTAGAAATGCCACACATTGAAATTTAGGGAAGTATCCTTTACCTTTCCTACTATTTTTTTTAAACATACAGTGTGATAAAACCCAAATCGATCTTGTGGGTGCACTTTAGGAAGTAGCTCTTGGGCATACCATTCTAAACTACTACTACTGTAGACAACAGGATGTTAGTAGGGGACACCCCAGTGTTTCCATGCTGTGGATGACTTTCTATTATTTCAATTAGGAGGATCACTATTTATACATAAGTCTTCACTATTATTACTTTATACAGTAATTGTACATGAGCTCCTTGTGTATAAAATACTGTACACTTTTATTGGTATCAGTAATAGCTTATGTAGAGAAGTGATGGCACTGACTACATGAAAAACTATTATATTTCAAAAGTTAGAGACAGAGTTTTCCTTTGTATCTTCAAATTAGAAGAGTGAGATGTTAAAGCAGATGAAGTAGGCAGCATGAGCCTCAAACCATGTAAGCATTTTGGATTAAGTCCACATTATAGGTTACTAACAGGAAATAGGAATTTCTAAAAAGGACTGTTAAAAATATATTTTAGGTGCAATTTAAGTCAAATATGTTATGCTCCAACTAAAACCTTTTAAAGATTTGAAAAGTTTGTACCCTAGTACCTGCTAAGCTTGACTTCTGCTAAATGGCTAATACTGTTTTTAAAGGTATGAAATACATTTATTTTAGATAGAAAGACTAGCTTTGAAAGGAAAATAGTAGGCAAAACCAAAACAATCATCTTTAGATCAACATCATACACTTCATAATACACTCACATTTATAAGCAAGTTTCATATTTACAAGTACAAAAGGCAAAAACCTCAAAGAATCTAGGCATCTACACAACCAACTACATTCAAGAGTTAATGCTGGGAAGCGGACTTGGCCCAGTGGTTAGAGCATCTGTCTACCACATGGGAGGTCTGTGGTTCAAACCCCGGGCCTCCTTGACCCGTGTGGAGCTGGCCCATGTGCAGTGCTTATGCACACAAGGAGTGCCATGCCACACAGGGGTGCCCCCCGCATAGGAGAGCCCTATGTGCAAGGAGTGTGCCCCATAAGGAGAGCTGCCCAGCATGAAAGAAAATGCAGCCTGCCCAAGAATGACACTACCCACACAGAGAGGTGACACAACAAGATGATGCAACAAAAAGAAACACAGATTCCTGTGCCACTGACAACAACAGAAGCAGACAAAGAACACACAGCAAATAGACACAGAGAACAGACAACTGGGGCAGGGGAGAGAAGGGGAGAGAAATAAATAAGTGAATCTTTAAAAAAAAGAGTTAATGCTGTTACCCGTTTCCCATTTTCTTAATCCAGAAGAAAATTGTAAATGCCATTTTGCATGTGGACTTCACTTTTAGAAGTTGGAGACTGTGTAGATCTTCAAATGTTTGTGTTTCCACAGAACTCTACTGAGACTCCATCATGTTCCTGACCAAATCAGCTTGCTGTTTGATTGCTAGTGAAAAACAATCCCCCTAGGGTTTCAAAACCAGAACTCATGATCTGTGTTTCTGTACTATTCAACTGAACTTTGCTTTCTAGAGCAGGTAGGTTTTTAGCAGTGGAAATCCCTTCTGTGTGAGTTTCTGTGTCAGATGATTCAGTGCTCATTGCAAAGTGGGAGCATTTCAGACTACTGACCAGAGGCAGATGAGGGCTACTATCTAAATAGAGGTTTGTCTGTCTTTGTCTGCATATCAAACATTTCAGGGCCTAAGAAGTTAGCATTTCCCCTATAAGTGTAGGACTGAGCAGAGGTATCTACAAGGAAAAAGTCGGTTTGGGTTTCCTTGTCCAGGGATTCAAAGACTGATTCAGTGTTCATACTGCTAAGTTCACTCTCTTCCATTTGAGTCTGGATATTGGAGGCTGAAAAATACTCCTCAATATCAAAATCTATTCTGGGATTCTAGGTTAGTTCAGATGGGAGTGGTGGTCAGGTCCAGTGTTCATATCAGATGAAAGACTGATTTTCCAATGTCTGACCTGGCAGGTTACTTGACAAGATGTTTTCTAAATTGTTTAATAAATACATGGTTTGTGACTGGTTATCTGCCATGTTTTGTGAAGGAAGCATACTATTCTGTTCACTAAAGTTTATTATTGGTGCAGTTTTCCCAATATCTTGATTTAATATCTTAGGGTTGTTCTGAGGTAACTAACCATGAGTTACAGTCTCTACTACCAAACTGTTGCTTATAATATTGTCTGTAAAAACTGTGCATGATGAATGGACATTCTAAAAAATGTCTCCACACGTCATTGCTTGGTCCATGTAGACTCAGTCATCCGTACAACTTTGCACTCTGCTGGTTTGAGTATCTCTGGAGATCACACCTGAAACTGGAACCAAGCATTTAAAAAAGGTAATTGTGATGGATATAGGGCATGTTAAGATGGATATAGGACATGTTAAATTTCACCAAAAATGTATAAAAGCCTATAGGCTGAAATGTAAACCATAATGTAACCCATATTGTAACTAAAATTTTAGAAAATTGTGCAGTCTAAAATATAAACCATAATGTAAACCAAAATTAAACCATGTTTGATAGCTATCTGTCAATATCTGTACATCAGCTGCAGCAAATAAAATGAACATGTTAAAAGATCATTGCTGGGGAAGGGGGAAAAGGGTTTGATGTTGGATATATGGGAGTCCCCTATATTATATATGTGCCTTTACTGTGATCTAAAACTTTTTTGAAGACAAAATTAAAAATTAGAAAGAAAAAGATGTAGACATTGAGGAAGAAATGAAAGAAATTGCCTTGCCACTGTACACACAGGGCAAAACCTATTACAGTGATAAAAGGCAAAATGTCAAAAACAAAGTTTTTGATATTTTTCATTTTTAATACCCCAATTTATTTTTACTTTATTTTAGTTTTTCTAAATTAGTATGTATTCTATTTCTAATCTTTAAACCTATTAATTGAATTTGGCAATATAATAGATTTCATTTTTAAAGAAGTTTTAGATCACAGAAGGTTTCAACTATGGCAGGGGAGGAATGCTTGTGTGGGGTGTTATTGATGGGGGACACATGACTGGGAGGGAGTTCTCTGGGGCATGTATATAGGGTATATAAAAATGTACAGATATTCATTGAGTATTTTCATTGTAGTTACAGTTACAAATGACAGCTGAGAGAGTTCTGAGTTCCTAGCCAGGGGAGCTCTGTCACATTCCTCAATGGAACAGCAAAAATTCCCCAAATGCAAGGGCAAAGACCAGTGAAGAAGGATGGTCCAGTGGTGAGCCCATGATACTGATGACTATGCTTATGAGCCTGTGTGCCTGAAATTTCAACTAGAGCTGCAGGGTGCCTAATAGTTACCTCCTGAGAGCATCCATGTTGCTCATATGTGGCCACACTAAGCCACACTCAGCATGGAAATGCATTACCTTCTGCCCAGCATGGGACATAACTCCTGGGGATGAGCCTATCTGGCACTGAGGGATTACTACCAATCCCTAACTGATGGTGCAACTAGTAAAATACTTTGAATAAAAGGGGGAATGGTAATTACAAATGAGATGATATGGCTAAGAGTCTTCAAAAAAAGATTGGGAGGAGGCGGGGCAAGATGGCATCAGAGTGAGTGCACCTTATAATCTCTCCTGCAAAGAAGTGGCTGAGTAGGGTTGGAATTTTGCTGGACCAGACTGCTTCAGGTGTTTGCAGGAGGTGCCTGGACATCGATTTAGTGGAACGGTGACAGAGCAGATTCGTGTAAAAGGTAGAATTTTGGGTCTCTTTCACGGAGATCAGGGCTGCGCGTGTGATGCTTTCCCCTGGGGTGGGCGGCATGGTGGCAGCAATTCCTGGAGGCTTTGCTGCACTGGGGAATTCCCAAGCCCTGAGTGGGCTATTCGGGAGCTTGCAGGGTGGGAGGTGTCTGGAAGTCGATTTGGTGAGACAGAGACGGAGGCATTCTTGCGAGACATGGAATTTTGGGTTTCTGACATGGAGATCAGAGCTTCCGGCTAGAGCCCCACCCCCTAAGGCAGAAAGCCCATCTGTGGCGTCCCTGAACTGCTTGTAGTACAGCAGTGCCCCCAGCAGGCTGCTTTGGGGGCTTGCAGGGAGGGAGGTGTCTGGAAGTCAATGTGGTGAGACAGAGACGGAGGCATTCTTGCGAGACGTGGAATTTTGGGTTTCTGACATGGAGATCAGAGCTTCCAGCTAGAGCCCCTCCCCCTAGGGCTGGTGGCTCATCTGCGGCAGTCCCTGAATTGTCTGTAGTACAGTGGCGCCCCCAGCAGGCTGTTTCAGGGGCTTGCAGGGCGGGAGGTGTCCTGAAGTCGACTTGGTGAGACAGTGACAGAAGACACTCTTGTGAGAGGGGGAATTTTGGGTTTCTGACACAGAGGTCAGACTTTGTGGGCGTGACACCTCCCCATAGGGCTGGCGCCCAGCTGCGGGGATCCCTGAAGGCTGTGTTGGGCTGCAGTACTCCTAGGCTCCCTGTTAACTGGATTCCTGGTTCCCAGGTCTGTGTCCCCTAAACCCTGGTGGCCCACACCCCAGACATTCACACCTCTTGAGTCTGCAATATCACAGACTTCCCATCCCTGAATCCATCACGCCCTGAGGGCCATCTGAGGTCCTTGATTGTCCTAGTCCTGGCGTTTGTGTTTTTTTTTTTTTCCTTTTTCTCCTTTTTCTTTTTTTTAATTGTCTTGGTTGTTAAAATTGCATTATCTCCTGGTCTCTTCTCCCATTGTATACCCCAAGGTCCCTTTTTGTTTATTTAGGTTTTTTAAAAAATCTTTCTTCTTTTTTTTTTCTTGCTTGTTTCTCTCCCTTTTCTCTGCCCAACCCCCTTTTACTCTTCTCTTTTTTTTCCTCTCTTTTTCTTCTTATTTTATTTTATTTATACAATAGGTGCTGCAGGGAGCGCCTCACATCTGCTGTGTTTCCTCATCCTCCATTTCCTCGTTCTTGTGTGAATTGATTTTGGCCACCTACACTATCCCCTTTCCCCCACATCTTGCTATCCTCCATCATCTACTGTCTCTCTTACATTCCACCTCCCTTTCTTTGGTCCCCAAATTGTCTAACTTTTAAATTCTAATATCTTTGTTCTATTCTCTGTCTTTTATCCACTCTTGATACTATTGTCTTTCTTTCCTCTTTCTCTCCCTCATGAAAACACTGGCTTTTTAATTCATAATATGTTCCTCCCCATATTCAGTTGACTATCTCATTATAGGTAATCTACTTACTGCTATAAATCTACACAACTTATATGAATCTAATATCCATTATTCCAGATCTCGTATTGTTGCTCTGTTAACATTTATTACCAATACTACTTTACACATTTTCTTTTCTTACACAATTTCCTTTCCCTGGCCCTAATATTTTCCTTCAAAGTGAACTCAGCAAGCAACAAGAAATTAGAATAATAAGAACAAAGTGACAAAGAGAAGATATAACACTTACACAAGAACAACAACCAATTAATCCCCAAGACTAGACAAAGAAGCTAAGTAACTGATTAAACCTATGAAGATAAAATGATGAACAGACAGCAACAAAAAAGTACAAACCAAATCAATAATCAGGAAAACATGGCTGAATCCAATGAACAAACTAAAAACCAGGAAGGGAAGCAGAACATTGGACAAGTAATTAAAGATCTCAGAACATATATTAGAGACCAACTTAATGAAGTAAAGGAAGAGATTAACAATATGAAGAAAACACTTGGAGACGAAATTACAGACATACGCAAAAAGATAACATATGATGGGAATGAACACCACAGTTCAAGAAATCAAAAATACACTCGCAGAAAATAGAAGCAGATTAGAAGAGGCAGAGGAGAGTATTAGTGATGTGGAAGACAGTACATCAGAAATCAAACAGATAGTAGAATTGGTCGATAAAAAGAAAAAATCCAGCTAGGACTTAGGGAGCTGAATGACAATGAAAAATGCACAAACATATGTATTATAGGCATCCCAGAGGAGAAGAGAAGGGAAAGGGGTCAGAAGGGGTGTTGCAGGAAATAATGGCTGAAAACTTCCCAAATCTATTTAGAGCAACGGATGTACATATCCAGGAAGAACAATACACCCCAAACATCATAAACCCTAACAGGCACACCCCAAGATATATACTTGTCAAATTATCCAATGCTCAAGACAAAGAGAAAATTCTAAAAGCAGCAAGAGAAAAGAAAAACATCACTTACAAGGGAGGCTCCATAAGATTAAGTGCTGATTTCTCATCTGAAACCATGGAGGCATGAAGGCAGTGGTATGATATAATCAAGGCATTGAAAAAAGAAATAAATTCCCAACCAAGTATACTCTACCCAGCTAAACTAGCATTGAAAAATGATGGTGAGTTCAAAATATTCACAGAAAAACAGAAATTGAAAGAGTATGCCAACAAGAAATCTCCCCTTCAAGGAATACTAAAGGGAGTTCTGCAGGAAGAAAGGAAAAAACAGGAGAGGCAGAGTTGGAGGAGAGTGTAAGAGCAACAAAAAGACAAAAAGAGAAGGAAACAAACAAACAAAATATGACAAACACAAGTCCAATCAATATATGGCTAACATAAATAATTCCTTGAAAATAATAACACTGAATGTCAATGGATTAAACTCATTTATCAAAAGACTCAGACTGGGACACTGGATAAGGAACTATGACCCACCTATATGCTGTCTACAAGAAACACATCTTAGACCCAGGGATTCATGGAGGCTGAAAGTGAATGATTGGAAAACAATCTTACAAGCAAACAATAACGAAAAAAAGGCAGGAGTAGCTATATTAATATCAGACAAAATGGACTTTAAATGCAAAACAATTGTGAGAGACAAAGAAGGATACTACATATTAGTGAAAGGGACAATTTCTCAAGAAGAACAAACAATCATAAATATTTATGCTCCTAATAAGGGGGCCTCCAAATACGTGAGGCAAACACTGGAAAAACTAAGTGAAAGAATAGATGCCTCTACAATTAGAGTGGGCGACTTTAATACACCACTATCAACTTTGGACAGAAAACCTCAAAAGAAAATCACTAAAGAAAAAAATTTTTGAACAATATATTATAGGAGCTGGATCTAATAGACATATACACATTATTACACCCAAATACAGGAGGATATACATTTTTCTCAAGTGCACATGGATCATTCTCCAAGATAGACCATATGCTAGGCCACAAAGATAGGCTTAATGAATTCAGAAAGATCAAAATCATACAAAATACTATCTCTGACCAGAGTGGAGTGAAGCTGGAAATCTGCAAGGGCCAGAGGCCCAGATTTCACACCAAGATATGGAAATTAAACAACACAATCTTAGAAAAACAATGGATCAAAGAGGAAATCTCAAAAGAAATTAATAACTACCTTGAAACTAATGATAATGATAACACAACATACCAAAAGTTATGGGAAGCAGCAAAAGCAGTACAGAAAGGGAAATTTATAGCCATAAATTCATACATCAAAAAAGAAGAAAGAGCAAAAATTGAAGAACTAACTGCACATTTGGTGGAATTATTAAAAAACAACAAAGTAACCTCACAGGAAGAAGAATGAAAGAAAGAACAAAGAGTAGAACTAAATGAAATAGAAAATAAGAAAGCATTTGAAAAGATAAACAAGACCAAGAGCTGGTTCTTTGAGAAGATCAATAAAATTGACAAACCCTTAGTGAGACAAACAAAGAAAAAAAGAGTGAAGATGCAAATACACAAAATAAGAAATAAGAAAGGAGATATCACCACTGACCCCACAGAAGTAAAGACTATCATAAGAGGATACTTTGAAAAACTATATTCCAACAAAAATGACAATTCAGAGGAAACGGACAAATTCCTAGAAACACATAAGCAGCCTATATTGACAAAAGAAGAAATTGATGATCTCAACAAACCAATCACAAGTAAAGGATAGAATTAGTCATTAAAAACCTCCCAACTAAGAAGACCTCAGGGCCAGGTGGCTTCACAGGTGAATTCTAAAAAACATTCCAGAAAGAACTAACCCCAATCCTGCTGAAACTCTTCAAAAATCGAAACAGATGGAACATTACCTAACTCATTCTATGATGCCAACATTACCCTAGTACCAAAGCCAAAGAAATACACCACAAGAAAAGAAAATTACAGACCGATTTCTCTAATGAACCTAGGTGCAAAAATACTCAGCAAAATACTTGCTAACTGTATTCAACAACACATTAAATGAATTATACACCATGACCGAGTAGGATTCATTCCAGGTATGCAAGGGTGGTTCAACATAAGAAAATAAATCAATAATACATGATACAAACAGATTGAAGGAAAAAATCACTTGATTATATGTATAGATGCAGAAAAAGCATTTGACAAAATACAGCACCATTTCTTTATAAAAACAGTCCAAAAGATTGGAAGACAAGGAAATTTTTTGAACATAATAAAGATTATATATGAAAAACCCACAGCCAACATCGTTTACGATGGTGAAATCCTAAAATTGTTCCCTCTAAGATCAGAACAAGACAAGGATGCCCACTCTCTCCCCTTTTATTTAACATTGTCTTAGTAGTACTTGATCAAGCACTGAGGCAAGAACCAGATATAAAAGGCATTCCAATTGGAAAGGAAGAAGTCAAAATTTCATCATTTGCAGATGACATGATCCTATATATAGAAAACCCTGAGAGGTCTACAACAAAGCTTCTAGAACTCATAAATGAGTTTGGTAATGTCGCAGGTTATAAGATCAACGCACAGAAATCAGTAGCATTTCTGTACACCAATAATGAACAAGCTTAGGAGGAAATCAAGAAACAAATACCATTTACAATAGTAAATAAAAAAATCAAATACCTAGGATAAATTTAACTAAAGAGGTAAAAACTCATACACAGAGAACTGCACAAGACTGTTCAAGGAAATCAAAGAAGACCTAAATAAATGGAAGAATATTCCCTGTTCATTGATAGGAAGACTAAATATTATTAAGATGTCTATCCTGCCAAAACTCATCGACACATTCAATGCAATCCCAATAAAAATCAACACAGCATTCTTTAAGGAACTAGAAAAACTAGCTATGAAATTTATCTGGAAAGGAAAGAGGCCCCGAATATCCAAAGACATATTGAAAAAGAAAAATGAAATTGAAGGAATCACACTACCTAACTTCAAAACATACTACAAAGCTGCAGCAGTGAAAACAGCATGGTATTGGCATAAGGAGAGACACACAGACCAATGGAACCGAATTGAGAGTTCTGATATAGATCCTCATATATATAGCCATATAATATTCAAAAAAGCCACCAAACCCTCTCAACTGGGAGAGAATGGCCTATTCAACAAATGGTGCCTGGAGAACTGGATATCCATATGTAGAAGAATGAAAGAGGATTACCATCTCACACCTTATACAAAGATCAATTCAAGATGGATCAAAGACCTAAATATAAGAGCCAAGACCATAAATACTTTGGAAAGCAGTGTAGGGAAGCATATAGAAGACCTTGTAATAGAAAATGGCTTCATGAACACACCAAAAGCACGAGCAGCAAAAGAACAAATAGATCAATGGGACTTGCCCAAAATTAAAGCCTTCTGCACCTCAAAGGAGCTTGTCAAGAAAGTAAAAAGGGAGCCTACACAATGGGAGAAAGTATTTGGTAAACATATATCGGAAAGGAGACTTATAACATGCATATATAAAGAACTCCTATGTTTTGAAAATAAAAAGACAAACAACCCATTTAAAAAATGGGAAAAAGATTTAAACAGACACTTCTCCAAAGAAGAAATACAAATGGCTACAAAGTACATGAAAAAATGCTCCAAATCTTTAGCTATCAGGGAAATGCAAATCAAAACTACAATGAGATACCATCTTACTCCCATAAGATTGGTAGCTATGAAAAAAACAGAAGATACAAATGCTGGAGAGGATGTGGAAGAATGGGAACATTCATCCACTGCTGGTGGGAATGCAGGATAATGCAACCATTCTGGAGGACAGTTTGGCGGTTTCTCAAAAATCTATCCATAGATTTGCCAGATGACCCAACAATTCCACTGCTGGGTATATACCCAGCAAAACTGAAAACAAGAACACAAACCGATATATGCACACCAATGTTCATAGCAGCATTGTTCACTATCGCCAAAAGTTGGAATCAACCCAAATGCCCATCAACAGATGAATGGATAAATAAAATGCGGTATATAGATACAATGGAATACTACTCAGCTTTAAGAACAAATACACTACAAACTCATGTGATAACATGGATGAATCTTGAGAACCTTTTGTTGAGTGAAGCAACCCAGGCATTGAAGGACAAATACTACATGACCTCAATGATATGAAATAAGTCAACCAAGCTGCCTCAGAGAGCTAGAGACTGGATGTTAGGCTTACAGGGAATCGGGGGTAGAGGAAGGAGGTAAGCTAACATATACATGGGTGAAATCTGTGATAAGATGGAAGTAAGTATGTGTACAAGGAAGGGATAAAATGGGGGCATAGGGTTACCTTTGGGTGGGGCGTTTTTGGGCTTGAGGGGGCTAGGGATGGCGGATGGGTAATATTGCCCAAGAAATTCGGGGGTGAGTGGCGCAACATAGGAACATAGGAGATTGTCATGTGTTCATTGGGAATATAATGCTGAGAAAACCTTTTAAAAAATATAATAAGGAAATTTACCTGTTTAAGATACTTAAAGGGATAATCTGATTCAGGACAGACTCCTAGGGAATATGTGAATGCTCACTCTGTCAGAGTGGGTTATATCATTGGGTGGAGACCCATATAATGAGAGTGAAGGTATACCCACATCCTGGGGAGGACTGATGGCATCAAATAGAGGGAACAGTATCTCTCAAGAGAAATGGTGGCTCCCAGGGCATTAGGGCAGTTGAGCATGTCAAGCCCTCAACACTGTTGCAAGTATCTCTGAACATGGCTCTTCAAGAAATGAAGATTGGCTGTCACTCTGGGCACTAAGGGGAGGGGGAAATAGGTATTGAATAGATGGAACCAATGTAACAGTGAGGGCAATAGAAGTATTTCACAAGAGTACGCAAAATGGATATAAAACATGTAAAATTACACCAAAAATATATAGAGGCTGATAGGCTAAAATGTAAATATAATGTAAAACATAGGATAAGTAAACATTTAGAAAATTGTATAGCCTAAAGTATAAACCACAATGTAAACACAAATGTTACCTTGTTTGAAAGTTATTGTCTCAAAACCTGTACATCAGTTTCAGTAAATATGGTATGAATATGTTAAAAGATTATTGCTGTGGAAGGGAAAAGATTTTATGTTGGCTATGTGGGAGTAATGTATATTGTATATATGAATTACTGTATTCTAAAACTCTTGTGAAGGTAAGCTTAATAATTAGAAAAAAGAAAAGAAAAAGACAGGATGTAGAATTTTTCCAAATCAATATGTCTTCTATATATAATCTTTAAACTCATTGGTATATTGCATTTTACTATTAAGGGAACCTGGCAATATATTGGGCTTCACTTTTCAGGAAATTTTGGATCATAGAGAGGTTTGACAATGGCAGTGGAGGAATACTGGTGTGGGATGTTATTGACAGGGGACACGTGGTTGACAGGGAGTTCTACAGGGCATGTATCCAGGGTACATAAAAATGTTTGGATATTTTCATAATGGAAATAATTAAAAACAACAACTGAGGGAGTGCTGAGTTCCTAGCCAGGGGAGCTCTATCACAGTCCCTAAAGAAACAGCAACAATCCCCCAAGTGCAATGGCAAAGACCAAAAAGAATGAAGGACTGACCCCACAGAAATAAAGACTATCATAAGAGGATATTTTGAAAAACTATATTCCAACAAAAATGACTATCTAGAGGAAATGGACAAATTCCTAGAAACACATAAACAGCCCATATTGACAACAGAAGAAATTGATGATCTTAACAAACCAATCACAAGCAGAGAGATAGAATCAGTTATTAAAAATCTCCCAACTAAGAAGAGCCCAGGGCCAGATGGCTTCACAGGTGAATTCTACAAAACATTCCGGAAAGAACTGACACCAATCTTGCTGAAACTATTCCAAAACATCGAAACAGAAAGAACGTTACCCAACTCCTTCTATGATGCCAACATTACCCTAGTACCAAAGCCAAACAAAGACATCACAAGAAAGGGAAATTACAGACCAATTTCTCTAATGAACCTAGACGCAAAAATACTTAACAAAATACTTGCTAATCGTATTCAACAACACATTAAACGTATTATACACCACGACCAAGTGGGATTCATCCCAGGTATGCAAGGATGGTTCAACATAAGAAAATCAATCAACGTAATACACCATATAAACAGATTGAAGGAAAAAAATCACATGATTATATCTATTGATGCAGAAAAAGCATTTGACAAAATACAGCACCCTTTCTTGATAAGAACACTCCAAAAGGTTGGAATACAAGGGAATTTTTTGAACATGATAAAGAGTATATATGAAAAACCTAAAGCCAATATTGTTTACAATGGAGAAATCCTAGACCCCTTCCCTCTAAACTCAGGAACAAGACAAGGATGCCCACTGTCTCCGCTCCTATTTAACATTGTCTTAGAAGTACTTGCTCGAGCACTGAGGCAAGAACCAGAAATAAAAGGCATTCAAATTGGAAAGGAAGAAGTCAAAATTTCATTATTTGCAGATGACATGATCCTATACATAGAAAACCCTGAGAGATCTACAACGAAGATTCTAGAACTCATAAATGAGTTTAGTAAAGTCGCAGGTTATAAGATCAATGCGCAAAAATCAGTAGCATTTCTGTACACCAATAATGAGCAAGATCAGGAGGAAATCAAGAAACAAATACCATTCACAATAGTAAATAAAAAAATCAAATACTTAGGAATAAATTTAACTAAAGAGGTAAAGAACTTATACACCGAGAACTATACAAGATTGTTCAAGGAAATCAAAGAAGACCTAAATAAATGGAAGACTATTCCTTGTTCATGGATAGGAGGACTGAACATTATTAAGATGTCTATCCTACCAAAACTGATCTACACATTCAATGCAATCCCAATAAAAATCAATGCAGCCTTCTTTAAGGAACTAGAAAAACTAACTATGAAATTTATTTGGAAAGGAAAGAGACCCCGAATAGCCAAAGACATACTGAAAAAGAAAAACGAAATTGGAGGAATCACACTACCTGACTTCAAAACATACTATAAAGCCACGGTGGTGAAAACAGCATGGTATTGGCATAAGGAGAGACACATAGACCAATGGAATCGAATTGAAAGCTCTGATATAGAACCTCACATATACAACCACATAATATTCGATAAAGCCAACAAACCCTCTCAACTGGGAGAGAGTGGCCTATTCAACAAATGGTGTCTGGAGAACTGGATAGCCATATGTAGAAGAATGAAAGAGGATTACCATCTCACACCTTATACAAAGATCAACTCAAGATGGATCAAAGACCTAAATATAAGAGCCAAGACCATAAAAACCTTAGAAAGCAGTGTAGGGAAACATCTACAGGACCTTGTAATAGGAAATGGATTTATGAATATCTCACCAAAAGCACGAGCAGCAAAAGAACTAATAGATAAATGGGACTTCCTCAAAATTAAAGCCTTCTGCACCTCAAAGGAGTTTGTCAAGAAAGTAAAAAGGGAGCCCACACAGTGGGAGAAAATATTTGGCAACCATATATCTGATAAGAAACTTATAACTTGCATATATAAAGAACTCCTATATCTTGAAAATAAAAAGATAAACAACCCATTTAAAAAATGGGAAAAAGACTTAAACAGACACTTCTCCGAAGAAGAAATACAAATGGCAAGAAAGCACATGAAAAAATGTTCCAAATCTCTAGCTACAAGGGAAATGCAAATCAAAACTACAATGAGATACCATCTTACACCCATAAGATTGGCAGCTATGAAAAAAACAGAAGAATACAAGTGCTGGAGAGGATGTGAAGGAAGGGGAACACTCATCCACTGCTGGTGGGAATGCAGAAGGATCCAACCATTCTGGAGGACAGTATGGCGGTTTCTCAAAAAACTAGCCATAGATTTGCCATATGAGCCAGCAATACCACTGCTGGGTATATACCCAGCAGAACTGAAAACAAGAACACAAACCGATATATGTACACCAATGTTCATAGCAGCATTGTTCACTATTGCCAAAAGTTGGAATCAACCCAAATGTCCATCAACAGATGAGTGGATCAATAAAATGTGGTATATACACACAATGGAATACTACTCGGCTATAAGAACAAACACACTACAAACACATGTGATAACATGGATGAATCTTGAGAACCTTATGTTGAGTGAAGCAACCCAGACATTGAAGGACAAATACTACATGACCTCAATGATATGAAATAAACAAGCTGCCCCAGATAGCAAGAGACTGAACGATAGGCTTACAGGAAATCGGAGGGTGGAGGAAGGATATGAGCCGATGTCTGCAGGGGTGGAATTTAAGACGAGATGGGGGTAAGTATGAACACAAAGAAGAGATAAAAGGGGGGCAAGGGGTTGCCTTTGCTTGGGGCTTTGCGGGTTTGAGGGTGGCTGGGGAGGGACGGATGGGTAACGTTGCCCAAAAGTGGGGGGAGGGAGGGGTAGCATACGAACCAGGAGAGGGTCAGGTGTTGGTGGAGAGTAAAATGCCGAGAAAATCATATCAAAATATAATAAAGAGGGTTACCTGTTTAGAATGCTCGGAGGGGAGGGTCTGATGCAGGACGGACTCCTGGGGAATGTCTAAATGCTCATTCTGCCAGAGTGGGTGACACCATGGGGTAGAAACCCAAGTAGTGAGAGTGGGGGTGGACCCACATCCTGGGGAGGACTAATGCCATCAAATAGAGGGAACTGTATCCCTCGAGAGAAAGGGTGGCTCCCAGGGCATTGGGGCAGTTGAGTAAGTTAGGACCTGAACACTATTCCATCTATCTCTGGAAGTGGCTCCTCAGGAAACGGAGGTTGGCTATCACTGAGGACACCAAGGTGGAAGGGAAAATGGACATTAAATGTGTGGAACCAAAGTAAATGGGGGGTAAGAGAGGAGTTTCTTGAGAGTACACAAGGATGGATATAAAACATGTAATATTACACTATAACATATAGGAGATGACAGACTGATAATGTAAACCATAATATAAAACATAGGATAACTAAAAATGTAAAGAACTGTGTATCCTAAAGTATGCACCACAATGTAAGCACAGATGTCACCTTGTTAGAAAGCTAATGTCTCAGACTCTGTACATCACTTTAAGTAAATATGATATGAATAGGGCGTAAGAGTATCACCGTGGAAGGGAAAAGGTTTTCTGGTGGATGTGTGGGAGTGCTGTATATTATATATATACATTGCTGTGGTCTAGGACTCCTGTGAAGAAAAGCTGAATAATTAGGGGGGGGGGGAAAGAAAAAGATAGGATGTGGAATTTTTTCAAGTCAACATTCTTTATCTAAGTTCTTTATCTAACTTTATCCAAGTTCTTTATCTATCCTTTAAGCTCATCGCTATATGCCATTCCCTAGTAAGGGACCATGAAATTATATTGGGCTTTAAATTTCGGGGAGTTCTGGATCACAGAGTGTTTCAACAATGGCAATGGAGGGATACTGGTATGGGGTACCAATGACAGGTGATATATGGCTGACAGGGAGCTGTACAGAACATATGTCCAGGGTGCATGGTAATGTTTGGATATACTCATAGTGGCAACAATGAAAAACCACAGTAGGGGGGTACTGGGTTCCTGGCCAGTGGTGCTCTGTCGTGGTCCCTAGGGGAGCAGCGACAGTCTCCCAGGTACAGTGGCGGGGACCGGGAGGGAGTGAGGGTTCAACAGTGAGCCCCTGATGCTAATGACTATGCTTGTGAGCTGATAAACCCAAAATAAGAACAAGGCCTAGAACAACTTTGTGCTTGGGAATTTCCTCCTGTCAGCCTTCATGTTACTCAAATGTGGCCAGTCTCGAAGCCAAACCCAGCATGTAAATGCAATGCCTTCCCCCCAGCGTGGGACATGACACCCGGGGATGAGCCTCCCTGGCAACGAGGGACCACTATCAACTACCAACTGATGATGCAACTGGAAAATGACCTTATACGGAAGGTTCAATGCGGATCAGCAGAATATCCATGTCTACATAAAATACCATGACTTTAAAATGCTGTTTGACCTAAAGTAAGGGGGAAATGGAAAGGAGAAATGAGTTTATATGGCTATGAGTTTCTAAAAAAGAGTCTGGAGGCTGGCAGAAGGTTTGCCCTCATGCACAACTGAGCAGAGTCAGAGAGACAGATAAAGCAGATACAACCCCCAGATATTGGTTCCTTTGAGGGCTAAAGAGACCCACGGGAGTTATGGTCATGGCCGATGGGGTTAACTACCAGGGCAGATGGCCCCTCTTTGGAAATGGTGTTTATGTGTGATGAATCTGGACTCAGATGGGATCTCCCTTCATAAGACTTTCATGCCAATGTGCTGGAGGTGCAGTTAATGTTGGGGTTTAAGATATATTTAGGGGATTTGAATCTCTGGACTGACAATGTGATAGCCAGATCCTGAGCCTCAACAGACTCCAGCACCTACAATCTGATTTTTTGGAATTACCACACTCAGCTAAGATGGAGTTGAAGAAGGACAACCACCACACCATGGAGCCTAGAGTGATTACAACTGAAAATGGGAGGATTGCATCCAGCATCCAGGTGGAATCTGACCCTCCTCTTGACATAGAGGTGCAATGGACACAACCAATCCAATGTCCACATAGAAGAGGTGGCATTGGAATGGGAAAAGTGGACATAGTGGACGAAGGGTATGGGGAAAGGCAGGAAGAGATGAGAGGTGGAGGCGCCTTTGGGACATGGAGCGGCCCTGGATGGTACTTCAGAGGCAATCACCAGACATTGTAAATCCTCACAGGGCCCACTGGATGGAATGGAGGAGAGTATGGGGTATGATGTGAACCAATGTATATGAGGTGCAGAGGTGCCCAAAGATGTACTTACAAAATCCAATGGATGTGTCATGATGATGGGAACGAGTGTTGTTGGGGGGGGGGGAGAGGGGGGGTGGGGGATGGGGTTGAATGGGACCTCACATATATATTTTTAATGTAATATTATTACAAAGTCAATAAAAAATAAAAAAATTAAAAAAAAAAAAAAAAAAGAAAGGACCACCCAAAGCAGTTTATAGTAGCAGCAATGACACTGGATTTAGAATCAGAAATAAGGCCCAGATTCTCACACCCTCACATGATTACTGTCTTTGGCTACTAAGAGACCACAAATGCCTATCTTCAAATTTGAGACACAGATTTGTATAATGGCAATAATAAACCTTTTCTATCTTATAGGGTTGATGTAAAGAGCAGGTGGAATGTTTTAATGCAAAAAAATCCAAAATTTATATCTGACTGCTCCAAAACATATATATGATTGCTTTTATACTTTGCAATGGATAGAAATGATGGAAGGTGATTATGCTATAAAAAAATAACACAATGTTTTTAAAACATTTTCCATTGAATAAAGGTTCTTGGAAGCAAAGCAAAAAAAAAAAAAAAAAAAAAAAAGAATGAAGGTCCAACAATGAGCCCCTGATACTAATGACTATGCTTGTGAGCCTGTGTGCCTGAAATAAGAACAAGGCCTAGAGCAGCAGTGTGCCTAAGAGTTACCTCCTGAGAGCCTCCATGTTGCTCAAATGTGGCCAGTCTCAAAGCCAATCTCAGCATGTAAATTAATTGCCTTCCCCCAAGCATGGGACATGACTCCTGGGGATGAGCCTCCCTGATGCTGAGGGATCACTACCAAGTACCAGCTGATGATGTAACTAGAAAATGACCTTGAATAAAAGGTTCAACTCGGACCAGCAGAATATCCCTCTCTACATATAATAACAGGAGTTAAAAATGGTTTTTGACTTAAATCAAGGGGAAGTGGAAAGGAGAAATGAGTTTATATGGCTATGAGTCTCTAAAAAAGAGCCTGGAGGTTATCGGAGGGGTTGTCCTTATGTACACCTGAGCAGAGTCTCAGAGACAGATAAGATAGATACAACCCCAGGTTTTGGTTCTTCTGAGGGCTACAGAGACCCACAGGTTTTATGGTAATGGCAGCTGGAGTTCAGTGTCATGTCAGTTGGCCCTTCTTTGGAGCTGGTGTTTCTGTGTGATGGAGCTGGACTCAGATGTGATCTCTTTTCACAAGCCTTTCCTGTTACTTTACCAGAATTGTAGTTGGTGCTGGGGGGGTTTAAGGTATATCTAGGGGATCTGAGTCTCTGGACTGACCATATGATAGCCAGGCCCTGAGAGCCTCTACAGACTTCAGCTTCTACACTCTGGTTTGTTGGACTTACCCCACTCAGCTAACATGAAGTTGAAGAATGTCAACCACCACACCATGGAGCCAAGAGTGCCTACAACTGAAAGCGGGAGGATTGCATCCAACATCCATGTGGAATCTAAGCCCCCTCTTGACATAGATGTGGAATGGACACAACCAATCGAAGTTCCACAGGATGGAGGAATAGAATATGGATTAGAGTGGGCTTACTGATATTCTATTCATGAACTATTGTGGTTAGTTATAGAAGAAAATATGGCATTGGTGTGGGAAAAATGGCCATGGTGGCTGCTGGGTGTGGGGAATGGGAGGAAGAGATGAGATGAGGAGGTGCTTTTGGGACTTGCAGTTGTCCTGGGTGGTGCTTCAGGGACAATTACCGGACATTGTAGATCCTCCCAGGGCCCAGTGGATGGAACGTGGGAGAGTATGGGCTATGATGTGGACTATTAACTATGAGGTGCAGCGATGCCCAGAGATGTACTTACCAAATGCAATGGATGTGTCATGATGATGGGAGGGAGTGTTGCTGTGGGGGGAGTGGTGGGGTTGAATGGGACTTCATATTTTTTGAATGTTATATTTAAAAAAAAATGAATAAAAAAATAAATAAAAGTGTATTCTTATATAAATGAACTCAAATGTTTTAAGAATTCAAGATTACATAATTTAGATAAATCTCACAAATGAAACTGTTTTAATGTTTTTGGTTTAATAACAACAGCTATGTTTTCTCTCATTTATCAGTGATAAATACAATGAAAGCATACATTTTATTATAGTTGGGTATATTCTTCATAAACTTATACAGACTTCCTGATCAAATGAGCTAGCATTACTTCTAAATGTTTCAGATTATGAAAAATGTAAATTTGTCTTTAACTAAATAAAGTCATTCTAACAAACACTATTTCAAGAGTAATTATGTTTTTAAAAAATATTTATTTTTATTTATTTATGCCCCCCTTGCTGCTTGCTTGCTGTCTGCTCTCTTTGTCTGTTTGCTGCACATTCTTTGTCTACTTGTCTCCATTTTGTTGCATCACCTTGCTGTGCCAGTTTTCCAAGTGCATGGGCCATCAGCTTTCCATGGGTGCAGGCCAGCTTGCCTTCACAAGGAGGCCCTGGGAAGCAAACCCAGGGTCTCCCATATGGTAGAGATGGGAGCCCGGTTGGCTGAGCCACATCCGCTTCTTGGTAATTATGTTTCGTAGCACACCAACTTGAAAATAATTTCTAAAATATTTATGTAACCTAAAACCTTGGAACACTATAAATTGAGTTAACTAATATTCATTAGATATCTAGATGATTTCTAAGTAAAAATACTGAAATATAAAATACTATGCATAATTTTAAGTTTATGTAATTTTGCTTCTTATTTTTATATGTCATGGAGCTGGTATATATATTTGGGTTTCTTGATAAACATATTTTTGCTACTTTGAGAAGTTGTACTATAAGGGAGGTGTATATATGTAAAAAGATTTAGAAGTTTGTGGAAAAGAAATTTTGTTTATGTTCAAAGTTGACTAACATTCTATTAGTATATTTATTTATATGATTTTCAAAATGATCTTTAGTGTCAAGTAATAAATTGAAGCAAAAACATAATTTGGCTTTCTCTCTGTTAAAATGGCAAATTTTTCTTGACTTATTGTTCTGCTGTTAATAAGAGATTGTAAAAGGTTATTCTTTACTTTCTGTGTAATTTTCCTAGAAGACAAAGATTCTATCTTACCAGAATAACCTTCTATGGTTTATGTTAGCTTTATTATGTTCTTCAATATTTAAGAAAAAAGAAAAGCCTACAAACTTAGGAAAGAGTTAAAGTTCTTTACAATCATGTTACCTCCTGTGCTTACTTTTAAATCTTTTATTGTCACTTTGGCCAAATAGATAGCCAAGTATTGTTTCTTTTTTTTTAAATTTTTTATTCATTTTTTAAAAATATTACATTAAAAAAATATGTCCCATTCAACCCCACCGCCCCCACCCCACCACTCCCCCCACAGCAACACTCTCTCCCATCATCATGACACATCCATTGCATTTAGTAAGTATATCTCTGGGCATCGCTGCACCTCATGGTCAGTGGTCCACATCGTAGCCCATACTCTCCCACGTTCCATCCAGTGGGCCCTGGGAGGATCTACAATGTCCGGTAATTGTCCCTGAAGCACCACCCAGGACAACTCCAAGTCCCGAAAACGCCTCCGCATCTCATCTCTTCCGCCCATTCCCCGCACCCAGCAGCCACCACGGCCACTTTTCCCACATCAATGCCCCATTTTCTCTGTGGACCTTGGATTGGTTGTGTCCATTGCACATCTATGTCAAGAGGAGGCTTAGATTCCACATGGATACTGGATGCAATCCTCCTGCTTTCAGTTGTAGGCACTCTAGGCTCCATGGTGTGGTGGTTGACATTCTTCAACTCCATGTTAACTGAGTGGGGTAAGTCCAAGAAATCAGAGTGTAGGAGTTGAAGTCTGTTGAGGCTCAGGGCCTGGCCATCATATTGTCAGTCCAGAGATTCAAATCCCCTAGATATATCTTAAACCCCAACTACACCAACTACACCAACTACAATTCCAGTAAAGTAGCATGAAAGTCTTGTGAAAAGAGATCCCATCTGAGTCCAGCTCCATCACGCAGAAACACCAGTTCCAAAGAAGGGCCAACTGACATGGCAGTGAACCCCATCTGCCATGACCATAGAACCTGTGGATCTCCTTAGCCCTCAAAAGAACCAATACCTGGGGTTGTATCTACTTTATCTGTCTCTGAGACTCTGCTCAGGTGTGCATAATGGCAATCCTTCTGACAACCTCCAGACTCTGTTTTAGAGACTCATAGCCATATGAACTCATTTCTCCTTTCCATTTCCCCCTTACATTAGATCAAACAGCATTTTAAACTCCTGTTATTATATGTAGACAGGGATATTCTGCTGGTCCGAGTTGAACCTTTAATTCAAGGTCATTTTCTAGTTGCATAATCAGCTGGTATTTGGCAGTGATCCCTCGGCGCCAGGGAGGCTGATCCCCGGGTATCATGTCACACGCTGGGGGAATGCATTGCATTTACATGCTGAGTTTGGCTTCAGGACTGGCCACATTTGAGTAACACGAAGGCTGTCAGGAGGAAACTCCTAGGCACAGTGCTGCTCTAGGCCTTGTTCTCATTTCAGGCGTATAGGCTCACAAGCATAGTCATTAGTATCAGGGGCTCACTGTTGGACCCTCATTCCTTCCTAGTCCTTACCCTTGCACCTGGGGGACTGCCGCTGCTTCCCTAGGGACCATGACAGAGCACCCCCAGCCAGGAACCCAGTAGCCCCACAGCTGTTGTTTTTAATTTTTGTCATTATGAGTATATCCAAACATTTCCATGCACCCTGGACATATGCCCTGTATAACTCCGTCAACCATATATCACCTGTCAATAACATCCTATACCAGTATTCCTCCACTGCCATTGTTGAACCACTCTGTGATTCAAAACTTCCTGAAAAGTGAAGCCCAATATAATGTCAGGATCCCTTACTAGTAAAATGGAATATAACAATGGGTTTAAAGGTTAGGTATAGAATACGTATTGATTTGGAGAAATTCTACATCCTATCTTTTTCTTTTCTTTTTTCCTAATTATTGAGCTCTCTTCACAAGAGCCTTAGATCACAGTAATTCATATATACAATATACAGTACTCCAACACATCCACCATAAACTTTTTCCCTTATACAGCGATATTCTTATAACTTATTCATATCATATTTACTTAAACTGATGTACAAACTCTGAGACAATAGCTTTCAAACAAGGTGACATCTGTGCTTACATTGTGGTCCATACTTTAGGATATACAGTTTTCCAAATTTTTAGTTATCCTATGTTTTACATTATGGTTTACATTATTGGTCTGTCATCCCCTATATGTTTTTGGTGTAATATTACATGTTTTATATCCATCCTTGTGTATTCTCGTGAAACTCCTCTCCTACCCCCACATTTACCTTGGTTCCATCCATTCAACATCCATTTTTTCCTCCCCTTGGGGTCCACAGCGACAGCCAATCTCCATTTCCCAAGGAGCCACGTCCAGAAATACTTGCAACAGTGTTCAGGGCCTGACTTGCTCAACTGCCCTAATGCCCTGGGAGCCATCCTTTCCCTCTAGAGATACAGTTCCCTCTTTTTTGATGGCATTAGTCTTCCCCAGGATGTGGGTCCATGGGTCCACCCCCACTCTCACTACTTGGGTCTCTATCCAATGGTACAACCCCCCCTGGCAAAATGAGCATTCAGACATTCCCCAGGAGTCCGTCCCGTGTCAGACCATCCCCTCTGAGCATCCTAAACAGGTAACCCTCTTAATTATATTTTGATACAGTTTTCTCAGCATTTTACTCTCAACCAACACCAGACACTCTCCTATGTTCGAATGTGGCCCCTCCCTCCCCCCAACTTTTTGGGGACTATTACCCATCCGCCAATCCCCAGCCCCCCTCAAACCCGCAAAGCCCCACCCAAAGGCAACCACTTGCCCACATTTTATCTCTTCTTTGTGCTCATACTTACCGCCAACTCATCATAGATTCCACCCCTGCAGACGTGGGCTCACATCTTTCCTCCACCCCCCGATTTCCTGTAAACCTATCTTCCAGTCTCTAGCTCTCTGAGGCAGCTTGTTTATTTCATATCATTGAGGTCAGGTAGTATTTGTCCTTCAATGCCTGGGTTGCTTCACTCAGCATAAGGTTCTCAAGATTCATCCATGTTATCACGTGTGTTTGTAGTGTATTTGTTCTTAAAGCTGAGTAGTATTCCACTGTATGTATATACCACATTTTATTGATCCACTCTTCTCTTGATGGGAATTTGGGTTGATTCCAACTCTTGGCAATAGTGAAAAATGCTGCTAGGAACATTGGTGTGCATATATCGGTTTGTGTCTTTGTTTTCAGTTCTGCTGCGTATATACCAAGCAATGGTATTGCTGGGTCATATGGCAAATCTATGGTTAGTTTTTTGAGAAACCGCGAAACTGTCTTCCAGAATGGTTGGATCCTTCTGCATTCCCACCAGCAGTGGATGAGTGTTCCCCTTTCTTCACATCTCTCCAGCATTTGTATCTTCTGTTTTTTTTATAGCTGCCAATCTTATGGGAGTAAGATGGTATCTCATTGTAGTTTTGATTTGCATTTCCCTGATAGCTAGAGATTTGGAGGATTTTTTCATGTACTTTGTAGCCATTTGTATTTCTTCTTTGGAGAAGTGTCTGTTTAAATATTTTTCCCATTTTTTAAATGAGTTGATTGTCTTTTCATTTTCAAGATATAGGAGTTCTTTATACATGCAAGTTATAAGTCTCTTATCAGATATATGGTTGCCAAATATTTTCTCCCATTGTGTGGGTTCCCTTTTTACTTTCTTGACAAACTCCTTTGAGGTGCAGAAGGCTTTAATTTTGAGGAAGTCCCATTTATCTATTAGTTCTTTTGCTGCTCGTGCTTTTTGTGTGATATTCATGAAGCCATTTCCTATTACAAGGTCCTGTAGATGTTTCTGTACACTACTTTCCAAGGTCTTTATGGTCTTTGCTCTTATATTTAGGTCTTTGATCCATCTAGAGTTGATCTTTGTATAAGGTGTGAGATGGTAATCCTCTTTCATTCTTCTACATATGGCTATCCAGTTCTCCAGGCACCATTTGTTGAATAGGACATTCTCTCCCAGTTGAGAGGGTTTGGTGGCTTTATCGCATATTATATGGCTATATATATGAGGTTCTATATCAGAAATTTCAATTCGATTCCATTGGTCTGTGTGTCTCTCCTTATGCCAATACCATGCTGTTTTCACTACTGCAGCTTTGTAGTATGTTTTGAAGTCAGGTAGTGTGATTCCTCCAATTTCGTTTTTCTTTTTTTCAAAATGTCTTTGGCTATTCGGGGCCTCTTTCCTTTCCAAATAAATTTCATAGTTAGTTTTTCTAGTTCCTTAAAGAAGGCTGTGTTGATTTTTATTGGGATTGCATTGAATGTGTAGATCAGTTTTGTTAGGATAGACATCTTAATAATATTTAGTCATCCTATCCATGAACATTTATTTAGGTCTTCTTTGATTTCCTTGAACAGTGTTGTATAGTTCTTAGTGTATAAGTTTTTTACATCTTTAGTTAATTTATTCCTAAATATTTGATTTTTTAATTTACTATTGTAAATGGTATTTGTTTCTTGAATTCCTCCTGATCTTGCTGATTATTCGTGTACAGAAATGCTATTGATTTTTGCGCATTGATCTTATAACCTGCGACTTTACTAAACTCATTTAGGAGTTCTAGAAGCTTTGGTGTAGACCTCTCAGGGTTTTCTATTTATAGGATCATGTCTTCTGCAAATAATGAAATTTTGACATCTTCCTTTCCAATTTAAATGCCTTTTATATCTGGTTCTTGCCTCAGTGCTCAAGGAAGTACTTCTAAGACAATGTTAAAAAGAAGGGGAGACAATGGGCATCTTTGTCTTGTTCCTGACTTTAGAGGGAAGGATTTTAGGATTTCTCCATTGTAAACAATGTTGGCTGTAGGTTTTTCATATATACTTTTTATCATGTTCAAAAAATTTCCTTGTATTCCGATCTTTTGGAGTGTTTTTATCAAGAAAGTGTGCTGTATTTTGTCAAATGTTTTTTCTGTATCTATAGATATAATCAAGTGATTTTTTTCCTTCAGTCTGTTTATATGGCGTATTACATTGATTGATTTTCCTATGTTGAACCATCCTTGCATACCTGGAACGATTACTACTTGGTCGTGGTGTATAATTCGTTTAATGTGTTGTTAAATACGATTAGCAAGTATTTTGTTAAGTATTTTTACATCTAGGTTCATTAGAGAAATTGGTCTGTAATTTTCCTTTCTTGTGGTGTCTTTGTTTGGCTTTGGTACTAGGGTAACGTTGGCGTCATAGAAGGAGTTAGGCAATGTTCCTTCTGTTTCAATTTTTTGGAAGAGTTTCAGCAGGATTGGTGTTAGTTTTTTCCGGAATGTTTTGTAGAATTCACCTGTGAAGCCATCTGGCCCTGGGCTCTTCTTAGTTGGGAGGTTTTTAATGACTGATTCTATTTCTTTACTTGTGATTTCTTTGTTGAGGTCATCAATTTCTTCTTTCATTAATATAAGCTGTTTGTGTGTTTCTAGGAATTTGTGCATTTCCTCTGAATTGCCATTTTTGTTGGAATATAGTTTTTAAAAGTATCCAGTTATGATAGTCTTTATTTCTGTGGGGTCTGTGATGATATCTCCTTTCTCATTTCTTATTTTGTGTATTTGCATCTTCTCTCTTTTTTTCTTTGTTAGTGTCGCTAAAGGTTTGTCAATTTTATTGATCTCTCAAAAAACCAGCTCTTGGTCTTGTTTATCTTTTCAAGTGCTTCCTTATTTTCTATTTCATTTAGTTCTGCTCTTATCTTTGTTATTTCTTTCTTTCTTCTTCCTGTGGTGATTACTTTGTTGTTTTTTTACTAATTCCTCCAAATGTGCAGTTAGTTCTTCAATTTTTACTTTCTTCTTTTTTGATGTATGAATTTATGGCTAAAACTTTCCCTCTCAGTACTGCTTTTGCTGCATCCTATAAATTTTGGTATGTTGTGTTATCATTTTTTCAAGGTAGTTATTGATTTCTTTTGAGATTTCCTCTTTGAGCCACTGTTTTTCTAAGAGTGTGCTGTTTAATTTCCATATCTTGGTTTGAAATCTGGGTCTCTGGCCCTTGCAGATTTCCAGCTTCACTCCACTGTGTTCAAAGATATTATTTTGTATGATTTCGAACTTTCTGAATTCATTAAGCCTTTCTTTGTGGCCTAGCGTACGGTCTATCTTGGAGAATGATCCATGTGCACTTGAGAAAAATATATATCCTGCTGTGTTTGGGTGTAATGATCTGTATATGTCTATTAGATCCAGCTCCTCTAATATACTGTTCAAATGTTTTGTTTCTTTAGTAATTCTCTTTTGAGATGTTCTGTCCAGAGTTGATAGCGGTGTATTAAATTCCCCCACTATAATTGTAGAGGCATCTATTCTTTCACTTAGTTTTTCCAGCATTTGCCTCATGTATTTAGAGGCGCCTTTGTTAGTAGCATAAATATTTATGATTGTTCATTTTTCTTGACAGAATGTCCCTTTCACTAATATGTAGTATCCTTCTTTGTCTCTCACAATTTTTTCGCATTTAAAGTCTATTTTGTCTGATATTAATATAGCTACTCCTGCCTTTTTTTGGTTATTGTTTGCTTGTAAGATTGTTTTCCAACCATTCACTTTCAGCCTCCATGAATCTCTGGGTCTAAGATGTGTCTATTGTAGACAGCATATAGATGGGTCATATTTCCTTATCCAATATCCCAGTCTGCATCTTTTGATAGGTGAGTTTAATCCATTGACATTCAGTGTTATTACTTTCAAGGAATTATTTATGTTAGCTATATTTTGATTGGACTTGTGTTTGTCATATTTTGTTTGTTTGTTTTTCCCTTTTCTTTTTGTATTTTTTGTTGCTCTTACACTCTCCTCCTACTGTGCCTCTCCTGTATCTTCCTCTCTTCTTGCAGAACTCCCTTTTGAATTTCCTGAAGGGAAGGTTTCTTGTTGGCATACTCTTTCAATTTCTGTTTATCTGTGAATATTTTGAACTCTCCATCATTTTTGAATGCTAGTTTAGCTGAATAGAGTATTCTTGGTTGGAAATTTTTTCTTTTAGTACCTTGACTATATGATACCACTGCCTTCTTGCCTCCATGCTTTCAGATGAGAAATCAGCAGTTAATCTTATGGAGCTTCCCTTGTATGTGATGGTTTTCTTTTCTCTTGTTGCTTTTAGAATTTTCTCTTTGTTTTGAGCATTGGATAGTTTGACAAGTATATGTCTTGGGGTGGGCCTGTTGGGGTTTATGATGTTTAGGGTGCGCTGTTCTTCTTGGATATTTACATCTGTCTCTTTCAGTAGATTTGGGAAGTTTTCAGCCATTATTTCCTGGAACACTCCTTCTGACCCCTTTCCCTTCTCTTCTCCTTCTGGGATGCCTATAATACGTATGTTTGTACCTTTTGCATTGTCATTCATGTCCCTAAGTCCTAGCCGGATTTTTTCTATCTTTTTATTGATCAATTCTACTCTCTGTTTGATTTCCAATGTACTGTCTTCCACTTCACTAATTCTCTGCTCTGCCTCTTCTAATCTGCTGATATTTGCTTCAAGTGTATTTTTTATATTTTGAACTGTGGTGTTCATTCCCATCCTATCTGTTATCTTTTTTCGTATGTCTGCAATTTCCCCTTCAAGTGTTGTCTTCATATTTTTAACCTCTTCCTTTGCTTCATTAAATTTCTCTCTGATATATGTTCTGAGATCTTTAATTACTTGTGCAAAGTTCTGCTCCCCTTCCTGGTTTTTAATTTGTTCATTGGATTCAGCCATGTTTTCCTGATTACTGGTTTGGTTTGTAGATTTTTTTTGCTGTCTGCTCATCACTTTATCTTGACAGATTTATTAAATTCCTTAGCTTCTTTGTCTAATCTTGGGGATTAATTAGCTGTTGTTTTTGCATAAGTGTTATATCTTCTCTTTGTCACTTTGTTCTTCTTATTCTAATTTCTTATTGCGGGCTGAGTTCACTTTGAAGGAAAGTATTAGGGCCAGGGAAAGGCAATTGTGTAAGAAAGGAAAATGTGTAAAGTAGTATTGGTAATAAATGTTAACAGAGCAACAATATGAGATCCAGGAGGATGGATATTAGATTCATGTAAGTTGTGTAGAGTTATAGCAGTAATTAGTGTACCTACAATAGGTAGTTGACTGAATATCAGAGTAATATGGTATGAATTAAAAAGCTAGTGTTTTCATGAGAGAGGGAAAGAGAAAAGAAAGACAATAGTTTCAAGAGTGGATGAAAGATCAAAAACAAAAAAAGGTATTAGAGATTAAAAGTTAGACAATTTGGGGATCAAAAAAGGGAGGTGGAATATAGGAGAGACAGTAGATGAAGGAGGATATCAAGATGTGGGGGAAAGGGGATTGTGTAGGTAGCCAAAATCAATTCACACAGAAATGAGGCAACGGAGGATGAGGAAACCCAGCAAATGGGAGGTGTTCCCTGCAGCACGTATTGTATAATTAAGATAAAATAAAATAAGAAGAAAATGAGGGAGGAGAGAAAAGAAAAAAAAAAGAGAAGAAAGAAAGAAAGAAAAAGGGGGGTGGGTAAAGAAAAGAGAGGGGAACAAGTAATGAAAAGAAAAGAAGATATAGAACAACAACAACAGCAACTACAAAAACCCCTAAATAAATGAAAAAAAAAAAAGACCTTGGGAGATACAATGGGAGAAAAGACTAGGAGATCATGCAATATTAGCAATCAGGACAATAAAAAATAAAAAATTTAAATTTAAAATTAAAATTTAAAAAATGCAAACGTTGAGGGGTAGGACAATCAAGGACCTCAGATGGACCTCAGGGCATGGTGGATTCAGGGATGGAAAGTCTGTGATATTGCAGACTCAAGAGGTGTGTGTCTCTGGGGTGTGGGCCACCAGGGTTTAGGGGACACAGACCTGGCAACCTCAAATCCAGTTAACAGGGAGCCTGGGAGCACCTCAGTGCAACACAGCCTTCAGGGATCCCTGCAGCTGGGTGCCAGCCCTATTGGGGAGGTCACATCCGCAAACTCTGACCTATGTGTCAGAAACCTGCAATTCCCCTCTCACTAGTGTATCTTCTGTGGCTGTATCACCAATTTGACTTCAGGACACCTCCCGCCCTGCAAGCCCCTGAAACAGCCAGTTGGGGGCGCCTCTATATTGCGGCCAATTTAAGGATGCTTCAGATCCACAGCCAGGCCTAGGGGGCGGGTCTCTAGCCAGAATTGTTGATATCAGTGTCCAAAACTGAAAATCCCACACCTCGCAAAAGATTCCCCTAATCGGCTTCCAGATGCCTCCCACCCTGCAAGCCCCCGAAACAGCCTCCTACTGACGTCTCTTTATTGTGAGCGATTTAAGGCTGCTGCAGATCAGCAGCTGGCCTTGGGGGCGGGGCTCTAGCTGGAAGCAGTATTATTCATGTCCGAAATCAAAAATTCCCAACCTCACAAAAAATTCCCGTCTGTCTCACCAAATCAGTTTGCGAAGGCCTCCTGCCCTGTAAGACTCTGAATAGCCCGCTCAGGGCTTATGAATTCCCCAGTACCACAGAGCCTCCAGGAATCACCTCCCCCATGCTGGTGCCGTGGTTCCACCCACCCCAGGGGGGAGCATGCCACACGCAGCCCCTAACTCCGTGTAAGAGAGCCTCAATTTTATCTTTTACATGAATTTTCTCTGTTACCTTCCCACCAAATCGATGTCCAGACCCCTCCTGCCCTGCAAAATCCTGAAACAGCCTGGTGCTGAGGAATTTCTAATGCTGCCCAGCTGCTTCTTTGCAGGAGAGAGTATAAGGTGCACTCACTCAACCACCATCTTGCCCCAACTCTACCTATGCCTAGTTTTTTGAGAAACCCCCAAACTGTCCTTCAGAATGGCTGGATCCTTCTGCATTCCCACCAGCAGTGGATGAGTGTTCCCATTCCTCCACATCCTCTCCAGCATTTGCAGTCTTCTGTTGTTTTTTTTTTTTCCATAGCTGTCAGCGTTATGGGAGTAAGATGGTATCTCATTGTAGTTTTGATTTGTATTTCCCTGATAGCTAGAGATTTGGAGAATTTTTTCATGTGCTTTTTCACCATTTGTATTTCTTTTATTTTCAAGATATAGGTGTTCTTTATATGTGCAGGTTTTAAGTCTCCTATCATATATATGCTACCAAATATTTAGTCCCTCTCTTTTCACGTTCTTGACAAACTCCTTTGAAGTGCAGAAGGCTTTAATTTTGAGGAAGTCCCATTTAGCTACTTGTTATTTTGCTGCTCGTGCTTTTGGTGTGAATTTCATGGGACCGTTTCCTAATACAAGGTCTTGTATATGCTTCCCAACACTGCTTTCCAAAGGCTTTATGGTCTTGGCTCTTACATTTAGGTCTTGGTCCATCTTGAGTTGATTTTTGTATAAGGTGTGTGATGGTAATCTTCTTTCATTCTTTTACATATGGATATTCAGTTCTTCAGGCACCATTTGTTGAAGAGGTCATTCTCTCCCAGTTGAGAGGGTTTGGTGGCTTTATCAAATACTTTATTACTATATTTATGAGTATCTATATCAGAACTCTCATTTCAGTACCTTTAGTGTTTGTGTCTCTCCTTGTGCCAATACCATGCTGTTTTCACTACTGTAGCTTTGTAGTATGTTTTGAAGTCAGGTAGTGTGATTCCTCCAATTTTGTTTTTCTTTTTCAATATGTCTTTGGCTATTCGGGGCCTCTTTCTTTTCCAAATAAATTTCATAGGTAGTTTTTCTAGTTCCTTAAAGAATGCTGTGTTGATATTTATTGGGATTGCATTGAATGTGTAGATCAGTTTTGGTTGGATAGACATCTTAATAATATTTAGTCTTCCTATCCATGAACAGGGAATAGTCTTCCATTTATTTAGGTCTTCTTTGATTTCCGTGAACAGTGTTGTGTAGTTCTCTGTGTATAAGTTTTTAGTATCTTTACTTAAATTTCTTCCTAGGTATTTGATTTTCTTATTTACTATTGGAAGTTGTATTTGTTTCTTGATTTCCTCCTGAGCTTGCTCATTATTGGTGCACAGAAATGCTACTGATTTTTGCGCATTGATCTTATAACCTGTGACTTTACTAAACTCATTTATGTGTTCTAGAAACTTTGTTGTAGACCTCTCAGGGTTTTCTATGTATAGGATCATGTCATCTGCAAATAATTAAATTTTGACTTCTTCCTTTCCAATTAGAATGTCTTTCATATCTCAGTCCTGCCTCAGTGCTCAAGCAAGTACTTATAAGACAATGTTAAATAGAAGAGGTGATAGTGGGCATCTTTGTCTTGTTCCTGATCTTAGAGGGAAAGATTTTAGGATTTCACCATTGTAAATGATGTTGGCTATGGGTTTTTCTTAGACACTCTTTATCGTGTTCAGAAAATATCCTTGTATTCTGATCTTTTGCATTGTTTTCATCAAGAAAGTGTGCTGTATTTTGTCAAATGCTTTTTCTGCATCAATGGATATAATCATGCAATTTTTTTCATTCAATCTGTTTATATGCTATATTACATTGATTGATTTTCTTATGTTGAACCATCCTTGCATACCCAGAATGAATCCCACTTGGTCATGGTATATAATTCGTTTAATGTGTTGTTGAATACGGTTAGCAAGTATTTTGTTGAGGATTTTTGCATCTAGGTTCATTAGAGAAATTGGTCTATAATTTTCCTTTCTTGTGGTGTATTTTATTTTGGCTTTGGTACTAGAGTAATGTTGGCATTATAGAATGAGTTAGGTAATGGTCCTTTTGTTTTGATTTTTTGGAAGAGTTTCAGCAAGTTTGGCATTAGTTCTTTCTGGAATATTTTGCAGAATTCACCTGTGAAGCCGTCTCTCTCAGGGCTCTTCTTAGTTGGGATTTTTAAAATGACTGATTCTATCTCTTTACTTGTGATTTGTTCAGTGAGATCTTCAATTTCTTCTTTCATCAATATAGGCTACTTATGTGTTTCTAGGAATTTGTCCATTTCCTCTGAACTGTCATTTTTGTTGGAATGTAGTTTTTCAAAATATCCTCTTATGATTCTCTTTATTTCTGTGGGGCCAGTGGTGATATCTCCTTCCTCATTTCTAATTTTTTGTATTTGCATCTTCTCTCTTTTTTTCTTTGTTAGTCTCACTAAGGGTTTGTCAATTTTATTGATCTTCTCAAAGAATGAGCTCTTGGTTCTGTTTCTTTTCAATGCTTTCTTTTCTTTCATTTAGTTCTGCTCTTATCTTTGTTTCTTTCTTCTTCCTGTGGGGTTAGTTTGTTGTTGTTTTTTTACTAATTCCTCCATATGTGCAGTTTGTTGTTCAATATTTGGTCTTTATTCTTTTTAGTTGTATGAATTTATGGTTATAAATTTCCCTCTCAGTACTGCTTTTGCTGCATTCCATAACATTTGGTATGTTGTGCTATCATTTTTATTAGTTTCAAGGTAGTTATCAATTTCTTTTGAGATTTCCTCTTTGACTCAGGACTTTTATAAGGGTTTGTTGTTTAATTTGCATATCTTGGTATGAATCTCGGCCTCTGGCCCTTGTGAATTTCCAGCTCACTCTACTGTGTTCAGAGAAATTATTTTGTATCATTTCAATCTTTCTGAATTCATTGAGTCTTTCTTTTTGTGCTGGCTTGTGGTCTATCTTGGAGAATGATCCTTGTGCACTTGAGAAAAATGTATATCTTGCAGTATTCAGGTGTAATGATCTGCATATGTCTATTAGGTAAGGCTTCTCTAGTATACTGTTCAAAGTTTTTTTTCTTTATTGATTCTCTTTTGAGATGTTCTGTCCAAAGTTGATAGTGGTGTATTAAAGTCTCCCACTATAATTGTAGAGGCATCTATTTTTTTTTCACTGAGTTGTCCCATTGTTTGCCTCACGTATTTGGAGGTGCCCTTGTTAGGAGCATAAATAGTTATGATTGTTCGCTCATTTTGAAAGATGATCCCTTTCACTAATATGTAGTATACTTCTTTGTCTCTCACAATTGCTTCATATTTAAAGTCAATTTTGTATGATATTAATATAGCTACTCCTGCCTTTTTTGGTTACTGTTTGCCTGTAAGATTGTTTTCCAGCCATTCAGTTTCAACCTCCTTGAATCCCTGGGTCTAAGATATGTTTTTTGCAGCCAGCATATAGATGGGTCATAGTTCCTTGTCCAATCTTCCAGTCTGAATCTATTGACAGGTGAGTTTAATCCTTTGACATTCAGTGTTATTACTTTCAAGGAATTATTGATGTTAGCCATATTTTGTTTGTTTATTTCCTTCTCTTTTTGTCTTTTTGTTGCTCTTACACTCTCCTCCAACTCTGCCTGTCCTGTTTTTCTTTCTTTCTGCAGAACTCTCTTTAGTATTTCTTAAAGTGCAGGGTTCTTGTTGGTATACTTTTAAAATTCCTGTTTATCTGTGAATAATTTAATCTCTTCATCATTTCTGACTGCTTGTTTAGCTGCATAGATTATTCTTGGTTGTGAAGTTTTTCTTTTAGTACCTTAACTATGTTATACCACTGCCTTCTTGCCTCCATGGTTTCAGATGAGAAATCAGCACTTATGGAGCCTCACTTGTATGTTATGGTTCTCTTTACTCTCGCTGCTTTTAGAATTTTCTCTATTTCTTGCGCATTGTATAGTTTGACAAGCATATGCTTTGGTGTGGGCCTTTTGGGATTAACAGTGTTTGGGGTGCATTGTGCTTCCTCGACATGTACATCCTTTCTCTCAGTAGATTTGGGAAGTTTTCAGCCATTAATTCCTCCAACACCCTTTCTGTCCCCTTTCCCTTCTCTTCTCCTTCTGGAATGCCTATAATACATATGTTTGTGCATTTTGCATTGTCCTTCAGGTCCCTAAGTCCCAGCTGGATTTTTTCTATCTTTTTATCGATCAATTGTACTATCTGTTTGATTTTAGATGTACTGTTTTCCACATCACTAAATTCTCTCCTCTCCTTCTTCTAATCTGCTGTTATTTGCTGGGAGTGTATTTTTGATTTCTTGAACTGTGGTGTTCATCGCCATCGTATCTGTTACCTTTTTGTGTATGTCTGCAATTTCTTCTGTATTCTCTCCCAGTGTTTTCTTCTTATTGTTATTCTCTTCCTTTAGTTCATTAAGTTGGTCTCTAATATATGTTTTCAGATCTTTAATTACTTGTCCGATGTTCTTCTCCTCTTCCTGATTTTTAGTTTGTTCATTGGATTCGACCATGTTTTCATGATTATTGGTTTGGTTTGTAGTTTTTTATTGCTGTCTGGTCATCATTTTATCTTGATGGGTTTAATCAGTTCCTTAGCTTCTTTGTCTAGTCTTGGGGTTTAATTAGTTGTTGTTCATGCATAAGTGTTATGTCTTCTCTTTGTCACTTTGTTCTTCTTACTCTATTTTCTTGTTGCTGGCTAAGTTCACTTTCAAGGAAAATATTAGGGTCAGGCAAAGCAAAATGAGCAAGAAAAGAAAATATATAAAGTAGTTTTAGTAATAAGTGTTAACAGAGCAACAACGTATGATCTATGAGAATGGATATTAGACTCATGTAAGTTGTGTAGATTTATAGCAGTAAGTAGAGTACCTAAAATTAGATAGTCAACTGAATATGGGGAGGATTGTAGTATGAATTAAAAGGCAGTGTTTTCATGAACGAGTGAAAGAGTAAAGAAAGACAATAATATCAAGAGTGGATATAAGACAGAAACCAGAACAATGGAATTAGAAATAACATGTCAGACAATTTGGGGGCCAAAGAAAGGGAGGTGGAATGTAAGAGAAACAGTAGATGATGGAGGCTGGAAAGATGTAGGGGAAAAGGGATAGTATAGGTCACCAAAACCAATACACACAGAAAAGGGGACAAGAAGGATTAGGAAACACAGCAAATGTCAAGCACTCCCTGCAGCACTTATTATATAAAGAAAATAAAATGAAAAAATAAGTAAAAGAGAGAAAAGAAAAAAAGAGAAGAGAAAATGAAGGGGCAAGATAAGGGAGAGAAACAAGCAAGAAAAAGAAAAAGAGAAAAAAGTAAATAAATGTAAAAGGACATTGGGGGATAAAACAGGAGAAAAGACCAGGAGAAAATGCAATATTAGCAACCACGACACACAAAAAAAGAACCCACATTTCAAGCTAGGAATCCTCTTTGCAGTTAAATAATATGCTTGGAGATCTGACCTTCCCCCTTTCTCCCTTCTTCACTTCTCTCTTTCCCAGGGCAGCAGGAAAGCAGCCTGAGTGGTCTGATAGGAGATACGAGTGGGTCCTTATTGAACCAACTCAACACAGAAGACTATGACTCTTTATTTCCAGTGTGAGAGCACTTATACCACCAGAAACCCCAAATATGCTACTGGAAGCTTGGATAAGATGTCCTACAGTCCTTCTCCCTTAGGCATGCTAGGCGAGGTCTAATTGATTTTCTGACTCCAACTTCTTCCAGATCAAGTTTCATATCCCAGGATCTTTAGGTAAATTGTGCTTCCTCAGCAGATTCACCTCTCCTTTCTTCTCAGACTCTCCCCAAGTCAGGTGGTACACTCCTCCAAGCTGAAGGAGAAAAAAAACAACAAAAAAACGCAGAAGGCTAGGGTAATCAAGGCCCTCAGATGAAATTCAGGGCACAATGAATTCGGGAATGGGAAATCCGTGATATTGCAGACTCAAGGTGTGTGAGTCTCTGGAGCATAGGCTACCAGGGTTTAGGGGATACAGACCTGTGAACCCCACATCCAGTTAACATGGTGTTTGGGAACACCACAGCACAACAAAAATTTCAGGGATCTCCTCAGCTGGGTTGCCAGCCTTCGCGCCCACAACTTCTGACCTCCATGTCAGAAACCCTAAATTCCACCTCTCACAAGAATCTCTTCTGTCAGTGTCTCACCAAATCGACATCCAGACACCCCCTGCTCTGCAAGCCCCCAAAACAGCCTGCTCAGTGTTTGGGAACACTGCAGCACAACAATGATTCCAGTGATCACCGCAGCCAGGCTGCCAGCCCTAGGGGGAGCGGCTCCACCTACAACTTCTGACCTCCGTGTCAGAAACCCAGAATTCTATCTCTTGCAAGAATCTCTTCTCTCACTGTCTCACCAAATCAACATCCAGACACCTCCTGCCCTTCAAGCCCCTGAAATAGCCTGCTCAGGGGTTGGGAACACCTCAGCACAACAGTTTTCATGAATTGGGGGAGCTGGGCCACCAGCCCTAGGGGGAAGGGTCCCACCCACAACTTCTGACCTCCATGTAAGAGACCCAAAACTCTACCTCTCGCAAGAATCTCTTCTGTCACTGTCTCACCAAATCAACATCCAGACACATCCTGCCCTGCAAGCACCCAAAACAGCCTGGTCCAGCAGGACTCCGACCCTACTCAGCCGCTTCTTTGCAGGACAGCTTATGAGGTGCACTCACTGAGATGCCATCTTGCCCCCCCCCACATCCGGTTTTCTTGACATATCTTTCTGAGAGTAATTTCTTTCCTTAGCGTAGGACTTTCTATTTGATTTATTTTGTGCTATATCACCTCTTAGATACTTGGCTCAACTTGTTTTGGAACTTTATCATGGTTAGCCAAACTGAATATTCTCAGTTGTTTTTCATTTTCTTCTTGCTCTTTCTCCCTTGCTGGGGGCAAAATAGGAGACGAGTGTGCACTTGGTACTGTAAGGCATGGAGGGTGAAGATCCTGCATTGCCCCAGTAACTGATGGAACTTCTCCCACCTTTCTTCCCTGTGAGGGGTGGGGATGTAGGCACAGTAGTGTTCAGTAATCAAGACACGAAAGCTGTCTGTCTATAGTTATTTAGAGAGCCTAAGGAAACACTATGCACCTTTCTCCCTTGCCTGGGGTGGGAATGGAGACATAGGTGTGCACAACAATCCAGTCTAAGTGAGCCATAAATGACTGAGTTGCCTGAAGAGGCTGAAGATGCACATCCCCCCCTCATGTCTTGTCAGTGGTAGGTATGGAGTCACAGGTTTGTGCAGCAGTCTTTCCAGGCAACATGAAAGCAACTGAGATACTGAGGAAGCAAAGCCTCCCTCTTGTCCTGTTGAAGTGGGGATGTAGACACAGGTGTGCCCAACAATCTGGTCCATGCAGGCTGAAAGTTACTGTGGTTTCCTAGAGAGACTGAGGCAGCACAGACCCCCCTTCTGTACTATAAGGAATGGAATGTAGCCACAGGTGTGCCCAACATTCTAGTTCACGCAGACTAAAAATGATGACAGGCTGGTACAGGAACCCACACCTTCCTCCCTGCCAGGGCCTGGGCTGAAGCCCAGGCTAGGGCAGGAACCTGACCTGGGTCGATAGAAGCCAGGCCCTACCATCACTCTCATTTTCAATCAGCCTGCTTCCCTTCATGTTGGGGATGGTGTTCAAATATGGACTACCAGGCTCTTTCCAACCTGGACTGTTTAATCTTTACTTGTTTTTAGGATTAGACTTTAGCCAACAAAATTTACTAAATAATAGCTGAAGTCAGTGCTTGACTGTCTATTCCTGCCCCATTTTTGGGAAATGTAGCCTCCAACTCCATCTAGGGAATAGCTCCTGAGGATTACTGCCCCACCAGTGCTGGATGGGCACCTGCTTCCACAGCGTGGAGTTCTCTACTCATGAATCTTCACCACATGGGGGCAGTCTACTCATTCAATTCTTCCAAGGATGTTGCAGGATTCTATTCTGGTCTCCTGAGCCCCCCAAACAGATGATTTAAATAGCTTCTGTCTGATTACTTTTTGCACTGTAAGACAAGTTGATTCTTGGGGCTCCATACTAGCTTCTATCTTGCACCTCTCCTCTAGTCTAATTATTTTTTACTTTTATTTTTTAAATTTATTGAAGTATATCACTCATACAAAACATACATGAACAATAAGTGTATAGTAATAGTTGTGAACTTATAAAACAAACATATGTAACATTTTACAGGACTGTCATAGCTCATCCTACCACCAACACCTTGCATTGTTGTTAAACATTTTAAACTAATGATTAGAGTGTAAACGACAATGTAAACTATGATCCATGCACCAAAATGCAATGAATGTGTCACAATGATGAGAGAGGTTGTTGATGTGGAAGGAGTGGGGTGGTGAGGGGTGTGGGTATGTGGGTACCTCTTAAATTTTTTATTGTAATAATTTTTGTGATCTATGTATCTTTTAAAAAAAGGCAATTAAATAAAAAAAAGAGTATTGTCAAAATATTACTACTAAGTAAAGTATTTTCCCCCAACTCACCCTATTGTCATTATCTTTATATCATTTATAGATGAACATACATGAACAATAAGTGTATATTGAAAGTTTTGAAATTACAAAGCATACATCAACCCTCAACCAAAACTTTGCATTGTCATGAGCTATTTTTTTACCAATTATGAAAGGATATTGTCAAAATCTTACTAATAAATATAGTCCTTATCTTACATTTGATGTAGTTTCCCCTAACCCACCTTAATATTATTTTTAAATATATCTTAATAGATTTTTAAATTAAAAAAATACATAGGTCGTACAAAATGTTCCATTAAAAATATAAGAGGATCCCATAGCCCCCCACTCCCCACCCTACTCTACTAGGGGGTCAAAATACTTCCCACAGCAAGTTAGTGAGGATCTGAACCTTCTTACTCCAAGTTCAATACTTTCTACCAAATAATATAGCCTCATTGTGTTGGTTCTTGTCTGTCTAGGTTAGTTCTGAAAAGGTCAGGAGCCTGTTACACATAGAGTTCGGTTGCAAAGTGAATCAGATTGTTTGTAGATGGCCATTATGAAAAGTGAGAGGTCAGATATTTGTGGGAATGGGAGGGTTCAGTTTTGTTCTCAGACTCCATTTGTAGGAATTTGGAGATTTTTTTGGGTCTGAGCCCCAAGATTTATGGGGGTTTGGGGCTAGCTAACTCCATTTTCTTCCCCTCTATTTGCTTCCTGTTTATACAGTCTGTCCTATTTCCTCTCACCTCTATTCCTAGAACACCCTTTTCTAGTCATAGATGGAGATTATCAAGCTTGTGTTTGGTTAATCTCAATTTTATTATGACCCGTCAGTCACTAAAAAAGAAGAAAAACATCCCACAAACCACTTTTGCATTGGCTTTTAATTTCATCCTGTTTGAGGTTAATTGATTTTGTGCTCTTGAAAGTGCTCTGAGGGAGAAAGAAGACATTTCAAGGCCAAATGTTTCCTTTTCGGAGAAGAACTTGGTTTATACTATATAGCCAACCTCTTACATTACTATATTTACAAATATGTTTGATTCTGGGTTTGTTCAAGCAGTCTCCACATCATTGGAGTATCTTCCCAGCGTCTCTTTAACATTCTGGGCAGGTCGTGACTTCCAAGGCAGGGAATTGGCCTAAGCTTACATTTTATTTTATTTATTTTACTTTATTTTATTTTTATTTTTTGCAGTGTAATTAAATTTATTGCTAGAATTTTATTTGGTTGTTACAAAATCTGTAAAGGTGTATATATTAAAAAAAAAGGGAGTGGGGGTGTGGTAGGGGGAAAGGCAGCCATAAAGAGTAAGAGTTGTTACCTAAAGTGCCAGGATAATTTTATACTATATTTAACCTTTCCAAGAGAGTGAAATAGCTCAGATGGGCAAGGGAAATGTTGGGAAAAAACACTAAAAACATAAGCCATAATGAGCTAAACAGACACAAACATGGAAAAAACTTCATCTTGTTTAAACTAAATTTTAATACTTCTAGAAAAAAATTAAGGTTAGCTGACACCAAGCTGAACATCATGTTAAGAAGAAAAACAAAAACCAAAAAACAGCCCTTTAACTTTTAGGAATGCAAGACTGCATCTACAACTGATAGGGCAACTTGGACAAAAAGTTAAAATGGAAATGAGTTCTACTAAAGAAGATTGTGTCATGAAAGCTTCTTCAGTTTCTCCCTGGACTTTGACCAACAGCTAAGTAAAGTTTGTGTTACCCAATGACGTCTTCTAGGAACAACACAGATAGTACAGACTATGCATACAGGTGGCATGAAGGTATTAATCCTTCCAGTCCGTGGGCCTTCAGTGCCAGGTCCACAGTACTTAAAGGGAGGAAAAATACTGCACTTGCCTGTATTAAATTTGAGGAAAGGTGCCACCGTCACATAAAGTCTGCTCCAGACTGGCCTGCTGCCATTTGGCATCCTCCAGACAGAAAGTCTATTCTTAGCAGGAATAAGGAAATCTAATATGACTTGATATGTGGTTAGCTTTGTTTCTCTTAATCACCTTTTTGACCTTAGGCCACAGAAAAATATACTGGGTTTTTGGTTAGTCTTAAGGTAAAAATCTCAAGGGGTGGAGTTTCCTAGGTCAAAATTAGAGGCATAGCTTTCCTCAAAAACTCCTGGGTGGCCAGGCTAAGACAGGCACTGAGAGACTTTCAATTCTCCCATTCAGAATGGAGATGGTATCAGAGGTGGAGCCAGCTACAGCTTTAAGACAGACTAGGTGGGTGAGGTATGGGGGCAGATAATCTAGCTCAATTAGGGGAAGCAGGGATGTAGGGATGTAACTCCCTACCGGATAACTATTTATGGCCATAAACCCTCAAAAAGGATTAAAAATGAGAAAAATACCCAAATAGATGTCTTTGATTCACTGGTTGGTATTAGTGAGGTGATAGGAACAAAGAACCGGAATGTTACTCTCCTGAGCCTGGAGTCAGCACTGTTCCCAGCATCCACTCCCTAAATCTATTTCCTTGGCCACTAGACCAAATCTCAGAGCAGCACCTGGGTCCTTGAGGAATGCCTTAAGGAGATGTGGACATAGTTTCAGCTGCTACCCAGATCATATTAGCAATTTTTAATAAGTCATTTGTTCACCTTCTGTTTAAAACCATTTTTCCTACTTCTTACAAAATATGCACAATTATTTCTTACATTTAAACTATTTACAAACAGAAAAGGCCTATCTTAAAGAAAAGACATTTTTCTGAGTCTCTATATAAAGTGCAGTTAATTTAAGACAAAATTATGTGAAATATAAAAGGTGGCTTATTCTCTCTATATATTCATTTTCTAGTTTTAAAAGATAAGGTCTCCTCAAAAAAAGAGGAAAAAAAAGGAAACTTTACTTTTTTTCTGGCAATTTTAAAATAAAAGATCTTACTGGTTTCAGGAAATCATGGATTTCTGAATGTCATATTATAAGTAAATAGTCTTTTTTTAAAAAAATAACTTTTATATAATTATTAAAGTTGGCAATATGTCTACCACAGTAGTTTGGAGGACTGAGGATTGATGTGATAAGTAAAATGGCTATTTTTGTTAGGTGAGTAGACATTAGGTATTCCAGGATATATATTCATTTTAAAATATGCCTGATCAAGGACCAGGAAGGAATGAGGGTCCAACAGTGACCCCCTGATACTAATGACTATGCTTGTGAGCCTCTGCACCTGAAATAAGAACAAGGCCTAGAGCAGCACTGTGCCTAAGAGTTCCCTCCTGACAGCCTCAATGTTACGTGTTACTCAAATGTGGCCAGTCTTGAAGCCAAACTCAGCATGTAAATGCAATGCCTTGCCCCCAGCATGGGACATCACACCCGGGGAAGAGCCTCTCTGGCACTGAGGGATCACTACCAAGTACCAGCTGATGACCTTGAATTAAAGGTTCAACGCGGACCAGCAGAATATCCCTGTCTACATATAATAACAGGAGTTAAAAATGCTGTTTGACCTAAAGTAAGGGGGAAATAGAAAGGACAAATGAGTTTATATGGCTATGAGTCTCTAAAAAAGAGTCTGGAGGTTGTCAGAAGGATTGCCCTTATGCACAACTGAGCAGAGTCTCAGAGACAGATAAAGTAGATACAACCCCAGGTATTGGTTCTTTTGAGGGCTAAAGAGACCCACAGGTTCTATGGTCATGGCAGATGGAGGTCCCTGCCATGTAAGTTGGCCCTTCTTTGGAGCTGGTGTTTCTGCGTGATGGAGCTGGACTCAGATGGGATCTCTTTTCACAAGCCTTTTATGCTACTTTACTGGAATTGTAGTTGGTGCTGGGGTTTAAGATATATCTAGGGGATTTGAATCTCTGGACTGACAAAATGATAGCCACGCCCTAAGCCTCAACAGACTTCAGCTCCTACACTCTGATTTATTGGACTTACCCCACTCAGCTAACATGGAGCTGAAGAATGTCAACCATCACACCATGGAGCCTAGAGTGCCTACAACTGAAAGCAGGAGGATTGCATCCAGTATCCATGTAGAATCTAAGCCCCCTCTTGACATAGATGTGGAATGGACACAACCAAGCCAAGGTCCACAGGAAGGAGGAATACAGTAAGGATTAGAGTGGGCTTAATGATATTCTATTCATGAACTATTGTGGTTAATATCGAGAAAATGTGGCATTGGTGTGGAAAAAGTGGCCATGGTGGCTGCTGGGTGCAGGGCATGGGAGGAAGAGATGAGATGTGGAGGCATTTTTGGGACTTGGAGATGTCCTGGGTGGTGCTGCAGGGACAATTGCCAGACATTGTATGTCCTCCCATGGCCCACTGGATGGAACGTGGGAGAGTGTGGGCTATGGTGTGGACCACAAGCCATGGGGTGCAGCGATGCCCAGAGATGTACTCACCAGATGCAATGGATGTGTCATGATGATGGGAGAGAGTGTTAATACTGTCCCTTGACAAAGCGAGAACGATATCCAACTACACCAAATTCCTCTTCCTCCTCTGAGCTGGACTCAGAATATGAGTCAGGGGGCTCAGTGTGAAGCAGACGATAACCTAAGCCTTTCTTGGGCCTCTTCCTCAAGCTGTCTGCAGCCAGGCTGATCAATACATTGAGTTTTTTGTGCTTTTTCATCTTTTTGTGTGGGGTAAGTGGCGCACCCAATCCTGAGCTGCCGGATTCGTACCCAACACCTAATTCTCTCGTTGCCTTGGAGTTGCCTTCCAGGGTGGGTAATCCTGGGCCAGAGCCCTCCAGTCACTCCCACCCAGGAGTGGGACTGACCAGATCTACTTAGGACTGGAGACTGGAGCCCAGAGGAAACTGGAGCTCAGACGGTTGGTAGCATAGAGGTAGCAGAGAATTGGTGATCCAAATGGATAAAGCCTTGGGCATGGAGCGTCAGTTGGTTAAGAATCTGGAAAAGGAGCAACTTTCTCCGAAAGGATATAAGAACAAAACCAAGTCAAGAATGAGAGATTCTCAACCCTGATAAGTAGGTAGTATTTCTAAGGGTGTTCCTGGAGCTAGAGGAGGACACACATTTAGGTGTTTTGGATATTCAGGGCTGGCTTTCCAATGGAGTAGGGAAAGAAACTGTCTCTTGAATGGGGGGGAGGGAAAGAAGTGCAGTATGAGACAGCGGCCTGGCAAAAGTAGCAGCAGGAGGGAGCTCCTAGCGGCTGCAATCCCGACACAGCCCTGGGCGCCGAGAAAATGCTCAAGCTTGGAAGCTCAGGTCTGAGATGATCACCGTCCTCCGGTCGCAGCCCTGAGTTTGAAGGGAGACCGAGAAGGAGGAGGATCTAGAATCAGGCTCGCAGGGCTGCAAATTGGGCCCGGGGGGCGCGGTGCTGAGGGGCGACTGCAGATCAGCCCACCTGAATAACTCCCGTTCAGAGTTTAAGGTGTTCCGGCACGGGCGACTTTCGGCAATTCACAAGCGCTGTCCCCACTCCAGCCTCGACTCCGGTCCCGGTTCTGGCTCCAGCCGCGGCTGTTCCCGATGTCCTGGTGGCGGCGGCGATGGATGCAGGCTCCAGACCAGGGCCATCGCTCCAGCCCCAGCTCACTTCCGCCTTGGCAGTGCTAAGCTTACATTTTAGAATCCATTGTTTCTCAGATTGTTTGTTTGTTAATTTATCTTTTAAAACTGTAGTACATGGTTAGTGGAAATGCTTTAATATGTGTTCATCATTTGCAACAAATGTACCACACTAATGAAGGATGTTGTTAATGTGGGATGGGGAAACATGAAAATCCCCTATGTATTTTTATGAAACATTTATGTAATCTAAAGTTTCTTTAAAAATAAAAAAAAAATGAAAAAACGAGTAGTTCTTAAACTTCTTGATTACTGATTCATCACTTCCCTTTTTCCCCCATGTTCTGACCATTCTGGAACACTGCTGCATTGCATGGATTAGAGTATACGTTGTAGTTTATACTCTCTCCATGGGAAATGGACGGGGCTCAACTGATAGTGCATCTGCCTACCATATGATGGGTCCAGGGTTCGATCCCCAAGGCCTCCTGACCCATGTGGTAAGCTGGCCAACACACAGTGCTGCCACATGCAAGGAGAGCCATGCTATGCAGGGGCGTCCCCACATAAGGATGCCCCATGTGCAAGGAGTGTGCCCCAAAAGGAGAGCCACTCCACGTGAAAAAAGTGCAGCCTGCCCAGGAGTGGCACTGCACACATGGAGAGCTGACACAGCAAGATGATGCAACAAAAAAGAGACACAGTTTCCCAGTGCCAATGCATAATGCAAGTGGATGCAGAAGAACACACAGTGAATGGATACGGAGAGCATACAGCAGAGGGGAGGGGAGAGAAATAAATAAAAATTAATGTTTTTAAAAAATGTGGTCACCAAATGCAATGAATGTGCCACAGTGATGAAAAAGATTGTTGATGTGGGAGGAAAGGGAAGGGCGTGGGGTGTTGGGTGTATGGGAACCTCTTGTACTTTTAATGTAAAAATTTTTTGGTGCTCTATGTATCTTTAAAAGAAAGACAATAAATAAGAATAAAAAGAAAAGGTAAGCAAATTATGTAGAAAACTGATAAGTGCTATGGCAAAAAAGAAAAAGAGCAGGGTAAGGGGAGTTTGGGGATTCTGGGGGCAGGCTATAGCATTAAATATGGTGGCCAGAATAGACCTCATTGAGAATGTGAGGTTTGAGTAGGGACTTGAAGGATGTGAGGGACTCAGTCATGGGAAATATCTGGAGGAAGAGCATTTCAGGAAGACAGAATATCTAGAGCAAATACTTAAAGTGAGAGCATGCCTGATTTGTATGAGCAACAGGTAAGAAGCCAGTGTGGATATAAAAGACTGAATAAAGAGAAGTGCAGTAGGAGATGATGTCAGAGAGGTCATGAGGTCCAGATCATGTAGTTCCCTGCAGGTCACTGAAAGTTTTTGAGTAGAGGAGTCACATGATCCGACTTATGTTTTAAAAGCTCCACTCTGCTGTGGTGAGGACAGATTGTAGGGTGGCAAGGATTGAAGCTGGGAGAACAGTTAAGAGGACATTTGCACAATCGAATTGAGATATGATATATGATGAATTAGCACTAAGCTAATCATTATACAAGGACATTTCATGGACTTTAATCATCAGTGAATTGCTTGCATAGGTGATTGGTTACATATACAATCAACTAGGGAGATTGCCAACAGAAATGAAAGATAACTCATCAGCTGAAGGCCTTAAAAGAAAGAATTCCCATCTCTACTTCAAATAACCAGTGTCTCCTGGAACTCATCAAAGATATTCATCAAAGCTCCTGGTTTACAGTCTGCCTGTTTTATGGAATTTGGACTTGTAAATCCCATGGGTCACATGAAATGATTTTATACAATATCACATGATTTACAGATATCTCCTGTCTGTTGTGTTCCCCTAGAGAATTTAGACATATAACCACCAGGAGTGGTTCTTGAAAAACAGAATCTTTATTTTTTCCTTCTTTTTTTAAATGTTACATTAAAAAACTATGAGGTCCCCATATACCCCTCACCCTCTCACCCCATTCCTCCCACATCAACAACCTCTTTCATCATCGTGGCACATTCATTGCATTTGGTGAATACATTTTGGAAAACTGCTGCACCATATGGATTGTGGTTTACATTGTAGTTTACATTCTATCCCAGTCCAACCAGTGGGCCATGACAGGACATACAATGTCCAACATTTGTCCCTGCAGTACCACCCAGGACAACTCCAAACCTGAAAATGACCGCACATCATATCTCTTCTTCCCTCTACCTACACTCAGCAGCTACCGTGGTCACTTTCTCCACATCAATACTACAATTTCTTCCATTACTAATCACAATACTTCCGTAGTAGAATATCAGTAAGTTCACTCTAATCCCTACTCTATTCCTACAGCCTGTGGACTCTGGGATGCTTATGTCCACTCACCCTCTATATCAAGAGGGGGCTTAGATTCCATATGGATGATGGATGCAATTCTGCTTGCAGTTGTAGGCACTCTTGGCTACCTGGTTTGGTGGTTGACCTTCTTCACTTCCCTGTTAGCTGACCAGGGTAAGTCCAATAAATCAGAGGGTAGGAGTAGCAAGTCTGCTGAGGCTCAGGGCCTGGCTGTCACATGGACAGTCCAGAGATTCAGGTCTCCTGAGTATACACCAACCCCAGCACAAACCACAGGTCTGGTAAAAGTAACAGCAGAGGCATGTATAGAAAGGTCATATCTGAGTCCAACTCCATCACGCTCAGGAACACAAACTCCAAAGTAGGGCTAACTGACATGGCAGTGAACTCCAGGGCCTTCTGCCATGACTGTAGAACCTGTGGGTCTCTGTAGCCCTCAGGAGAATGAGTACCTAGGATTCTATCAACTTTGGCTGTCTCTGGGACCCTGCTGAGGTGTGCATAAGCATTACCCCTCTGATGACTTCCCGACTCTTTTTTGGAGACTCATAGAAATATAAACTCATTTGACCTTTCCATTTCCCCCTTGTATCCAAATCTTAAAGCAGTTTTTAACTCCTTATATTACATGTAGGCTGATATATTCTGCTGGTGTGAGTTGACCCTTTTATTCAAGGTCTTTTTCTAGTTACATCATCAGCTGATGCTTGGTAGTAATCCCTCAGCACTAGGGAGGCTCATCACTGGGAGTCGTGTCCCATGCTGTGGGGGAGGTAATGCATTTACTTGCTGAGTTTGGCTTAGAGAGTGGCCACATTTAAGCAACATGGAGGCTCTCAAGAGGTAACTCTTAGGCACCCTGCAGCTCTAGGCCTAGTCTATATTTTAGGCACACAGGCTCAAAAGTGTAGTCATCAGTATCAAGGGCTCACTGTTGGACCATCCATCTTTATTGGTCTTTGCCATTGCACTTGGGGGACTGTTGCCATTCCATTGGGGAATGTGACAGAGCCCCTCTGGCGAGGAACTCAGCACTCCCTCAGCTGTAGTTTTTAAATGAAACCACTATGAAAATATCCAAATATTTTTATGTACCCTGTATAAATGCCCTGGAGAACTCCCTCCCAACCATGTGCTCTCTATCGATAACACCCCACACCCGTGTTCCTCCCCTGTCATAGTTGAACCTCTCTGTGGTCTGAACCTTCTTTAAAAATGAAACCTAATATATTGTCAGGTTCCATTAATAGTAAAATGGAATATAGTGATGAATTTAAAGGTTAGATATAGAATACATACTAATTTAGAAAAATTAAAGGAAAAATAAATTGTGGTATTAAAAAATGAAGAAATGAAAAGGTTTTATTTTTGACATTTTGCCTTTCATCACTGCATATAGGTGCCCTGTATGTACAGTGGCAAGGCAATTTCTTCCATTTATTCCTCAGTGTCTACATCCTTTCTTTTTTTTCTTTCTACTTATTAAGTTTGTCTTCATAAAAGTTTTAGATCACAGTAATTCAAATATACAATATATGGTACTCCCACATATCCAACATTGAACCCTTTTTCCCTTCCCCAGCAATGATCTTCTTATATGTTCATATTATGTTTGCTGCAGCTGATGTACAGATATTGAAACAATAGCTTTCAAACATGGTTCCATTTGGATTTACATTATTGTATATATTTCAGACTATACAATTTTCTAAATTTTTAGTTTTCTTATGTTTTACATTGTGGTTTATATTTTAGCCTATAGTCTTTTATACATTTTTGGTGTGATTTAACATGTCCGATATCGATCATTGCATGATCTTGTGGAACACTTCCATTGCCCCACAGTTACACTGATTCCATCTATTCAATACCTCCTTCCCCTTCCCCACAGTGCCCACAGTGACAATCAATCTTCATTATTTGAAGGACCATATTCAGAGATATTAGCAACAATGTTGAAGGCTTGACATACTCGACTGCCCTCTCATTGGGAGCCACCAATTCTCTCGAGAGATACACTTCCCTCTGTTCGAGAACATCAGTCCTCCCCAGGATGTGGGTATACCTTCACTCTCATTGTGTTTGTCTCCACCCAATGATATAACCCACTATGACAAAATGAGCACTCACACACTCCCTTGAAGCTTGCCCTGTGCCAGATGCCTACCCTTATGCATCTTAAACAGTTAACCTTCCTTATTATAATTTCTAAAGAGTTTTCTCTACATTATAATTTAAACCACACACCTGACAATCTCCTATGTTCAAATGTTCCCCCAAACCTCCCTCCAATTTCTTGGGCCATCTAACCCTTTCTCCCATCCCTGGCCCCCCTCAGTCCCACAAAGCCCCACCCAAAGTTTTCCCTATGCTCCCATTTTATCCCTTCCCCGTACAAACACTTACCTCCAGTTTATCATAGATTTCACCCATATAGGTGTCAGCTCACAACCTTCCTTTACCCCCCAACTTCCTTTAAGTTTATCATCCAGTCTCTAGCTCTCTGAGACAGCTTGGTTTACTTATTTCATATCAGAGAGGTCATGTAGTATTTGTCCTTCATGCCTGGGTTGCTTCACTCAGCATAAAGTTCTCAAGATTCATCCATGTTATCACATGTGTTTGTACTGTGTTCATTCTTATAGCTGAATAGTATTCCATTGTATGTACATACCCCATTTTATTTATCCATTCATCTGTTGATGGATATTTGGGTTGATTCCAACTTTTGGCAATAGGGAATATTGCTGCCATGAACTTTGGTATGCATATATGGGTTTGTGTCCTTGTTTTCAGTTCTACTGGGTATATACCCAGCAGTGGAGAAACAAAATCTTAAAAATGGGATTTCTGAATTGGTTCTGTGATTTTTGCAATTGGCCCTCCACTCTCACTAGATTCAAGGGCACTAGTGACTCTTTCTAATAATCAAGAGGCTACTGACAATCCATGGTGTGAGCTGGAATTAGAGATATGAAAAATATCACCACTAGATATGGCTACTTCCATGCTTATATGAGGCAAGGATCTCAGATGAGTGTTTTTAACACTTTGAGAGAGTTTTGTTTTGTTAAAAAGGACAATGATGTTGGTTGGCTATTCCTAAATACACTGCAAACAGTTATAAAAGAAAAGTATGAGCTGAAGTCTTCAAATTTGCAACAAAATTGTCACCTGAATGATGTGGAAATTTCTATGCATGCTCTGAAAGAAAATTTTGTTTCATGCAGGTGCAGATTTGAGATATATGAAAACCAGACTCAGAATCTTATATTAATAGCATATTTGCAATGGAAACTAAAACCTCAACTTTTCAGGTGTCTGTTGTTAAAATGAGGACATTGATTGGGATTTAGTGGAACCCTGAGTATTGGAATGTAGACATATGAGTTGATCGTGATATTCGTAGGGACAATGAAACCTAAGTTGTGATGAGACTTTGCCAGATAAACTCTGGCTTTTAGGAGGGTACAACCTAACCTCAGTCATGCACTCCCAACTCTTCAGCTTGCCACAAGGAATCTCCACCTCCTTCCTGCCATAACCCAAACTCCACCCTGCCCTGAGTTGACCACCATCAAACCCTTGACTGAAGAAATTAGTTCTGCCCAAGTAGATAAAACTGCAAGTAAAGGCCGAGGTTAGCTTGCAAAACACTATTAATTTTTCTCCTTATCCATTCCCACTACCCCTCTTCTCTTGCAAACCTATAACTAGACTAAAATTAAAAAAAGCACCCAAAGGTGTAGTACAAAGTGTGACCCATGAGGAAGTATGCTATACCCTAAAATAATTGCATTAGTTTTACAATTTATATAGATAGAAATCAGGGAGATATGTGTGGGAATGGATATTAAGGTTATGCAATAATGGTGGAAGGAATATAAAGTGTATCAGGCTGAATTTATTGATATGGGCACACTTATCAGAGATTCTGGATTCAGTGTTGTAACTTGAGGGGTTAGAAGGTGCTCTAATAGTATGTTAATGTGAAAGGTTGAAACATGAGCGAAAAGAAAGCCTGCAGTACCTGAGATCAGATGCCCATCCTAACATGGTGTACTGTAGATGAGGGGATCCAAAGCCTTCTACAGACTGGAATGCCAGAATGCATTCACCATTTAAGACCTGCCCATCCACCCCAGGAATGTCCAGAGGACACACCTTTTACCAGGACTGTGAGGAATAAATTTGTGAGACTAAGTCCATCTTCCCTGAAGAGCTCTGTATTTGTTCTTCTCTATAGGTCAGATATTACTGTGGGAACTGCTATCATGGAACTGGAATCCTTAAACACTATGGGAATGATCAGTTCCCAGGCTGATAGAAGCCAAGTAGCCATTCTTAATTGCCAAAGATATTATTTGCTTCATCCATTTTGTCCTTTGGCTTTCTGTTTTCACATACTACTTTTGTCTGTCTTTTTATCCTTTAATTTACCTTTCCTCATCTCCATTTCTACACTCTTCTCCAACTCTCTTATTCTTGTTTTTTTTCCTTTTAGGCTTTAGCACTTTCTTTAGTATCTCTTGTAATTCTGGTGATATGGTAACATATTCTATCAGTTTTTGATTGTCTGTGAAGACTTTGATTTTACCTTCATTTCTGAAGGAGAATTTTGTAAGATGCAGAATTCTTGGCTGGCAGTTTTTCGCCTTCAGTATCTTAAATACATTGAACTACTTTCTTATTATCTCCATTGTATCTGATGAGAGATCAGCACTTAATATTTATCTAGATTGCTTTGTATATAATGCTTTGCATTTCTCTTGCTAATTTCAGAATCCTCTCTTTATTGCTGATATTTGTCATTGTGAATAGTAGGTGTCTTGGGGTAGGGTTATATGGATTTATTCTGATAGGGTAGCATTGTCTTTCTTGGGTATAGATACTTATGTATTTCATAAGAGGTGGGAAGTTTTAGGTCATTTTTTCTCAAATATTCTTTCTGCCCCCTTTCCATTCTCCTTCTGTGATGCCAATAATGCATATGCTCATGTGTTTCAAGTTGTCACTCAGTTCCCTTGGACCCTGTTCCATTTTTTCCATTCTCTTCTCTTTCTATTCTACTGTCTTTTCCAGTTCAGATGTTCTGCCTTTGAAATCACTAATTCTGTCTGTGTGCAATTAAAATGTAAACTTATATGCCTCTAAATTATTTTAAATCTCATTCATGATGTCTTTCATTCTCATAATGCCTGTTATTTTCTTTGCAGGCCTTACATTGTTCTCTTTTTTGTTTGTTTTATTTTTTTAATTTTTAATTTTTTGTCTTTATTTATTTTTTAATATTACATAAAAAAATATGAGGTCCCCATATACACCCCACCCCACTCACCCCACTCCTCCCCCCATAGCAACATTCTCCTCCATCATCAGGAGACATTCATTGAATTTGGTGAATATATCTCTGAGCATCACTGCACCTCATGGTCAATGGTCCACATCAGAGCCCACACTCTCCCACGTTCCATCCAGTAGGTCATGGGAGGACATATAATGTCTGGTAATTGTCCCTGCAGCACCACCCAAGACAACTCCAAGTCCCGAAAATGCCTCCACATTTCATCTCTTCCTCACATTTCTCACACCTAGCAGCCACCATGGCCACTTTCTCCACACCAATGCCACATTTTCTTCGATTACTAATCACAATAGTTCACGAATAGAATATCAGTAAGTACACTCCAATACATATTCTATTCCTCCATCCTGTGGACCTTGGATTGGTTGTGTCCACTCCACATCTATATCAAGAGGGGGCTTAGATTCCACATGGATGCTGGATGCAATCCTCCTGCCTTTAGTTATAGGCATTCTTGGCTCCCTGGTGTGGTGGTTGACCTTCTTCATTCCATGTTAGCTGAGTGGGGTAAGTCCAATAAACCAGAGTGTAGGAGCTGAAGTCTGTTGAGGCTCAGGGTCTGGCTATCATATGGTCAGTCAAGAGATTCTGATCCCCTGGGTATATATTAAACCCCAGCAACAACTAAAATTCTGGTAAATTAACAGGAAAGGCTTGTGAAAAGAGATCACATCTGAGTCCAGCTCCATCGCACAGAAACACAAACTCCAAAGAAGGGACAACTGACATGGCACTGAACTCCATCTGCCATGACCACAGAACCTGTGGGTCTCTGTAGCCCTTGAAAGAACGAATAACGGGGTTGTATCTACATTATCTGTCTCTGGGACTCTGCTGAGGTGTGCCAAAGGGCAACCCTTCTGATAAACTCCCGGCGCTTTTTTGGAGACTCATAGCCATATAAACTCATTTGTCCTTTCCATTTCCCCCTTGATTTAGGTCAAACAGCATTTTTAACTCCTGGTATTATATGTAGACTGAGATATTCTGCTGGTCCGAGTTGAACCTTTTATTCAAGGTCATTTTCTAGTTATATCATCAGCTGGTACTTGGTAGTAATCTCTCGGTGCCAGGGAGGCTCATCCCCGGGAGTCATATCCCACTCTGGGGATTAGGCAACTCATTTACATGCTGAGTTTGGCTTTGAGACTGGCCACTATTGAGCAACATGGAGGCTCTCAGGAGGTAACTCTTAGGCACACTGCAGCTCTAGGCCTTGTTCTTCTTTCAGTTGCACAGGCTCACAAGCATAGTCACTAGTATCAAAGGCTCATTGTTTGACCTTCATTCTTTTTTGGTCTTTGCCATTGCACTTGGGGGATTGTTGCTGTTCCTTTAGGGACTGTGATAGAGCTCCCCTGGCTAGGAACTCAGCACTCCCTCAGTTGTTCTTTTTATCTGTATCTACTATGAAAATATCCAAACATTTTTTATGTACCCTGGATATATGCCCTGTAGAACTCCCTGCCAGCAATGTGTCCCCTGTCAATAACATCCCACACCAGTATTCTTCCACTGCCATTGTTGAACCTCTCTGTGATCCAAAACTTCCTGAAAAGTGAAGCCCAATATATTGCCAGGTTCCATTAATAGTAAAATGCAATATACCAATGAGTTTAAAGGTTAGATATAGAATACATATTAATTTGGAAAAATTCTACATCCTATCTATTTCTTTTCTTTTTTCTAATTATTAAGCTTATTTTCACAAGAGTTTTAGATCACAGTAGTTCATATAAACAATATACAGTACTCCCACATATCCAACATAACACCTTTTCCTTTCCACAGCAATAATCTTTTTACATACTCATACTCTATTTACTGAAACTGAGGTACAGATATTGAGACAATAGCTTTCAAACAAGGTAACATTTGTGTTTACATTGTGTTTTATATTTTAGACTATACAATTTTCTAAATTTTTAGTTATCTTATGTTTTACATTATTTACATTTTAGCCTATCAGCTCCTATATATTTTTGGTGTAATTTTACATGTCTTATATCCATCCTTGTGTACTTTAGTGAAACACTTCTATTACCCACATATGTACATTGGTTCCATCTATTCAATACCTCTTTCCCCTCCCCTTAGGGCCCACAGTGACAGTCAGTCTTCATTGCTTGAAGTGCCATGTTCAGAGATCCTTAACAACAGTGTTGAGGACTTGACATGCTCAACTGCCCTAATGCCCTGGGAGCCACCATTTCTCGTGAGAGATACAGTTCCCTCTATTTGATGGCCTCAGTCCTCCCCAGGATGTGGGTATACCTTCACTCTCATTACATGGGTCTCTATCCAATGATATAACCAACTATGGCAAAATGAGCATTCACATATTCCCTAGGAGCCTGTCCTGTATCAGATTATCCCTTTTAAGCATCTTAAAGAGGTAACTTTCCTTATTATATTTTTGAAAAAGTTTTATTAGCATTATACTCTCAACCATATACCTGACAATCTCCTATGTTCATATGTCGCCCCTCCCTGCCCCCAATTTCTTGGGAAATATTACCCATCCTCCCATCCTTAGCGCCCCTAAAGCCCACAGAGCCACACCCAAAGGTAACCCTCTTCCCCCATTTTATCCCTTCCTTGTACAAATACTTACCTCCAGCTTATCATAGATTTCACCCATGTAGGTGTCAGCTTACATCCTTCCTCTACCCCTCATTTTACTTTGAGCCTATCATCCAATCTCCAGCTCTCTGAGGCAGATTCATTTATTTATTTCATATTACTGAGGTCAGGTAGTATTTGTCCTTCAATGCCTGGGTTGCTTCACTCAACATAAGGTTCTCAAGATTCGTCCATGTTATCACATGTGCTTGTAGTGTTTTTGTCCTAAAAGCCGAGTAGTATTCCATTGTATATTTATACCACATTTTATTTATCCATTCATCCATTAATGGGCATTTGGGTTGATTCCAACTTTTTGCAATAGTGAACAATGCTGCTCTGAACATTCGGGTGCATATATCAGTTTGTGTCCTTGTTTTCAGTTCTACTGGGTATATACCCAGCAGTGGAATTGGTGGGTCATATGGCAAATCTATAGTTAGTTTTTGAGAAACCGCCAAACTGTCCTGTAGAATGGTTGGATCCTTCTGCATTCCCACCAGCAGTGGATGAGTGTTCCCATTCCTTCAAATCCTCTCCAGCATTTGTAGCCTTCTGTTTTTTTCTTAGCTGCCAATCTTATGGGAGTAAGATGGTATATCATTGTAGTTTTGATTTGCATTTCCCTGATAGCTAGAGATTTGGAGCGTTTTTTCATGTGCTTTTTATTTTTTATTTTTTAAAAATTATTTTTAAAAATTACATTAAAAAAATATGAGGCCCCATTTACCCCACCGCCCCCACCCCCCACTCCCCCACAGCAACACTCTCTCCCATCATCGTGATACATCCATTGCACCTGGTAAGTACATCTCTGAGCATCACTGCACCCCATAGTCAATGGTCCACATCATAGCCCACACTCTCCCACGTTCCATCCAGTGGGCCCTGGGGGGATCTACAGTGTCCCGTAATTGTCCGTGAAGCACCACCCAGGACAACTCCACGTACCAAAAACGCCTCCACATCTCATCTCTTCCTCCCATTCCCCAAACCCAGCAGCCACCATGGCTACCCTTCCCACACCCATTCCACATTTTCTCTGTGGACATTGGATTGGTTGTGTCCATTGCACATCTATGTCAAGTGGGGGCTTAGATTCCACATGGATACTGGATGCACTCCTCCTGCTTTCAGTTGTAGACACTCTAGGCTCCATGGTGTGGTGGTTGACCTTCTTCAACTCGATGTTAGCTGAGTGGGGTAAGTCCAATAAATCAAAGTGTAGGAGCTGAAGTATGTTGAGGCTCTGGGCCTGGGTGTCATATTAGCAGTCCAGAGATTCAAATCCCCTAAATATATCTTAAACCCCAGCACCAACTACAATTCTAATAAAGTAGCATGCAAGTCTTGTGAAAAGAGATCCCCTCTGAGTCCAATTCCATCATGCAGAAACACCAGCTCCAAAGAAGGGCCATCTGCCATGGCAGTGAACCCCATCTGCCATGACCATAGAACCCGTGGGTCTCTTTATCCCTCAAAAGAACCAATACCTGGGGTTGTATCTACTTTATCTGTCTCTTAGACTCTGCTCAGTTGTGCATAAGGGCATTCCTTCTGACAACCTCCAGACTCTTTTTTAGAGACTCATAGCCTTATAATCTCATTTCTCCTTTCCATTTCCCCCTTCCATTAGGTGAAACAGCATTTTGAAGTCATTTTATTATTTGTAGACAGGGATATTCTGCTGATCCGTATTGAACCTTTAATTCAAGGTCATTTTCTAGTTGCATCTTCAGCTGGTATGTGGTAGTGATCCCTCGGTGCCAGGGAGGCTCATCCCTGGGTGTCATGTCCCACGCTGGGGGGAATGCACTGCATCTACATGCTGCGTTTGGCTGTGAGAGTGGCCACATTTGAGTAACATGAAGGCTGTCAGGAGGAAACTCCCAGGCACAGTGCTACTCTAGGCCTTGTTCTTATTGCAGGTGTATAGGCTCAAAAGGATAGTCATTAGTATCAGGAGCCCACTGTTGGGCCCTCCTTCCTTCCTGGTTCTTGCCGTTGCACCTGGGGGACTGCCGCTGCTCCCCCAGGGTCCACAACAGAGACCCCCCGGCCAGGAGCCCAGTACCCCCCCAGCTGTTTTTTTTAATTGTTTCCACTATGAGTATATCTAGACATTACTATATACCCTGGGCATATGCCCTGTATAACTCCCTGTCAACCATATATATCCTGTCAATAACATCCTGTATCAGTATTCCTCCGCTGCCATTCTTGAACCACTCTGTGATCCAAAACTTCCTGTAAAGTGAATCCCAACATAATGTCAGCTTCACAAGAGTCTTAGATCACCGAAATTCATATATACAATATACAGTACTTCCCCAGATCCACCATAAAACCTTTTCCCTTCCACAGCGATAATCTTTTAACTTATTGATATCATATTTCCTGAAACTGATGTACAGATTCTGAAACAATAGCTTTCAAACAAGGTGACATCTGTGCTTACTATGTGGTCCATACTTTAGGTTGTACAGTTTTCTAAATTTTTTAGTTATCCTATGTTTTGCCTTATGGTTTACATTATTAGTCTGTCATCCCCTATATGTTTTTGGTGTAATATTACATGTTTTATATTCATCCTCCTGTACTCTCACAAAACTCCTCTCTTGCCCCCATATTTACCTTAGCTCCATCCATTCCACATCCATTTTCCCCTCCTCTTGGGGCCCACAACGCCAGCCACTCTCCATTTCCCAAGAAGCCATGTCCAGAGATACTTGCACCAGTATTCAGGGCCTGACTTTCTCAACTGCCCTAATGCCCTGGGAGCCATCCTTTCTCACGAGAGATATAGTTCTCTCTATTTGATGGCATTAGTCCTCCCCAGGATGTGGGTCCACCCCAACTCTCACTTCTTGGTTCTCTTCCCAATGGTACAACCCACCTTGGCAAAATGAGCCTTCAGTTATTCCCCCGGAGTCTGTCCCGCATCAGACCATACCCCTGAGCTTCCTAAACAGGTAACCCTCCTACTTACACTTTGATATGATTTTCTCAACATTTTGTTCTCAACGAACACCTGACACTCTCCCATGTTCGTATGTTGCTCCTCCCTCCCCCCAATTTTTGGACAATATTACCCTCTGCCCATCCCCAGCCCCCCTCAAACCCACAAAGCCCCACCCGAAGGCAACCCCTTGCCCCCATTTTGTCCCTTCTTTGTGCTCATACTTACCGCCAGCTCATCACAGATTCCACCCCTGCAGACGTTAACTCACATCCTTCCTCCACCCCCCGATTTCCTGTAAGCCTCTTTTCCAGACTCTAGCTCTCTGAGGCAGTTTGCTTATTTCATATCATTGAGGTCATGTAGTATTTGTCCTTCAATGCCTGGGTTGCTTCACTCAACATAAGATTCTCAAGGTTCATCCATGTTATCATGTGTGATTGTAGTGTATTTGTTCTTACAGCCGAGTAGTATTCCATTGTGTGTATATACCACATTTTATTGATCCACTCATCTGTTGATGGACATTTGGATTGATTCCAACGTTTGGCGATAGTGAAAAATGCTGCTATGAACATTGGTGTACATATATCGGTTTGTGTCCTTGTTTTCAGTTCTGATGGGTATATACCCAGCAGTGGTATTGCTGGGTCATATGGCAAATCTATGGTTAGTTTTTTGAGAAACCGCCAAACTGTCCTCCAGAATGGTTGGATCCTTCTGCATTCCCACCAGCAGTGGATGAGTGTTCCCCTTTCTTCACATCCTCTCCAGCATTTGTATTCTTCTGTTTTTTTCATAGCTGCCAATCTTATGGGAGTAAGATGGTATCTCATTGTAGTTTTGATTTGCATTTCCCTCATAGCTAGAGATTTGGAGCATTTTTTCATGTGCTTTTTAGCCATTTGTATTTCTTCTTTGGAGAAGTGTCTGTTTAAATCTTTTTCCCATTTTTCAAATGGGTTGTTTATCTTTTTATTTTCTAGATATATGAGTTCTTTATATTTGCAAGTTATAAGTCTCTTATCAGATATATGGTTGCCAAATGTTTTCTCCCCCATTGTGTGGGTTCCTTTTTTACTTTCTTGACACCTCCTTTGAGGTGCAGAAGGCTTTAATTTTGAGGAAGTCCCATTTATCTATTTGTTCTTTTGCTGCTCGTGCTTTTGGTGTGATATTCATGAAGCCATTTCCTATTACAAGGTCCTGTAGATGTTTCCCTGCACTGCTTTCCAAGATCTTTATGGTCTTGGCTCTTATATTTAGGTCTTTGATCCATCTTGAGTTGATCTTTGTATAAGGTGTGAGATGGCAATCCTCTTTCATTCTTCTACATATGGCTATCCAGTTCTCCAGGCACCATTTGTTGAATAGGCCATTCTCTCCCAGTTGAGAGGGTTTGGTGGCTTTATTGAATATTATATGGCTATATACATGAGCTTCTATATCTGAACTTTCAATTTGATTCCATTGGTCTGTGTGTCTCTCCTTATGCCAATACCATGCTGTTTTCACTACTGTAGCTTTGTAGTATGTTTTGAAGTCAGGTAGTGTGATTCCTCCTATTTCGTTTTACTTTTTCAATATTACCTTGGCTATTCGGGGCCTCTTTCCTTTCCAAATAAATTCCATAGTTAGTTTTTCTAGTTCCTTAAAGAAGGCTGTGTTGATTTTTATTGGGATTGCATTGAATGTGTAGATCAGTTTTGGTAGGATAGACATCTTAATAATATTCAGTCTTCCTATCCATGAACAAGGAATATTCTTCCATTTATTTATGTCTTCTTTGATTTCCTTGAACAGTCTTGTATAGTTCTCGGTGTATAAGATTTTTACCTCTTTAGTTAAATTTATTCCTAAGTATTTGATTTTTTAATTTACTATTGTGAATGGTATTTGTTTCTTGATTTCCTCCTGATCTTGCTCATTATTGGTGTACAGAAATGCTACTGATTTTTGCGCATTGATCTTATAACCTGCGACTTTGCTGAACTCATTTATGAGTTCTAGAAGCTTTGTTGTAGATCTCTCAGGGTTTTCTATGTATAGGATCATGTCATCTGCAAATAATGAAATTTTGACTTCTTCCCTTCCAATTTGAATGCCTTTTATATCTGATTCTTGCCTCAGTGCTTGAGCAAGTACTTCCAAGACAATGTTAAATAGGAGCAGAGACAATGGTCATCCTTGTCTTGTTCCTGAGTTTAGAGGGAAGGATTTCAGGATTTCGCCATTGTAAACAATGTTGGCTGTAGGTTTTTCATATATACTCTTTCTCATGTTCAAAAAGTTTCCTTGTATTCCGATCTTTTGAAGTGTTTTTATCAAGAAGGGGTGCTGTATTTTGTCAAATGCCTTTTCTGCATCTATAGATATAATCATTTGATTTTTTTCCTTCAATCTGTTTATATGGTGTATCACATTGATTGATTTTCTTATGTTGAACCATCCTTGCATACCTGAAATAAATCCCACTTAAAAATATGGAATGCTTCATGAATTTGCATGTCATCCTTGTGCAGGGGCCATGCTAATCTTCTCTGTATCATTCCAATTTTAGTATATGTGCTGCCGAAGCGAGCACCATGTGCTGTTTAGACATTTGTATTTCTTCTTTGGAGAAGTGTCTGCTTAAATCTTTTTCCCATTTTTAAAATGGGTTGTTTCTCTTTTTATTTTCAAGATATAGAAGTTCTTATATATACAGGTTATAAGTTTCCTATCTGATATGTGGTTACCAAATATATTCTCCCATCATGTAGGCTCTCTTTTCACTTTCTTGACAAACACCTTTGAGGTGCAGAAGGCTTCAGTTTTGAGGAGGTCCCAATTATCTATTTTTTCTTTTGCTGCTCGTGCTTTTGGTGTGAAGTTCATGAAGCCATTTCCTATTACAACATCTTGTATATGCTTCCCTACGCTGCTTTCCAAAATCTTTATGGTCTTGACTCTTATATTTAGGTCTTTGTTCCATCTTGAGTTGATTTTTGTATAAGGTGTGAGACTGTAATCCTCTTTCATTGTTTTACATATGAATATCCAGTTCTCCAGCCACCATTTGTTGAATAGGCCATTCTCTCCCAGTTGAGAGGATTTGGTGGCTTTTTTGAATATTATATGGCTATGTATATGAGGATCTATATCAGAACTCTCAATTTGGTTCCATCAGTCTATGTGTGTGTCCTTGTGCCAATACCATGCTGTTTTCACTACTGTAGCTTTGTAGTATGTTTTGAAGTCAGGTAGAGTGAGTCCTCCAAGTTCATTTTTCTTTTTCAATATGTCTTTGGCTATTCGGGGCCTCTTTCCTTTCCAAATAAATTTCATAGTTAGTTTTTCTAGTTCCTTAAAGAATGCTGCGCTGATTTTTATTGGAATTGCATGGAATGTGTAGATCAGTTTTGGAAGGATAGATATCTTAATAATGTTTAGTCTTCCTATCCATGAACAGGAAATATTCTTCCATTTGTTTAGGTCTTCTTTGATTTCATTGATCAGTCTTGTGTAGTATTCTGTGTATAAGTTTTTTACATCTTTATTTAAATTTATTCCTAGGTATTTGTTTTTTTATTGACTATTGTAAATGGTATTTGTTTTTGATTTCCTCCTGAGCTTGCTCGTTAATGGTGTACAGAAATGCTACTGATTTTTGCACATTGATCTTATAACCTACGACTTTACTAAACTCATGTATGAGTTCTAGAATCTTTGTTGTAGACCTCTCAGGGTTTTCTATGTATAGAATCATGTCATCTGCAAATAATGAAATTTTGACTTCTTCCTTTTCAATTGAAATTCCTTTTATATCTGGTTCTTTCCTCAGTGCTTGAGCAAGTACTTCTAAGACAATGTTAAATAGAAGGGGTAAGAGTGGGCATCCTTGTCTTGTTCCTGATCTTAGAGGGAAGGATTTTAGGATTTTACCATTGTAAACAATGTTGTCTGTGGGTTTTTCATATATACTCTGTATCATGTTCAAAAAATTTCCTTGTATTTCAATCTTTTGCAATGTTTTTATCAAGATAGTGTGCTGTGTTTGGTCAAATGCTTTTTCTGCATCTATAGATATAATCATGTGATTTTTTTTCTTTAATCTGTTTATATGGTGTATTACATTGATTGATTTTCTTTTTTTTTTAAAGATTTATTTTTATTTATTTAATTCCCCTCCCCCAGTTGTCTGTTTTCTGTGTCTATTTGCTGCGTCTTGTTTCTTTGTCTGCTTCTGTTGTCGTCAGTGGCACGGGAAGTGTGGGCGGCGCCATTCCTCGGCAGGCTGCTCCCTCTTTCGCACTGGGCGGCTCTCCTTATGGGTGCACTCCTTGCGCGTGGGGCTCCCCTACGAGGGGGACACCCCTGTGTGGCACGGCACTCCTTGCGCGCATCAGCACTGCGCATGGGCCAGCTCCACGCAGGTCAAGGAGGCCCGGGGTTTGAACTGCGGGCCTCCCATGTGGTAGACGGATGCCCTAACCACTGGGCCAAAGTCCGTTTCCCATGATTGATTTTCTTATGTTGAACCATCCTTGCATACCTGAAATGAATCCCACTTGGTCATAGTGTATAATTCATTTAACGTGTTGTTGAATAAGGTTAGCAAGTATTTTGTTGAAGATTTTTGCATCTAGGTTCTTTAGAGAAATTTGTCTGTAATTTCCTTTCTTGTGGATGAGGAAACTCAGCAAATGTGAAGTGCTCCCTGCAGTACCTATTATATGAAGAAAATAAAATAAAATAAGGGGAAAGAGAGAAAAGAAAAAAAAGAGAGAGAAAATGGGGGGCAAGAAAAGGGGGGGGGGGAACAAGCAAGAAAAAGAAAATGAGAAAAAAACCAAAATAAATGAAAAGTACCTTGGAGGATATAAGAAGAGAGAAGACCAGGAGACAAAACAATATTAGCAACCACGAGGAAAAAAAATAAAATAAATAAAGAACCAACGTTTCAAGCCAGGAATCCTCTTTGTAGTTAAAAAATACACTTAGGGATCTGATCATCCCCCTTTCTCCTTTCCTCACTTCTCTCTCTCTCTCCCAGGGCAACAGGAAAGCTGCCTGAGAGGTCCGGTAGGAGATTCAAGTAGGTCCTTGTTGAACCAACTCAACACAGGAGACTATGGCTCTTTATTTCCAACATGAGATCACCTACACCTCACCAGAAACCCCAAATATGCTTGGATAGCACCTCCTACAGTCCCTCCCCTTAGGTGTGCTAGGAGAGGTCTAACTGATTTTCTGAATCCACCTTCTCCCAGACCGAGTTTCCTATCCCAGGACGTTTAGGTAAATTGGGCTTTCTCAGCAGATTTACCTCTTCTTTCTTCTGAGACTCTCCCCAAGTCAGCTGGTACACTCCTCCATGTTCAAGGAGAGAGAGAGAAAAAAAACCAACAGAAAACACTGAGGGCTAGGGTAATCAAGAACCTCAGATGGACTTTAGAGCACAGTGGATTTGGGGATTGGAAGTCTGTGATATTGCAGATTCAAGGTGTGTGAGTCTCTGGAGCGTGGGCCACCAGGGTTTAGGGGACACAGACCTGGAAACCACGCATCCAGTTAACACAGGGCCTGGGAATAATGCAGCACAACAAAGCCTTCAGGGATCACAGCAGCTTGGCCACCAGCCCTAGGAGGAATGTCCCACCCACAACTTCTGACCTCTGTGTCAGAAACCCAAAATTCCACCTCTCACAAGAGTCTCTTCTGTCACTGTCTAACCAAATCAACATCCAGACACCTCCTGCCCTGCAAGCCCCTGAAACAACCCACTCAGGGTTTGTGAACACCCCAGCACAGCAAAGATCCCAGCAATTACTGCGGCCAGGCCACCAGCCCTAGGGGGAGGGGCTCCATCCACAACTTTGGACCTCTGTGTCAGAAACCCAAAATTCCACCTCTCTCACCAAATTGACATCTGGACACCTCCCACCCTGCAAGCCCCCAAAACAGCCTGCTCATGGTTTGGAGAAACCCCAGCTCAACAAAGCCTTCAGGAATCACCGCAGCCCACCTGCCAGCCCCAGGGGGAAGGGTCCTGCCCACAACCTCTGACTTCCGTGCAAAAGACCCAAAATTCTACCTCTTGCCAGAATCTCCTCTGTCACCGTCCCACCAAATTGACTTCCAGACACCTCCTGCCCTGAAATCACCTGAAACAGCCTGGTCCAGCAGGACTCCAACCCTACTCAGCTGCTTCTTTGCAAGAGAGATTATGAGGTGCACTCACTCAGATGCCATCTTGCTCCCCCTATGTTTTTAATTTTGTCTGTACATGGGTGTGATTAAGTTATGATTAGGGTTTTGATTGGGCCACATCCTAAGGGCTCTGAGTCCCTATCCCTTGATGGTGGGAACTCACAGATAAAAGGCATGGCAAAGGACAGAGTTGAGGGCTTTTGATGTTGGAGTTTTGATGTTGGAGTTTCATGGGGAAGCCTTAACCTGGAGTCCCAGGAATTAAGCTCACAGAGGAAACAGAATCAAGCCTCAGGAAGAGAGGAAGCCTGAAACCAGAGAGAAGCAAGTACCTGGAAGTGAGGAACTCAGGAAACCTGAACCCTTGCAGCCATCAGCAGCCATCTTGATCCAACATGTGAAAATCGACTTTGGTGATGGAAGTAACTAATACTTACGGCCTAGTATCCGTAAGCTGCTACCCCAAATAAATACCCTTTATAAAAGCCAATAGGTCTCTGGTGTTTTGCATCAGCACCCCTTTGGCTGATGAATACAATGGGCATTTGGGGTCATTCTAACTTTTTGCAATAGTGAATAGTGCCACTATGAGCATTGGTGTGTATATATCAATTTGTGTCCTCATATTAATTTCTTCTGGTTATATACCCAGCAGTGGAATTGCTGGGTCATATAAAAAATGTATAGGTAGTTTTTTGAGGAACCTCCAAACAGTCCTCCATAACGAGTCAATCCTTCTACATTCCCACCAGCAGTGAATGAAAGTTTCCATTCCCCCACATCCTCTACAACACTTGTAGTTCTCTTTTTTTAATGAATAGCCACCAGTCTAATGGGTTTAAGATGGTATTGCATTGTACTTTTGATTTGCATTTCTCTAACTGCCAGTGATATTGAGCATCATTTTATGTCCTTTTTAGTCACTTATATTTCTTCTTTGTTCTAATTTCTTGCCCAATTTTTAAATAGGTTGTCTTTTTATTTTTGAGATATAGGATTTCTTTATATAGGCTGGAAATTAGGCTCCTATCAGATATATGGTTACCAAATATTTTCTCCCATTGTGTAGGCCTTCTTTTCATTGTCACCTTTTAGGTGCAAAATGCTTTAATTTTGAGGAGGTCCCATTTATTTATTTTCTCTTTCACTGCTCCTGCTTTGGGTATGAAGTTCATGAGCCATTTCCTATTACAAGGTCTTGTAGATGCTTCCCTACATTTTCTTCCAAGGTCTTTATGGCCTTGGCTCTTATATCTAGATTTTTGATCTATATTGTGTTGAATTTTGTAAGAAATGGTATTCCTTTCTCATTCTTTTGTGCATGGATATCCAGTTCTCCAAGCACTATTAGTTGAAGATACCATTCTCTCTCAGTTGAGTGTCTTGGTGGCATTGTCTAATATCAAATGAATGTATATGTGAGGATATATATTAAAACTCTCAGTTCAATTTCTTTTGTTGGTATGTCTATACTTGTGCCAATACCATGACATTTTGATCATTATTGCTTGGTAGTATGTTTTAAAGTCAGGTAGAGGGATTCCTCAAACTTCATTTTTCTTTTTCAATATGTCTGTGCCTCTTCAGGACCTCTTTCCCTTCCAAATAAATTACATTGTTAATTTTTCCAGTTCATTAAAAAAAGCTGTTGATTTTTATTTGGATTGCATTGAATCTTTAGATCATTTTGCATAGGATAGACATTTTCATGATATTGAGTCTTCCTATCCATGAACAGGGAATATTCTTCCACTAATTTAAGTCTTTGATTTCCTTGAACAGTGTTGTGTAGTTTTCTTTGTATAAGTCTTTTAAATCTTTAGTTAAATTTATTCCTAGATATTTATTTTATTTATTTCTCTCCCCCCCCCAGTTGTCTGTTCTCTGTGCCTATTTGCTGCATCTTCTTTGTCCACTTCTGTTGTTGTCAGCAGCACGGGAATCTGTGTTTCTTTTTGTTACATCATCTTGTTGTGTCAGCTCCGTGTGTGCGGTGCCATTCCTGGGCAGGCTGCACTTTCTTTCATTCTGGGCAGCTCTCTTTACAGGGTGCACTCCTTGCACATGGGGCTCCCCTATGTGGGGACACCCCTGGGTGGCAGGGCACTCCTTGCATGCATCAGCACTGCTCATGGGCCAGCTCCACGTGGGTCAAGGAGACCCAGGTTTTGAACCATGGATCTCCCATGTGGTAGATGGACACACTAACCACTGAGCCAAGTCCACTACCCTGATATTTTTATTTACTCTTGCAAATTGTGTATTTTCTTTATTTCCTCCACAGATTGTTCATTATTGGTGTACACAAATGCTACAAATTTTTTTGTGCTTTGATCTTATAACCTGTGACTTTACTGAACTCATTTATAATTTTCTATAAACTTTGTTATAGATTCCTCATGGATTTCTATGTATAGGATTATGTCATCTGAAAATAGTGAAATTTTGACTTATTCCTTTCCAAATTGGATACCGTTTTAAATCTGTTTCTTGCCTCAGTGCTTGAGCAAGTACATGTGACACAATGTTAAATAGGAGGGTTGATAGTGCGCATCTTTTTCTTGTTCCTGATCTTAGAGGGAAAGATGTTAGTATTTCATGATTGTATTTGAGGTTAGCTGTGGGTTTTTCATATATACCCTTTATCATCTTTAGAGAGTTTCCTTCTATTCCTATCTTTTCACAGTTTTTTTTTTTCAGGAAAGTGTGCTGCATTTTATCAAATGCTTTTTCTGCATTTATAGGTATGATCATGTAGTTTTTTTCTTTTGATCTGTTTATGTGGTGTGTTACATTGATTGATTTTCTTATGTTGAACAATCCTTGCATAACAGGGATGAAACCCACTTGGTCATGGTGTATAATTCATTTGATGTGTTGTTAAATATGATTAGCAAGTATTTTGTTGAGGATATTAGCATCTAAGTTCATTAGAGAGACTGGTCTGTAATTTTCCAGTCTTGTGATTACTTTGGTTTTGGTATTATGGTAATGTTGGCATCATAGAATGAGTTAGGCAATGTTCCTTCTATTTCAAGTTTTTGGAAGAGTTGAAGGAAGATTGGTGATGACTCTTTCTGGAATATTTGGAACAATTTACCTGTGAAGTCGTCTGTCCCTGGGCTCTACTTAGTTGGGTGGTTTTAATGACTGATTCTATCTATTTACTTGTGATTGATTTGTTGAGATCATCAATGTCTTCATCTGTCAGTTTAGGCTGATTATGTGTTTCTAGGAATTTGTCCATTTCCTCTAAATTGTCCTTCTTGTTGGCATATAGTTTTTCATAGTATCCTCTTATGATACTCTTTATTTCTTTGGGCTTATTGGTGATATCCTTTTTCTCACTTCTTATTTTGTGCATTTGCATCTTCTCTCTTTTTTTCTTCATCAGTTTAGCTAAGAGTTTGTCAATTTTATTGATCTCAAAGAACCACCTCTTCATTTTGTTTATTTTTTCTACTGCTTTCTTAATTTCCATTCCATTTAGTTCTTCTTTGATACTTATTTCTTCCTCCTTTGCTGTTAGTTTTTTATTAAATAATTCTTGTAAGTGTGCATTAAGTCTTTGATTTTAAGTCTTCCTTCTTTTTTAATATATGGATTTATGACTATAAATATTCCTTTCAGTACAGCATTTCCTGCATTTCAGAAGTTTTAATATGTTTTGTTCTCATTTTCATTAGTTTCAAGTTAGTTATTGATTTCTTTTGAGATTTCCTCCTTGACCCACTGTTTGTCTAAGAATATGTTGCTTAACTTCCATATCTTTTTGCATAATCTGTTTCTCTGTATCTTGTGTATTTCCTGCTTCATTCCATTGTGGTCAGAGAAATTAATTTGTATGATTTCTAACTTTCTAAATTCATTGATACTTTCTCTGGAGCCTAGAAAGTCATCTATGTTGGAGAATGATCTGGGTGAACCTGAGAAGAATGTATATCCTGCTGTATTTGGGATTAGTGCTCTGTATATGTCTATTAGGTTCAGATCCTCTAATATATTACTCAATTTTTTTGAGATGCATTTTTATTGTATTTTTTGAAGATACATAGATCATGAAAACTGTTACATTTAATAATATAAAAGTTTTCCATATACCCCACACCTGACCCCCCCACTCCTCCCACATGACCAACCTCTTTTATCATTATGGCACATTCATTGCATTTGGTGAATACATTTTGGAGCACTGCTGCATCGCATGGATTGTAGTTTACATTGTAGTTTACACTCTCCCCCAGTCCACTCACTGGGTTATGGCAGGATACATAATGTCTTTATTGATTCTCTGTTAAGGTGTTCTGTCTAATGGTGGTAATGGTATGTTAAATTTCCCCAGTATAATTGTAGAGGCATATATTCATCCAATTTGTTTTTCTCATGTTTACCTCATCTATTTTGAGATGCCCTGGTTAGGTGCATGAATGTTTATGATTGTTCTTTCTTTTTGAAAGATTATTACCTTTACTGATATATAGTGTCCCTCTTTGACTCTCACAATAGCTTTGCATTTAAAGTCTATTTTGTGCGATATTAGTATAGCTATTCTTGCCCTTTTATTTTTGGTTTTTGTTTGCTTATAAGATTGTTTTCCAGTCATTCACTTTCAAAGTCCTTGAATCCCTGGGACTAAGGTGAATTTCTTGTAGACAGCCTAAAGATAGGTCATATTTCCTTATCCATTCTGCCAATCTGTGTCTCTTTTCACAGGTGAGCTTAATCCATTGGCATTCAGTGTTATTTCTCTCACAGAGTTACATTAGCTGTATTTTCTTTGGATGTATGTATGCCATCTGTTGTTTCTATTTTTCTTTTTCTCTTTTTAATTGTTCTTACACTCTCCTCCAACACTGTCTCTTCTGTTTTTTGTCTTTCAACTTACATAACTCCCTTTAGTATTTCTTGAATGGTAGGTTTCTAATTGGCATACTGTCTTAGTATCTGTTTATTCTTGTATATTTTGGATTCTCCATCATTTTTGAATGCCAGTTTTGCTGGATAGAATATATGTTTTTTAGTTACATGCTATTAGTTACACTTTATTCACAGCTGGCCAAAAATGGAAGCAACCCATGTCCATCAACCAATGAATGTATACTAAAATATTATATAAATACAATGGAATACATTTAAGCATTAAAAAAAATCAATTTCTGATATATGCAACAACATAGATGAATCCAGAATATCATATTGAGTAAAATAATGTACACCCAAAAGTGAAAACATTGTAGAATCTCTGTGATATAAAGTAATTAAAATCAACAGTTATAGATAAAAAGTATATAAGATACACTACCAGGGAATAGTGAGGTGATAGTTAATCCATATATAATTCTTAAAATTTATGGGGTTTCTATACATATATATCCTGCACCACTTCACATCCCAGTAGTGATTAAAATTGGAAAAACTTAAAGTTTACAGTCTAAAATGCAAACCATAATGCAAACCACTGACCATGGTTAGTAGCCATGTCTCAATACCTGCATATCAGCCACAGGAAATGCAACATCCACATGCAAAATGATCATTGATAGGGAAGGGGAAATAGGGGGAAGATGGTGGGTACATGGGAGTCACCCACATACTGCAGGTGACTTTTCTGTGACATAAAACTTCTCCAAAGGCATAATGAGAGAGAGGTAAGACACTGAGGAAGAAATGGAAGAGATTGCCCTGCCACTGCACACACAGGACACCCACCACCGTGATGAAAGGAAAAACATAAAAAATATTTCTTATAGTATTTTTCACTTTTTAAACAACCCACTACATTTTAATTTAGTTTTTCCAAATTATCATGTATTCCACCTCCAATGTTTAAACCTGTCATTACTACTCCATCCTCTCACTAAATGAACTTGGTAATATATTAAGCCCCATCCCCAAAGAAGTTCAGGAACACCATGGGGCTCAGCCCTAGCAGGAGAAGAGCATCTGCATAGCATGTAACAAATGGGAGATGCATGAGAGGAAGTTCACCCAGGCATGCCCATAGTGTATATAGACATGTTTAGATGTTCATTGGGTATTGACACAGTGGCTAGAGATTCATATGACAGTGGAGGGAGTTCTGGGTTACCAACCTGGGGAGCTCTGCCACATTCCCCAATGGAATAGCAATAATTCCCCAAGTACAAGGGCAATGACCAGTGAAGAAGGATGGTCCAATGATGAGCCCCTGACACTGATGAGTAAGCTCATGATCCTGTTTTGCCTGAAATTTCAACTTGGCCTAGTGTTTCAGGGTGCCTAAGAGTTACCACCTGAGAGCCTCCATGTTGCTCAAATGTGGCCACTCTCTAATCCAAATCCAAACCCATCAAATAAATGCTGGATAGAGTAGTCTTGATGGAACTTTTTTTCTTTTACTACCTTGACTATGTTATACCACTGCCTTCTTGCTTCCCTGGTTTCAGATGAGAAATCAGCATTTAATCTTATTGAGCTTCCCTTATATGTGATGGTTCTCTTTTCTTTTGCTGATTTGAATATTTTCTCCTTGTCTTGAGCATTGGATAACTTGATAAGTATATTTCTTGGAGTAGGCCAGTTGGGACTTATACTGTTTAGGGTGTGCTACACTTCCTGGACATGTACATCCATCTCCTTTAATAGGTCTTGGAAGTTTTCAGCCATTATTTCCTCCAACACACTTTCTGTCCCCTTCCCCTTCTCTTCTCCTACTGGGATGCCTATAATGCATATGTCTGAGCATTTTATGTTGTCATTCAAATTGCTAAGTCCCTGCTGGATTTTTTTCTATCTTTTTATCTATTAATTCTACTATCTGTTGATTTCAGATGTACTGTCTTCCACATCACTAACTCTTTCCTCTGCCTGTTCAAATCTGCTATTTCCCGAGGAGTATTTTTAATTTCTTAGATGATACCATTCATCAGTATCACATCTGTTATCTTTTTTTTTGCATGTTTACAATTTCTTCAGCATGCCTTCCAAGTGTTTTCTTAGTTTCCTTCATCTTTTCCTTCACTTCATTAAGTTGGTCCATGATATTTTTTGAACAGCTTTGATTAGTTGTTTGAAGTTCTGTTCCTCTTCCTGTTTTTTACTTTGTTCACTGGATGGGCCATGCCTTCCTGTTTAATGGTATGGCTTGTAATTTGTTGCTATCTTGTCATCATTTTATCTTGATGGGTTTGTTCAGTTGTTTAGCTTCTCACTCTAGTCTTGGATTTTACTTTCTTGCTGTTTTTCTGTGTTTATTTAGTATTCTCTTTCACAGGTTCTTCTTCTTATTCTATTTTCTTGTTATTATCTAAGAAAAAATTAGGGCCAGGGCAAGCAAAAGCTGTAAGAAAAGAAAAAGTGTAATAGTAATATTGATAGTAAAAGTTAGCAGAAGAATGTTACAGGACCTAGGGTAATGAATATTAAACTCATGTAAGCAGTGTAGAGTTATATGAATAAAAAAGTGGAGTACAAGCAATAAAATGTGCGACTCAATATGGAGATTATAGTGTGAATTAAAAGATCAGCATAATGAGGAGAGAGAGAAATGAAAAGAAATGACAAAAGCAGAAAGAGTTAGTATAAGATAGAAAACCTAATAGGAGTGTTAGTAATAAAAAGCTAGAAAAATGCAGGCTAAACAAGAGAGGTGGAATGTAAGAGCAACTACAGAAGGTAGAAGATAGAAAGATGTAGTTAGGAAAAGAGATAGCATTGGTAGCCTAAATCAGTACACACAGGAAAGAGGAAATTGAGGAGGAGGAAACACAGCAAACAAGAAACAAGTCAACAGTACCTAATTTTTAAAATGTGGGACATTAAAGAGAAAGTCAAGAAGACAAAACAAAACAAAACAACAACAAAAAAGACAAACCCACAAACAAGGATTCAACCAAACACTAAGGAAAAAGAGACTTCCCTCTTAAGCCCCTGTGGAGCTTGTCATGTGGCCTTGTTTATTAATCAATTATGCTGCAGATTTTGAAGTGGGTTTTCATGAGTAAACTAAGTTAAATTATATAACAAAAGTAACCTGAGAGGTGGAGGCGTCTTCGGGACATGGAGCTGCCCTGGATGGTGCTTCAGAGGTAATCACCGGACATTGTAAATCCTCACAGGGCCTACATGATGGAATAGAGGAGAGTATGGGCCATGATGTGAACCAATGTATATGAGGTGCAGAGGTGCCCAAAGATGTACTTACCAAATCCAATGGATGTGTCATGATGATGGGAACGAGTGTTGTTGGGGGGGGGGGAAAGGGGGGGGGTGGGGTTGAATGGGACCTCACATATATATTTTTAATGTAATATTATTACAAAGTCAATAAAAAATTAAAAAATTAAAAAAAAAAAAAAAGTAACCTTTAAGTTTTTAGGAAAAATAAAAGACCCATGGGAATCTAATACAAGGAAAAAGTCTATATTTTCCCTGTCCTAAATTAGTAGCTAGGTGTTTACTATCCCAGTAGGTCACTTCTCTAAGAGGAGCCAGGAATCAAACTAGAGACCTTGTATATTCAAGGCTGAATCTCCTCCACTGAGCTAATCTTTCTTGGTGGGTTGATTAGCTCTTCAGAAAGAGTCTTTGTCCCTGGGCAGGAGTGACTCTTTGCAATTGGACCAACTGCTGACTAGGAATCTGTCCTCCCCCCACTTTTTTTTCTAACTGCTTTCTCTCCCAGGGCAGCAAGAATCAGTAGCCTGTGTGAAAGGTCCCTTTTGGAATTCAAATGGGACCAGGTGACTTAAGTCACCACAGAAAAAAATGACTTTCAGTTTCTTTGAGAGAGAGCACCCACACCTTGCTGAGAACCCTAAATATGCTCTTGGAGGCTTATTAAGCACTTCCTACTGCCCCCCCCCTTAAGTGATTTGCACAGGACTAGTTAATTGCCTGACTACACCTTCTCCCAGACCAATATTCTCTATCCCAGGGAGGTTAGATAAATCAGGCTGCCTCAGCAGATTCACCTCTTCCCTCTTCCTGGTTTCTCCTCAAGCCAGCTGGTATGCTCCTCAAAGCTCCAAAAAGGGATTCCAGATGATTGAACCCACAGATGGGGGACCCCTCTCCACTATTCACCAGAAACCTCCTACTGTCAGAGCTTTTCTCCTCCTGCTAGGTGACCCGCAAGGGTCAGGGAATGCCACAGTTTCCTGCCTTGAGGGAGGGGCTTAGCCATCCCACAGCTTCAGTGACAAGCACCAGAAACTCATGGTTTTACTTGAACAATCAATCTTTTTGTCACACTCTCTCCAGCTCAAAACCCTGAAGCCTCCTGCTTTGTGGGTTCCCAAAACAGCTCACTGAGGCAGGATTTGCCCCCCACATGGCTGTTTTATGTAGGAGAGATGATCTGGGCACACTTAAGCCAATGTCATCTTGTCCTTTCTACTAAACTAGTGTTTTTTTTTTAAAGTACTACTATTTATTGAACACTTACTATGTGACAGATACTGTGATATATACACATTAGTCATTTAATCTTCACAATAACCCTATCAGTTATGTGTTATTAGCACCATCGTACCGATAAGGAAACCATTTCCAAAGGGAGAAAATTGTTGTTTCTGTTTTCCTGAAGTAGAAATTCTTAAGTGTGGGGGATTAATCACCTGAATGAAGGCTTTCCAAACCACACTGACCTTTCCCCCCATTTTAATACCCTCACTTAGAAGGCCTATCCTTTTCATATATCCCTGATATTTCTTGAGCTATTGTGATTGATTTAATTGGGTGATGGTAAGGGCTCTCAGACATGTTGATGTAGGTGAAAGTTTGAGCTTCATTTCTGCAAAGAGAGGTCCTTGGTTAGACTCAGAGCTCTGTACAAGGATCTGTCTTGGTTTTTACATTTTTTTCTTTTGTTTTGTTTTACTTCTTAAATATAGTTAGATTACATAAATGATACATAAAAATATAGGGGATTCCCATATGTCCCACTCCCTCTCACTCCCACACTTTCTCACATTAACAACATCCTTCATTAACCTGCTACATTTGTTACAATTGATGAACACATATTAGAGCATGCTACTAAGTGTGGATTATAGTTTACATTACAAGATGCACTCTTTACTGCACAATTTTGTAAGTTATGAAAAGATATATAATGACCTGTATCTGTCATTGCAACGTTATCCAGAACAATTTCAATGTCCCTAAATTGCCCCCATATTACACATATTTTTCTCTCTCCCTTCCCTGAGAATGTGCAAACTGTCTCTTCAAACTGTTTGCCTATCAATCCTGTTCTCCAGCTCCGGGGGAAATGTGGTCTGAAACTGGCAGCGGGTGCCACTGCTGTAGCCTAGTTGAATGAAGACGTTCCCAGACACCCATGCCTACTGCTGCCCCAAGGCGAGGGCAGGATCAGCCGAAATGTGGATTCTGGGGCACACCAGCCATTGGTCAGATCCCCATCCTGAACCTAGGACTCTAAGTTGGATACAAATGTAGAAAATTATACTCATCAAATGTTAAGGAAGAACTGGAGTGGGAGGGGAAGTACATATATAAGGTGACAGAACTGGAAATTATGAAGAATTTACTAGAATGCAAAGATGGTCCAAAAACAGCAAAACAAACAAACAAAAAACCCCCCCAAAAACCCAAAAACAGCAAAACAAATTTTATAAGAATAAAAATGGCATCTTTAATTAGTTTCATAAAATAAAAAGACATTTTAAAAATAAATAATTATATAAGATTTAATAGGCCTGTCGAATGTTAATGGACATTCTGGCTTATTAGTGATAGAAGAGAGTCTAGAATGTGGGAGGCAATCACTTAGTCACTCCATTCTTTTTGAGTTTGTAGAACCACACCTCAGGTATGACTCAGTTCTGGCAGTTATCTTCTAAAGAGGGATAAAGATAAAATAGAGGATAATAAGAGAAACCTGGAGGGTGGAGTGAGACCTGGTTATGGTTTTCCAATATCTGCAAGGTCATCATGGGAAAGAAGATTTTATCTGCGCAGATGACTACAAGGACAGAATTAAGATCATTGGGTCAATGTTACAGCAGAGCTGACTGAAGATGAAATGGACTATGTTAGAAAGGAATGAGGGGAAACGGATGTGGCTCACCCAATTGGGCTTCTGTCTATCATATAGGAGGTCCATGTTTTGGTGCCCAGGGCCTCCTGGTGAGGGAAAGCTGGCCCACATGCTAAGCTGACCCATGCATTGCCAACCCACACGGGAATGATGCTCCATGCAGAAGTGCTGCCCTGCATGGGAATGCCATGCAGTGTGGGAGAGCAACCCTGTGTAAGAGTGCTGGCTGATGAAGAGAGCTGGTGCAGCAAGATGACACAACAAGAGACATAAAGGAGAGAAAATAAGATGTAACACTTTCTCCACATCAATGCTACAATTTCTTCCATTACTAGTCACAATAGTTCTATAATAGAATACGAGGAAGTCCTCTCTAATCCATATTTTATTCCTCCATCCTGTGGACCCTGGGATGGTGATGTCCACTCCACCTCTAAATCAAGAGGACTTAGATCCTAGATGGCTGATGGATGTGACTCTTCTGCTTTCAATTGTATGCACTCTCTGTTCCCTGGTGTGATGCTTGAACATCTTTACCTCACTCTTAGCTGACCTGGGTAAGACCAATGAAATGGAGAGTACATGTTGTAACTCTTTTGAGGCTCAGGGTCCAACTGATACACAGCCAGTCCAGAGATTCAAGTCTCCTGAGCATAAACTAACCCCAGTGCCAACCATAGGTTCAGTAAAATTGACAGAAGAGGCATGTGTAGAAAGGTCTCATCAGAGTCCAACCCCATCACACTCAGGAGCACAAATTCCACAGTAGGGCCAACTGGCAAGACACTGAACTCCAGAGCCATCTGCCATGACTGTAGGACCTCAGTGTCTCCATAGCCCTCAGGAGCACCAGTACCTTGGGTTTTATCTATTTTGGTTGTCTCTGAGATCCTGCTGAGATGAGCATAAGCATGACCCCTCTGCTGACCTCCCAACTAATTTTGAAGTTTCTTAGCCATATAAACTCATTTGTATTTACTATTTTCCCCCTTTATTCAAGGTATTTTTCTAGTTGCATCACCAGATGGTTCTTGGTAGTAATCCTTTGCCAGGGAGAATCATCCCTGGGAGTCATGTCCCATGCTGACGGTATGGTAATGCATCTACATGATGAGTGTGGTTTAGAGAGTGGCCACATTTGAGCAACTTGGAGCCTCTCTGGAGGTAACTCTTAGGCACCCTGCAGCCCTAGCCCTAATTGAAATTTCAAGGACTTGGAGTCATCCTCAATTATGTTGCAGGGACAGATGCAGGACATTGTATATTCTGCCATAACCCATTGAATGGACTGGGAGAGATTGTAACCTACATCATAAACTATAATCCATGCCATGTATAATCTCTCTGATGGACTTGGAGAGAGTGAAACTTACATCATAAACTATAAACCATGCCATGCACCAAAATGCACTCATCAAACACAATGAATGTACCACACCAATGAAAGAAGCTGTCGATGTGGGAGGAATGGGGGTGTGGGGAGTGGGGTATATTGGAAACTGTTATATTTTTTAATGTTAGGTTTTGTGTGATCTATGTATCCTAGAAAGAGAAAATAAAAATAAACAAGTAAAAGTATATGTTTTGTATTTTATTTCCTAAATATAGATAAAAGACTTTTGTCATCATTCCTACCTATAACATTATTTGAAACCTGGAGCATGTTTACTTTAAGAGAAATATTCCATTTCAATTCATCTGAGGGACCTAAACCCAAAACAGCCATCATGTAGATGTCTGTGCTTTCAAAAGAATTTTCTGCATCTTTAGGTTTCATTACTAATTATATTTCAATATTAGTACTCAACATATTATTGCCCAGCATACTTATGTGCTGACATAATTTTGCCTGTTCACTTTTCATTTCTCCAAAAGCCATCCTATCTTTTCCTTCAAGGCTATATACCAACCTCCCTAAAAATGACTATATTTTCTAGTTTAATCTCTTATACAGTCTAGAGCCTCTCTCTATTCCCAGCCCAAACCCTCCCCCTCATTTTTAGTATTCTGAAGGACTTACTTAGAATAGTAAAGCATTAAGGTGATTTAAAAGATTCCTAAGTTCACTTCCTGCTCTCTAGTTCTTTGGTTCACTTCAAGCAAATATTTCACATTTGAAAGAGTAAACCTTCCATTGTTGGTCCTCCACCTTCATGTTTCTTAGGACTTATTGGGTCAGGGACTGATTATATATTTTTCTCTCTAGTGGCAACCAAGGGAATGTGCAATTCTGAAACCAAAGAAATGGATTGTTGTCATTAACATTAGAACTTCTGACCTCAAAGAGATTGTTGTCTGGGTTGAAGTCTTCCTAGCGTCCCTCATATATCCATCTACCCTTGTAAGTATTCTTCCTCACCCCTGGAAAGGAATAGACCAACAAAACTGAAAATCTATTATATTGTTGAAAAGGGCTCCAATATGTGGACCATTGAAAACCATCATGTTCTTTCACTAGTGATTTCTTCTGGCTCTAGGTTCTGCATTGATGTTTTCACCTCATACATTTGTATTTCCTCCAAATTAGGCGCTGCTGTCCTCATCAGGTTGAGAATTCAGGGGACATCAAACACTTATGCTTTTCTCTAAAGTGAAATTCTGTCCTTCTTGTTACCTTAAGTGCCTGGTTTTCATTAACTACTTTCTTTTTTATTATTGGTAGAAATTAATACCATATGTAAGAAAGATAATGTCACATAGGATATAGTATCAGTGCCAATGTCAGATCTTGGCTAAATTATAGTACAAACAAAAGCAGGAAGAGCAGCATCCTAACAATTTGAAGTGGATTTCTACCATCCAGCAAACTGTATCTGGAATACCAGTCCAAATCCGGATGGATTAGAAGGTGTCCCTGGTTTGGATGGATGGGATACATTTTCTTATGGAATTGTCTATGACGTCTCTTCCAAAATGCTGGCATGAAAATGAAAGTGAGCAGCTGAAGGCTCTGGCGAGATTTAGAATGAGATTCTGTCTTCCCAATTCCATAAGTAAGCCAGGTCCTAGCTCACAGGGTTTGGCCAAAATTGAGGGGAATAGTCAAATCCCCCACATGATTGAATCAAACCATCCCAGTCTTCTTTCCCTATCCATAACTCTCACGCAGGATTGTACCTGAACCAAGCTCTTAGAGGCTGAACATACCAGGATTTGTCAGGGAAGGCAGTGGTTATTTCCATTGCCACCCAGGGAAACTGGAGTGCAAAAGAAGCAATTTGGGGCAGTTTCACCTGCCAGGCTGAATGTACATGGGATTGGCCTTGGAATGTCAACTTCCCAGAAAAGATACCAGAACAGAGAAAGAATAGTTAAGAGTAGAAAGTGAGGACAGAATAGAGCCTTCAAATAGGTGATTTCTTTTGGTCCTGACTTGTGAAATTTCCTGTTAATTCTTGGTGTCTCCTACATACATGAGTCTCTCACTTCACACAAAGTCTTCCTCCCCCAGTTACCTAATAACTCAATTCACTTCTCACTCATGGTCTACAGTAGTTAACTGAACTGGGAGACAGAGAACTTAGAGGTGTGTGCACATACACATACACTCTCTTCTGATGTTAAGAGCTACAAGTTCATAGGGAAGCTTTTGTGGAATATTTCTCCAGTCACAGGCAGCCAAAATGATCCCCCCCCCCCCCCAGGTTAGAATTTCAATGTATCTTTTTTCTCTTTCTTTCTTTCTTTCTTTCTTCCTTTATTTCTTTAATATTACATTAAAAATATGACCTCCCCATATAACCCTCACACCCTCACTCTAGTCCTCCCCCCATAACAACAATCTCCTCCATCATCATGAGGCATTCATTGCATTTGGTGAATACATCTCCAAGCACCACTGCACCTCATGGTCAATGGTCCACATCATAGCCCACACTCTCCCACAGTCCACCCAGTGGACCATGGGAGGACATACAATGTCCGGTAACTGTCCCTGCAGCACCACCCAGGACAACTCCAAGTCCCAAAAATGCCCCCACATCTCATCTCTTCCTCCCACTCCCTACCCCCAGCAGCCACCATGGCCACTTTCTCCACACCAATGCCACATTTTGTTCGATTACTAATCACAATAGTTCCTGAATAGAATATCACTAAGTCCACTCTAATCCATACTCTATTCCTCCATCCTGTGGACCTTGGAATGGTTTTGTCCACTCCACATCTATATCAAAAGGGGGCTTATATTCCACATGGATGGTGGATGCAATCCTCCTGCTTTCAGTTGTAGGCACTTTTGGCTCCCTGGTGTGGTGGTTGACCTTCTTCACCTCCATGTTAGCTGAATGGGGTAAGTCCAATAAACCAGAGTGTAGGAGCTGAAGTCTGTTCAGGCTCAGGGCCTGGCTATTACATGGTCAGTCCAGAGATTCAGGTCCCCTGGGTATATATTAAACCCCAGCACCAACTACAGTTCTGATAAAAGTAACAGGAGAGGCTTGTGAACAAAGATCACATCTGAGTCCAGCTCCATCACACAGAAACACAAACTCCAAAGTAGGACCAACTGAGATGGCACTGAACTCCATCTGCCATGACCATAAAACCTGTGGATCTCTGTAGCCCTCAGAAGAACCAATACCTGGAGTTGTGTCTACCCAAAATGATTTTAATGTGAATTTTTCTATGCAAGAAATGTTTTATGATATTTTTCACTTTTTATTACACCAATTTATTCTTTATTTTAGTTTTTCTAAATTAGTATGTATTAAAATTCTAACCTTTAAACCTATCATTACTATTTCATTTTCCTATGAATTGAATTTGGCAATATATTAGACTTCATTTTTTATGAAGTTTCAGATCATAGAGCGGTTCAATTATGGCAGGGGAGTAGCACTGGTGTGGGGTGTCATTGACTGTGTACACATGGTTGGGAGGGAGTTCTCCAGGGCATGTATATAGGGTATATAAAAATGTTCAGATATTCATTGGGTATAGTCATAGTAGATAGAGTTGCAAAACAACTGAACTGAGGGAGTGCAGAGCTTCTAGTTGGGGGAGCAGTCACATTCCCCAATGGAACAGCAACAATCCCCTAAGTGCAAGGGTAAAGATCAGTGAAGAAGGATTGTCCAATGATGGACCCTTGATACTGATGACTATGCTTATGAGCCTGTGTGCTTGAAATTCCAACTAGGCCTACAGCTTCAGGGTGCCTAAAAGTTTCCTCCTGAGAGCCTCCATGTTGCTCAATTGTGGCCACTCTCTAAGTCAAACACAGCATATAAATGTATTACCTCCCCTCCAGTATGGGACATGACTCCCAGGAATGAACCTCCCTGCTGCTGAGGGAATACTACCAAGCACCAGCTGGTGGTCACCTAGAAAAATACCCTGCATAAAAGTGGGAAATGATAAAAACAAATGAGTTTATCTGGCTAAGAGACTTCAAAGTGAGCTGGGAAGTAAGCAGAGGGGTCATGCTTATGCACTTCTCAGCAGGATCCCAGAGACAGCCAAAGTAGTTACAGCACTGGGTACTGGTCCTCCTGATGGCTATGGAGATGCACAAGTTCTATGGTCATGGCAGATGGCTCTGAAGTTCAATGCCTTGTCAGTAGGTCCTACTTTGGAATTTTTGCTCCTGAGTGTGTGATGGAGTTGGACTCAGATGTGACCTTTCTACACATGCCTCTTCTGTCACTATTACTGAACCTGTGGTTGGCATTGGGGTTGATGTATGCTCAGGATACTTGAATATCTGGACTGGCAATGTGCCAGCTTGGTGCTGAGCTTCAGAAGGTTTGCAACACCAGCTCTCTTATTCACTGGACTTACCCAGGTCAGCTAAAAGAGAGGTGAGGATGGTTAACCACCACACCAGGGAACTGAGAGTGTCTTCAACTGCAAGTAGGAGAATCACATACATCAGCCATGTTGGATCTCTGCCCCTTTTGATTTAGAGGTGGAGTGGACATCACCATCCCTGGGTCCACAGGATGGAGGAATAGAGTATGGATTAGAGTGGACTTACTGATATTCTATTTATGAACTATTGTGATTAGTAATTGAAAAAAATGTGGCATTGGTGTAGAGAAAGTGGCCATGGTGGCTGCTGGGGGTAGGGAGTGGAAGGAAGAGATATGATGTGGGGGCATTTTTCGGAGTTGGAGTTGTCCTGGGTAGTGCTGCAGGGACAGTTACTGGACATTGTATGTCCTCCCATGGCCCACTGAGTGGACTGTGGGAGAGTGTGGGCTATGATGTGGACCATTGACCATGAGGTGCAGTGGTGCTTGGAGATGTATTCACCAAGTGCAATGAATGTCTCATTGTTGCGGTGCCTTCCAGCGGCTCCACTCCCGAAGAGGTAAGGATGAACAGAGCAAGACAACACACGGTAACCGCTCTGGAGACACAGGCTGGTGGCTGGGGGGAAGCTAGGCATCGTGCAAGCACCCGATTTGTTATGTTAATTCAGCGAGGCTGGTTGGCTCATGGGATCTTGTTGCTGAGGACTGGGGAAGAATTAGGAGTGGCTCACAGTTGTTTACTGCGAGGCTTGGCGCCATCTTTAAGGAGTGGCGCCTGCAGCTCACTCACATCTCATGATCACTGAGGAGACTGTTGTTATGGGGGGAAGAGTGGATTGAGGGGGGTGGGGGATATATGGAGATCTCATATTTTTTTAATGTAACATTAAAAAAAAAAGACAAAACAACAACAACAAAGGCAATGAATGTACCACACTAATGAAAGAAGTTGTTGATGTGGGAAAAAGGAGGTGTGGGGAGTGAGGTATAAGGGAACCTCTTATATTTTTTAATGTAACATTTTGTGTGATCTATGTAAAAAAAGATAATAAAATAAAAAAAATAATGGAAGAAATTGTATCATTGATGTGGATAAAGTGGCTTCTGAGGGTAGGGAGAGGGAAGAAGAGACATGATGTGTGTGCATTTTCAGGACTTGATTTGTCCTGAATGATACTGCATGGACAGATGCAGGACATTGTGGGTCCTACCATGGCCCACTGGGTGGACTGGGGGAGAGTGTAGACTACAATGTAGACCACTGTTTATATGGTGCAGCAGTGCTCCAAAATGTTTTCACCAGGTGCAGTGAATGTGCCATGATGATGGAAGAGGTTGTTTCTGTGGGAGGAGTGAGGTGAGGGTGGTGCTGGGGTATATGGGGACCTCATATTTTTTAATGTAACATTTAAAAGAAAAAAAAAGACATAATCTGAGAGACTGTATCAGTCAAGTTCAGGTGCTGGTGATCTAAGATTCCTTCCATTTGGAAGGCAGAAGCATCAGATCATCCTCTGGGTCATATTGTTTCAACATCTGACTGCTCCATCTGTGGCTTCCTTTCTCCTGGATTCTTCTTTGAGCTCCTGGTTTTCTCCTTTCCATCACTGTTGCTTTTTTTCTGTGTATCTGCTTGTAGTACTCAGTTTATAAAGGTCTCCAGAAAAAGGACCAAGATCTACCCTGGGTCAAGCTTCACTGAAGTAATCCAATCAATGGCCTCCTAACAGAATACAATCTCAAGGGTCCCACACCCAGTGGAATGGATTAGAGTCAAGAATATGATCTTTTCTGGGATCCACAATATCTTCAAACTTTCATACCGTATTTTTGGATAAAGAATTAATTTGATGGGAGAGAGTTCCCAGAAGATATCAGAGTAGGTCATCCAGGGCACAACACTGTTATAAAACAGGAAAGAAACAGCAGAAAAATGTTTAAGGGCACATCTTTTGTAATCTGCAGTTTCAGAAGAGTGCCACACACATCATCCTGGAGGGACTGAGGAAAAGGAGACAAAGAAGCCAAAAGAAAAATTGTGCATTACTCATGCCCATGCCTGGGAAAGGAGCCCATCCCCCACCCATGAGGGAAACAGCTTCAGTGAAATCTACAGCTGAACAAGCCAAATGGGAGGGGAACATACATATCTCACTTGGGAAGTTCGAGGGTATAGCAGAGGGTGAGTGCAGTTTCCATTCAGTGAGCTTAAATGCCAGGGTACAACATAGATTCAAAGGCTCAGAAAATCCAGCCAGTGGAACAGGAAATCCCCACATTTGTGAAAAGGTTTGCCAAGACTACAACTTGTTGGCTGCCTGGCAAAATGAAAGAAGACAAGGCTTGTCTCTTGGCAATAGCCTCAGACTACTGTAGATCAGGTCTGTGCCCCATTATTGGGTCCCTGGACCAGTTTTGATGACTTAAAAAAGGGAAACCTTCAATTTTAGAAAAAAAACACTAAATCAAAAATAAAAAAAGGGTGTGAAACTAAACCACTAGACAAGAGAGATAAATTGAATAACAGTAAAATCACTGAAATTATCAGATGATTAGACATCAGCAAAAAATTACAAGCCATACTAAGAAACAGGAAGATATGGCCCAGCCAGAGGTACAAAGCAAGAATCCTGACAAGACTAAGATTTGAGACAATGAATTAAAAGTGTGCACACAAATCTCCTCAATCACTTCAAGAAATTGAAAGAAAATATGATGCAAGAGGTCAAGAATATTCTCGGATGTTGAGGGGACTGTATTAGTGATTATTTCTGAGGACTCTGAAAAGATAATGTGATAGAAGTATTTGTGGGAGGAAGTCTTGTTTTCCACTTGGAAAATAATATGTACTTCATATGGTAGCTAATGTTTGAACTAAAATATAAGAAAAATGCAAATATTAAAGACAGAAACTGAATAAATGCAGTCATAAAAATAAACTTAAATAATAAAAAAAAGAAGACACTGGGTGAGCATAAAGAACAATTTAAAAGTCTAAAGAGAAAAGTAACAGAATTTATGTAAGTGAAGTACATAATGGATGAGATTAAAAATACATTAGAGGACTGTGGGGAGATGGCATTGGATAAGGCAGACAAGGCTCAACTCTCTCATAGAAACAATGGAGAAAGCTAAATTTGCCCAAGGGACCTGCTTTAGGGGTCAGCAGATCAGAACATACTTCACAACTCTCAGGAGGTTGACGGACAGAGAGAGGAAGAACCCAAAACAAAAAACTGATACTAAACCTCCTGGTTGTTAGAAAGGGCTCTTCTTCCCCAGGACTGATATATTAAGTGGGGTAAAATCCCTGGCTCACTGCAGCTGACTGAGAGGGGAGCAGATGTCTTCCTCCTTGTCAGCTGTTACAAAGGAAAAGTGTAGGGAGGTTGAGGGCTTTTCTTTAGTGAATTTGTCAAAGGAAGTCCACTTTGAATCTCAGCACCAGTGAGAGCAAAACAAAGGAAAACTGAGAGACACTTTGGTGGAAAAGTGTGCCAACAGGTGCCATTAGCTGACTGGTCTGGAAATTGCACAGACAAAATCTGCAATTGGGTATCTCTGTTCCCTAAATTCTGGGAAATGATTTGAGCCCCATTAACGAGTCCCTGGTATGATTTTCACTACTTATATTGGGCAATTTTAAAGACTTAGGATAAGTTGAACCAAATATCAGAAAAGAGTTGTAAAAAATTACTAACAATAGGCTAGAGAGAAAAATTAGCCCTCAGAGTAAATTCACCATCATATTCAGATGTCTAGACATCAGTAAAAAATCACAAGCCATACTACAAAACAGGATGAGATTGCCTAGCCCAAGGAACAAACCAAACATCCTGAAGAGACACAGGATTTAAGATAATTAATCAATGAAATCCTGTAACTCTCCTGAATTAATTTAAAGAATTAAAAGGTAATATGACTAAAAAGATAAAATATATTAAAAAGACACTGTGCAATCATAACAGTCTGAAGGTCTGCAAAGAAAAGTAGCAGAACTTATGGGAAAAAAAGTCATGATGGATGAAATTTAAAATACACTAGAGGCACATAAGAACAGATTTGAATTGCTCAAAAACAGAATTAGTGATTTTGAAGATCAAACATCTGAACTGGAAAAGACAGAGAAATGGAAAGAGAATGGAAGAAATGTAACAGGGTCTCAGGAAACTTAATGACAACACAAAATGCAAAAACATATACATTATCAGTGTCCCAGAAGGAGAAGAAAATGGAAAAGGGGCAGAAAGAATATTTGAGGAAATAATGATTGAAAACTTCCTTACCCCTATGAAATACATGAATATCAATATCCAAGAAGGATAATACACCCCAAACAGAATTAGTTCATATAGACCTACCACAAGGCATGTATTATTCAGAATGACAAATAGAGATAAAGAGAAGATTCTGAAAGCAGCAAGAGAAAAGCAAAGCATCACATACAAGGGAATCTTGATAAGATTAAGTGCTGACCTCACATTAGAAATCAGGGAGGAGAGAAGAAAGTGGTATGATGTATTTAAAATACTGAAAGAGAAAAAGTGCCAGTCAAGAATTCTGTATCTGGCAAGTATATCCATGAAAAATCAAGGGGAGTTCAAGGTCTTCACAGACAAATAAAAACTAATAGACTATGTTATCAAAAAGCCAGAATGACAAGAGAGAATAAAGAGGGTGATGAAGAATGAAAGTAAAGAAAAATGATGAGAAAGTTGGAGAAAAGTCTAGCAATGAAGATTCTTAGAAAGGGTAAATTAAAGGGTAATAAGATACTCAATATATGATATGACAATAGAAAGCCAAAGTAAAAATGGACAAAGTAAGTATTGCCTTTACAGCAATAACATTGAATGTTAATGGATTCAGCACCACAATCAAAAGACATAGAATGGGTGGCGGACTTGGCCCAGTGGTTAGGGCATCCATCTACCACATGGGAGGTCTGCGGTTCAAACCCCAGGCCTCCTTGACCCATGTGGAGCTGGCCCACGTGCAGTGCTGATGTGTGCAAGGAGTGCTCTGCCACGCAGGGGTGACCCCACGTAGGGGAGCTCCACATGCAAAGAGTGCACCCTGTAAGGAGAGCCGCCCAGCGCGAAAGAAAGTGCAGCCTGCCCAGGAATGGTGCCGCACACGCGGAGAGCTGACACAACAAGATGACGCAACAAAAAGAAACACAGATTCCTGAGCCACTGACAACAACAGCAGCAGACAAAGAAGACACAGCAAATAGACCCAGAGAACAACCAGGGTGGGGGGGGGGGAGGGGAGAGAAATAAATAAATAAATAAATAAATAAATCTTTTTTAAAAAGAATGATAGAATGGATAAAGAAATATGAGCCATCTTTACGTTATCTAGAAGAGACACATCTCAGACGTAAGGACACAACCAGATCAAAAGAGAGAGGTTGGAAAAAGACATTCCATACAAATATTAACCCAAAAAGAGCTGGAATAGCAATACTAATATGGGAAAAATAGATTTTAAATGCAAAATTGTTTAAAGGTATGAATGTAGTCATTTTATATTAAAACAAGGGGCAATTCAGCAAGAACAAATAACTATAAATATTTATGCACCTGACCTCTGTGCCCCAAGATACATGAGGCACACACTGGCAAAGCTGAACGGAGAAATAGATGTTTATGCAGTAATAGTTTGTGTATTGGATAGAACATCTAGTATTCTAGATGTATTGGATAGAACATCTAGACAGAAGATAAAGAAACAGAGAGTTTGAGTAAAATGATAAATGAACTAGGCCTAAAGAAATCTATAAAGCATTTCACCCCAAAACAGCAGGATATACATTCCTTTCAAGGATCCATGGATACTTGCAAAATAAAGGATATCTTTGATCACAAGACAAGTCTCAATAAATTAAAAAATATAGAAATTATACAAAACACTTTGATCATAACAGAAAGAAGCTAGAAATCATTAATCGTTAGAAAAAGGAAAAATTCATAAACATATATAAATTAAATAACATGCTCTTAAATAATCAGTGGGTCAAAGAAGAATTTGCAAAAGAATTCAGCAAATATCTTGGGACAAATGAGAATACAGCATATCAAAACCTATGGGACACTGCAAAGGCAATGCTGAGAGGGAAATTCATAGTTCTTGATGCTTACATTAAAAAAGAAGAAAGAGCCAAAATTGAAGATCTAACTCCACACCTAGAGGAACTAGAAAAGAAGAGCAAACTAGTGCTATGTCAAGTGAAAGGAAACAAATAGTAATGATCAGAACAGAAAGAAATGAAATCAAGAAAAAAACAACAGAGAAAAACCACATAACCAAATGCTGGTTCTTTGAGAAGATAAAAAAAATAAAAAAAAAAAATAAAAAACCCTTAGTGGGACTGACACAGAAAAAAAAGAGAGTAGACACAAATACATAAAATCAGAAATGAGATGAGGGATATTACCACTTATAATGCAGAAATAAGAGAGATCATAAGCGGATACTACGGACAACTGTATGCCAAAAAAAAAACCTGGAAAATGTAGATGAGATGGACAAATTCCTGTAAACACACCACCTACACTGACCCTAGGATAAATAGAAGACCTCAACAAACCAATCAAAAGTGAAGAGATTAAAACTGTCATTAACAACCTCCCAGAGATGAAAAGCCCTGGAACAGATGGCTTCACAGTTGAATTCTACCAATCATTCAAAGATGGCCTAATATTCATCTTGCTCAAGCACTTCCAAAAAAATTGAACAGGAGATACTGCTACAAAACTCATTCTATGAAGCCAACATCACCCTAATACCAAAAGCAGATAAAGATACTGCAAAAAAGAAAATTACAGACCAATATGCTTAAGGAATACAGATGAAAAAATCCTTAACAAAATACTTGCAAACTGAATTCAAAGAGGTGGACTTGACATCACCATCCCAGGGTCGACAGTTTGGAGGAATAAAATATGGATTAGAGTGGACTTAGTGGAATCCTACTGTAGAACTATTGTAACTCCAGCAATGGAATAAATTTTATCACTGATGTGGAGACAGTGGCCACAGTAGTTGATGAGGTCAGGGAGAGGGAAGAAGAGAAGTGATGTGGGGGCATTTTTGGGACTTGGAGTTGTCCTGAATGATATTGCAGGGACAGATGCTGGACATTATATTTCGTGCCATTGCCCACTGAATGGACTGGGGGAGAGTTTAAACTACAATGTAAACTATAACCCATACAGCTCCAAAATATATTCACCAAATGAAATGGATGTGTCACAATGATGAAAGAGGTTGTTGATGTGGGAGGAGTGAGGGGATGGGAGTGGGGTATATGAGAACCTGTTGTTGTTTTTTTTTTTGCCATTCCCTAAATCAATATTTTTTAAAAATTTTATTTATTCATTTTAAAAAAATATTACATTAAAAAAATATGAGGTCCCCATTCACCCCCACCGCCCCCACCCCACCACTCCCCCCACAGTAACACTCTCCCTCATCATCATGACACATCCATTGCATCTGGTGGGTACATCTCTGGACATCGCTGCACCCCATGGCCTGTGGTCCACACCATAGCCCACACTCTCCCACGAGAACCTGTTTTTTATATATATATATTTAAATTGTATTCCACAGTTTTTGTTTTTTTTTTATTTTTTAATGTTACACCTCACCCCCCTAACCCCACTCCTCCCATATCAACAAACTCCTCCATCATCATGGGACATTCATTGCTCTTGGTGAATACATCTCTGAACACTGCTGCACCACATGGGCAATGGTCCACATAATGTAACAGTTTTGTGATCTATGTATCTTCAATTTTAAAAAAAGACAATGAAAAATCAACACAAAAAATCCCCCACAAAAATTCTCCCATTTATCAAGGGCAGATAAGGATATAAACAAATAAGATTTGACTACTGTAAGGCTAAGAGAATTAAACTCTTCAGTATTGCCTAATAATCTTAAGAAAAGCACATTGAAAAAATTATACACCATGATCAAGTGAGTTTCATTCCAGGTATGCAAGGATGGTACTACATAAGAAAATCCATTAGTGTAATAAACCACATTGATAAATTAAAGAAGAAAAATCATATGATCCTCTCTATTGGTGCAGAAAAGACATTTGACAAAATACAGAACCTTTTCTTGATAAAAAAGACTGTGAAATACAGGAAAAGAAGCTAACTATAACAATATCATAAAGTGCATATAAGAATAAATTACACCTAGCATTGTAGTCAGCAGTGAAAGACTGAAAGTTTTCCTACTAATATCAGGAACAAGAGAAGGATGCCCACTGTAACTGTTATCGAATATTGTGGTAGAAGTTATAGGTACAGCAACTAGGCTAGATAAAGAAATAAAAGGCACCCAAATAGGACAAGAAGAAGTAAAACTTTCACTATTCACACATGACATAATCCTAAATCTAGAAATTCCCGAAAAACTAGAACAAATCTACTAGAATTAATGGACATGTTCATCAATGTGATGAGATACAAGATTAATATGCAAAAATCAATAGCATTTCTATACACTACTTATGTGCAATCTGAGGAGGAATTCAGAGAAAAAATCCATTTTTAATAATGACTGCAACAATCAAATATTTAGGAATTAACTTAACCAAAGACATAAACACACATTTTCAGAAAACTACAAAACATTGATAAAAGAAACCAAAGAATACTTAAATAAATGGAAGGATATTCAAGTTGTCAATTCTATCCAAACTGATTTACAGATCCAATGCAATCCCTATAAAAAAAATCCCAACTGATTTTTTGCAGAAATGAAAAAACTAACAAATTTATTTGGAAGTGTTTAAGTATACCTGAACAGTCAAAACTGTCTTTAAAAAGATGCTAAAAAAAAACCCCTATCCAACAGAGCTGCTTTGGAGATATATAGAATGGGAAAGTGCTATGCATCATCCAGAGGGAAACTAGACAGGGAGAGGTCAAAGGAAAACCATGAGCTAATCACTCCCGTGGCTGGAAATGGTACATATACCCCACCCACAAGGCAAATAGCCTTGGTAATGCACCTGACTCACTACAATCAACTGAGTGAGAGGGATCATTCCCTAGGAGGAAGAGGGATCTGGCAGATGGTGGGGAGTTGATTCTTTTCAGTGATTTAGGGCAGCTGAGCCTCATTTAAATCTTGGAGAGGACTGAGGTAGCCATGGGGAGATGATAGGGAGGATCTGAACGAACTAAAATACAGGAGCAGATGTCAAACATGGAACAACTAATCAGGGATGTCCAAACAAATAACATGAACCAACTAAATAAAGTGAAGGAAGAGAAAGGGGATATTACAAAGACACTGGGGGAACATACTTAAGAAATTGTAATCATGCATAAAAAGATAACATATGATGGTGATGAATGAAATGATGTAAGAAATAAAAAATACACTGGAAGCACTTAACAGCAGATTTGAATAGGCAGAGGAAAGAATTAGTGTTGTCTAAGATGCTACATCTGGGCGGCAGACTTGGCCCAGTGGTTAGGGTGTCTGTCTACCACATGGGAGGTCCGCAGTTCAAACCCTGGGCCTCCTTGACCCATGTAGAGCTGGCCCACGTGCAGTACTGATGCATGCAAGGAGTGCCGTGCCACGCAGGGTTGTCCCCCCCCATAGGGGAGCCCCACGTGCAAGGAGTCTGCCCCATAAGAAGAGCCCTCCAGCGTTAAAGAAAGTGCAGCCTGCCCAGGAATGGTGCCACACACAGAGAGCTGATGCAACAAGAAGATGCAACAAAAAGAAACACAGATTCCTGTGCCGCTGACAACAACAGAAGCAGACAAAAGAAGAAGATAAAGTAAATAGACACAGAGAACAGACAACCAGGGTGGGGGAAGGAAGGGGAGAGAAATAAGTAAATCTTTAAAAAAAAGGATGCTACATCTGAAATCAAACAGACAGGAGAACATATATATAAAGACATAGAAAAAAATCCAGCAGGGACTTAGGGACTTGAATAACAACACGAAATGCACAAATATACACATTATATGCACCCCAGAGGGAGAAGAATAGGGACAGATGATAGAAGGAGCTTTGGAGGAAATAATGGCTGAAAAATTCCCCAATTATTTGGAGGGATATGGATGTACATGTCGAGGAAGCTCAACAAACTCCAAAGAGTATAAATCCTAACAGGCCTACATCAAGACACATACTTTTCAAATTGTCCAATGCTCAAGACAAAGAGAGAATACTCAAAGTAGCAAGAGAAAAAGGATCTATCACATACAACAGAAGCTCTATTGTAATAAGTGTGCCACAAAGATGAAAGTGGTTGTTGATGTGGGAGGAGTGAGGCGGGTGGGGGGTGGGGTATGTGGGAACCTCATATTTTTTAATGTAATATTTTTTTGTGATTATGTATCTTTAAAAAATAGAATAAAAAATTAAAAAAATATTAAGTGAAAATTTCTCATCTGAAACCATGGAGGCAAGAAGGCAGTGGTATGGCATACTTAAGGTGCTGAAATAAAAAAGAATTGTCAGCCAAGAATTCCATATCCAGCAAAGCTGGCTTTCAAAAATGAAGGATACTTCAAAACTTTTGAAGATAAACAAAAATTAAGAGTGTTTGTCAACAAGAAACCTGCCCTTCAAGAAATAATACAGGGAGTTCTGCAGGATGAAAGGTAAAAAAGAGCAGAGAGAGAGTTGGAGGAGACTGTAGGAAAGAAGATTATTGGTAAGAATAACTAAAAAGATAAAAAGAGAAATAAAAACCATATAGAACATACACGAGTATAAAGAAAATATGGCTAACATAAATAATTACTTGACATTAATAGCATTGAGTGTTAATAGATTAAACCTTCCAATAAAAAGACACAGAATGATAGAATAGATGAGAAAATATGATATATACATCTATATACTGTCTACAAGTAACTCAGTTTAGAACAAGGGACACAAGGAAGTTGTAGGTAAATGTTTTGAAAATGATTTTACATGCTAACAATAACAAAATAAGGGCAGGAATAGCTATACTAATATTGGACAAAATAGACTTTAAATGCCAAACTATTGTGAGAGACAATGATAGACACATATATTCATAAAAGGGGTAGGCTTTTAAGAAGAAAGAACATTCATAAACATTTATGCAGCTAACCAGTGCGCCTCAAAATACATGAGGCAAACACTGGAAAAACTAAGTGGAGGAATAGATACCTCTAAAATTACAGTGAGGGCTTTAATACACCATTATCACATTAGACAGAAAATTTCAACAGACGATCAATAAAGAAAGAGACATTGAATAATACATTGGAGGATATAGACCCAATAGACATATACATAGCATTACACCAAAATGCAGCAGGATATACTTTCTTCTCAAGTGAACATGACTGATTCTCCAGGATAGACCACATGCTAGGCCCCAGAACAACTCTCAGCAAATTCATAAAGACTGAAAATATCCAAAGTAATTTAATTGGCCATAATGGAATGAAACTTGAAATCAGTAAGGGGCAGAGAAGCAGATAAGGCACAAGATATGGAAATTAACAACACACCCTTAGACAATCAGTCGGTTAAGAGGAAATTGCAAAAGAAATCAATAACTACCTTGAAATGAATGAAAATGACAAGCAACATATTCTAATACCATGGGATACAGCATAAGCATTGATGAGGGAAATTTATAGCCATAAATTCCTATATTAAAAAAGAAGAAAGAGCTAAACTCAAATACCTAACTGCACACCTAAAGCAAGTAGAAAAGGAACAATAAATTTATACAAAAGCAAGTATAAAGAAGAAAATAATTTAGAGCAAAGCCAAATGAAATTAAAATAAGAAGACACTAGAAAAAATGAACAAACCCAAAGACTGGTTCTTTGTTGGCTAACCTAACAAAGAAAAAAAGAGAGAAGATGCAAATACAGAAAATAAGAAAAGAGGAAGGGGATATCAACCCTGACCCCATATGTATCCCCATGCATGTGTCCCCCATTTCTGACACCCCACATCAATGATTCTCCCCTGCCACAGATGTAGTCCTTCATGGTAGAGGATTACCTGGGTCATCCCTATAAGCCATATGAATGTGTTCAGTTTTTCATGGGGCATTGCCACGGAAGGTGGAGATTTTTACAATAACCAAAATAATGTCGAATTTCTTTCCTGGGAAGTTCTGCCACATTTTCTAATGGGACAGCGAAAATCCCCTGTGCACAGGGGCAGTGACTATTGAAGGAGGATGGACCACTGATGGGCCCATGATATTGATGATTGTACTTATGAACCTTATCTTTTGAAATTGAAACTTAGCCTAGTACTGTAGGTTGCCTAAGGACTACTTCCTGAGAGCCTCCTTGTTGCTCAAATGTGGCCTCTTTCTAGGCCAATCTCAGCATATAAATGCATTACCTCCCCCCAGCATGGGACATGATCCTCCCTGGCACCAAGGGATTACTAACAAGCATGAACTAGCAATGCAACTGGAAAAAAACCTTGACCAACAGGGGGAAAGGGTAAAGACAAATGGGTTTATATGGCTAAAAGTCTTCAAAGTGAATTGGGAGGTCATTCTAGAGGTTACACTTTCGCATGTCTCAGCAGGATTCCACTGAATGCCACAGTAAACATTTCCTCAAATCATATGGATACTGAGGGCTGGGGAGACATCCAGACACTATAGGCAGTACTGGCAGCTCTGGAGTTTGGCTCCCTGCCAGTGGGAATTTATGCTCCCCAGAGTGACAGATTTGGATTCATTTGTCTTTTCCCTACACATGGCTCTTCTGCCTCTTCTATATGAACCTATAGTTTGTACTAGACTTGATAGGTTTATGTCAAGGAGACTTAAATCTTTGGACACTGAATCTCAACAATTCTTGCAACACCTACTCTTCAGGTCATTAGAATCACCCAGGACAAGTAGCAAGGAGATAATGATGGACATCAACCATCCCAAGCAACAGATAGTATCTGCAGCTGCAAGCAAGTTAGCCCCATCCACCAGCCCTATGGGATCTAAGCCCCTCTTGATTAAAGACTGTGTGGGAATCACCATCTCATCATCCTTAGGATTGGTGAATGAATGATGTACTAAAGTAAACTTACAGTTATTCGACTATAGACTTGTTATTTTAGCAATGGAAGAACCCTTATAAGTGTAACCTATGGAATAATCTCCCAATTTACTTTGAAGTCTCTTAGACAGAAAAACTAATTTGTATTTAATATTTACCCCTACTGGTTAAGGTGTTTGTTTAGATTCATCACTAGCAAGTGCTTGGTATAATCTTTTGTTGCAAGGAGGCTCATTCCTGAAGTCCTGTCTCGTGCTGAAGGGAAGGTAGTGAGTTTATAATCTGAGTTTGGCTTAAAGAGAGGCCACATTTGAGCAACAAGGAAGCTTTCAGGGAGTAACTCTTAAACAATATATAATACTAGGCTAAGTTTCAATTTCACTAAAAACGGTTTCATAAGTGCAACAATCAATATCAAGGGCCTGGCATAGTAGTCTGTCCTTTGGTAGGCATTGCCCATGTACTCAGGGAATTCTTGCTGCTCTTTTAGAGAAAGAAGCAGTACTTCCAACGATGGGAATTCAATATTCTTTTGGTTATTGTGTGGGACCCCACCCACCTAGACAATGCCCCATAACCACTTGAATATCTTCATATGCTATAGGGGATGCCCCAGATGCACCCCTCTCTACACATATACCCAACAATGACACCCTGCACCAGTAATCCTCTTCTACCACAACCGTGACAGTTTTGTGATCCAAAGCCTCCTGAAAAACAAATGAAAAAAATAAAAATAAGAAAATATAATAATAGTAACAATAATAAAATACAGAAATAAAATGATAAAGTCCCTTGAGGTGCAAAAGTGATGAATTTTGAGGAGGCCCCATTTATCTTTTTTTATTTTATTGCTCATGCTTTGGGTGTAAGGTTTAAGAAACTACCACCTACCACAAGATCTTGAAAATGATTTATGAATATTATCTTCTGGGAGTTTTATGGTTGTTGCTTTTATATTTAGGTCCTTGATTTATTTTGAGTTAATCTTTATATAAGGTGTGAAATAGGGGTCCTCTTTCATTTGTCCATCGATGGATATCAAGTTCTCCCAGCACCATTTGTTGAACAGACTGTTCTGGCCCAGCTAGGAGGGCTTGGCAGTCTTGTTAAAAAATCACTTGACTGTTGATGTGAGGGTCTATTTCTGAGTATTTGATTCAGTTCCATTGGTCAATCTGTCTGTTTTTATGCCAATACCGTGCTGTTTTTTGTCTTTAATTATATTTTAATATTACATTCAAAAAATATGAGGTCCCCATATGCCCCCCACATGCCCTCCACACCCCTCACCTCACCTCCCCTCATAACAACAATCTCCTCCATCATCATGAGACATTCATTGCATTTGGTGAATACATCTCTGAGCACCACTGCACCTCATGGTCAATGGTCCATATCATAGCCCACACTCTCCCACATTCCACTCAGTGGGCCATGGGAGGACATAAAATGTCAGGTAACTGTCCCTGCAGCACCACCCAGGACAAGTCCCAAAAGGCCCCCAAATCACAAGTCCCAAGTACTAAAAATGCCCCCACATTTCATCTCTTCCTCCCACTCCCTACACTCAGCAGTCACCATGGCCAATTTCTCCACACCAATGCCACATTTTCTTTGATTACTAATCACAATAGTTCATGAATAGAATATCAGTAAGTCCACTCTAATCCATACTCTATTCCTCCAACCTGTGGACCTTAGAATGGTTCAGTCCCTCCACATCTATATCAAGTTGGGGCTTAGATTCCAGATGGGTGCTGGATGCATTTCTCCTGCTTTCAGTTGCAGGCAGTCTTGGCTCCCTGGTGTGGTGGTTGACCTTCTTCACCTCTATATTAGATGAGTGGAGTAAGTCCAATAAACCACAGTGTAGGAGTTGCAAATCTCTTGAGGCTCAGGGCCAGGCTATCATATGGCCAGTCCAGAGATTCAGGTCCCCTGGGTATACAATAAACCCCAGCACCAGCTACAGTTCCAGTAAAAGTAAAAGGAGAGACTTGTGAACAAAGATTACATCTAAGTCCAGTTCCATTGCAAAGAAACACAAACTCCAAAGTAGGGCCAACTGAGATGGCACTGAACTCCATCTGCCATGACCATAGAACCTGTGGGTCTCTGTAGCCCTCAGGAGTACCAATACCTGGGGTTGTATCTACATTATCTGTCTCTGGGACTCTGCTCAGGTGTGCATAAGGGCAACACATCTGATAAACTCCTGACTCTTTTTGGAGACATATAGCCATAAAAACTAATTTGTCTTTTCCATTTCCCCTTTTATTCGGGTCAAAAAGCATTTTTAACTCCTGGTATTACATGTAGACTGAGATATTCTGCTGGTCCGAGTTGACTCTTTTATTCAAGGTCATTTTCTAGTTACATCATCAGCTGGTACTTGGTAGTAATGCCTCGGCACCAAGGAGGCTCATCCTTGGGAGTCATGTCCCACACTGGGGGGAAGGCAACACATTTACATGCTGAGTTTGGCTTCAAGACTGGCCAAATTTGAGCAACATGGAGGTGCTCAGGAGGTAACTCTTAGGCACTTTGCAGCTCTAGGCCTTATTCTTATTTCAGGTGCACAGGCTCACAAGCATAGTCATTAGTATCAAGGGCTCATTGTTGGACCTTCCTTTTTTTTTTGGTCTTTGCCATTGCACTTGGGGGATTGTTGCTGTTCCTTTAGGGACTGTGATAGAGCTCCCCTGGCTAGGAACTCAGCACTCCCTCAGTTGATGTTTTCAATTGTAACCACTATGAAAATATCTAAATATTTTTATGTACCCTGGATATATGCCCTGTAGGAATCCCTGTCAACCATGTGTCCCCTATCAATAACATCCCACACCAGTATTCATCCCCTGCCATTGTTGAACCTCTCTGAGATCCAAAACTTCTTCAAAAGTGAAGCCCAATATATTGTCAGGTTCCATTAATAGTAAAATGCAATATAGTGATGAGTTTAAAGGTTAGATATAGAATACATATTAATTTAGAAAAATTAAGGTAAAAATAAATTGGGGTATCAAAAAATTTAAAAATGCAAAAGCTTTGTTTTTGATATTTTGCCTTTCATCACTTCAATAAGTGTTGCCCTGTGTGCAAATTGGCAAGGCAACTACTTCTGTCTTCTCCTCAGTGTCTATGTCCTTTTTCTTTTTTTCCTAATTATTAAGCTTATCTTCAAGAAAGTTTTAGATCACAGTAATTCATATATGCAATACACAGTACTCCCACATAGTCAACATGAAACACTTTTCCCTTCCACAGCAATAATCTTTTTACATACTCATATTATATTTACTGAAAATGATGTACAGATATTGAGACCATAGCTTTCAAATAAGGTAACATTTAGGTTTACATTGTTTTTTTTTATTGATTTTGTAATAATATTACATTAAAAATATATATGTGAGGTCCCATTCAACCCCACCCCCCCACCCCACCTCTCCCCTCCCCCCCCCAGCAACACTCGTTCCCATCATCATGACACATCCATTGGATTTGGTAAGTACATCTTTGGTCACCTCTGCACCTCATAGTCAATGGTCCACATCATGGCCCATACTCTCCTCCATTCCATCCAGTGGGCCCTGTGAGGATTTACAATGTCCGGTGATTGCCTCTGAAGCACCATCCAGGGCAGCTCCATGTCCCAAAGACGCCTCCACCTCTCATCTCTTCCTGCCTTTCCCCATACCCATCGTCCACCATGTCCACTTTTCCCAATCCAATGCCACCTCTTCTATGTGGACATTGGATTGGTTGTGTCCATTGCACCTCTATGTCAAGAGGAGGCTCAGATTCCACCTGGATGCTGGATGCAATCCTCCCACTTTCAGTTGTAATCACTCTAGGCTCCATGGTGTGGTGGTTGTCCTTCTTCAACTCCATCTTAGCTGAGTGAGGTGAGTCCAATAAATCAGATTGTAGGTGCTAGAGTCTGTTGAGGCTCAGGGCCTGGCTATCACATTGACAGTCCAGAGATTCAAATCCGCTAAATATATCTTAAACCCCAACATTAACTGCACCTCCATCACCTTAGCATGAAAGTCTTAAGAAGGAAGATCCCATCTGAGTCCAGATTCATCACACATAAACACCAGTTCCAAAAAGGGGCCATCTGACCTGGTAGTTAACCCCATCGGCCATTACCATAACTCCCATGGGTCTCTTTAGCCCTCGAAGGAACCGATATCTGGGGGTTGTATCTGCTTTATCTGTCTCTCTGACTCTGCTCAGTTGTGCATGAGGGCAATCCTTCTGCCAGCCTCCAGACTCTTTTTTAGAAACTCGTAGCCATATAAACTCATTTCTCTTTTCCATTTCCCCCTTACTTTAGGTCAAACAGCATTTTAAAGTCATGTTATTTTATGTAGACAGGGATATTCTGCTGATCCACATTGAACCTTCCGTATAAGGTCATTTTCCAGTTGCATCATCAGTTGGTAGTTGATAGTGGTCCCTCGTTGCCAGGGAGGCTCATCCCCGGGTGTCATGTCCCACGCTGGGGGGAAGGCATTGCATTTACATGCTGAGTTTGGCTTCGAGACTGGCCACATTTGAGTAACATGAAGGCTGACAGGAGGAAATTCCCATGCACAATGTTGCTCTAGGCCTTGTTCTTATTTTAGGCTTATCAGCTCACAAGCATAGTCATTAGCATCAGGGGCTCACTGTTGAACCCTCACTCCCTCCCGGTCCCCACTGCTGTACCTGGGAGACTATTGCTGCTCCCCTAGGGACCACGACAGAACACCATTGGCCAGGAACCCAGTACCCCCCCTGCTGTGGTTTTTAATTGTTGCCACTATGAGTATATCCAAACATTACCATGCACCCTGGACATATGTTCTGTACAGCTCCCTGTCAGCCATATATTACCTGTCATTGGTATCCCATACCAGTATCCCTCCATTGCCATTGTTGAAACACTCTGTGATCCAGAACTCCCCGAAATTTGAAGCCCAATATAATGTCATGGTCCCTTACTAGGGAATGGCATATAGCGATGGATTTAAAGGTTAGATAAAGAACTTGGATAAAGTTAGATAAAGAACTTAGATAAAGAATGTTGACTTGAAAAAATTCTACATCCTATCTTCCCCCCCCCCCCGAATTATTCAGCTTCTCTTCACAGGAGTCCTAGACCACAGCAATGCATATATATAATATACAGCACTCCCATACATCCACCACAAAACCTTTTTCCTTCCACAGAGATACTCTTACACCCTATTCATATCATATTTACTTAACGTGATGTACAGAGTCTGAGACATTAGCTTTCTAACAAGGTGACATCTGTGCTTACATTATGGTGCATACTTTAGGATATACAGTTCTTTACATTCTTAGTTATCCTATGTTTTACATTATGGTTTACATTATCAGTCTGTCATCTCCTATATGTTATGGTGTAATATTACATGTTTTATATCCATCCTTGTGTACTCTCAAGAAACTCCTCTCTTATCCCCCATTTACCTTGGTTCCACACATTTAACATCCATTTTCCCTTCCACCTTGGTGCCCACAGTGACAGCCAACCTCCGTTTCCTGAGGAGCCACTTCCAGAGATAGATGGAATAGTGTTCAGGGCCTAACTTGCTCAACTGCCCCAATGCCCTGGGAGCCACCCTTTCTCTCGAGGGATACAGTTCCCTCTATTTGGTGGCATTAGTCCTCCCCAGGATGTGGGTCCACCCCCACTCTCACTACTTGGGTTTCTACCCCATGGTGACACCCACTCTGGCAGAATGAGCATTTAGACATTCCCCAGGAGCCCGTCCTGCATCAGACCTCCCCTCCGAGCATTCTTAACAGGTAACCCTCTTTATTATATTTTGATATGATTTTCTCGGCATTTTACTCTCCACCAACACCTGACCCTCTCCTGTGTTCGTATGCTACCCCTCCCTCCCCCCACTTTTGGGCAATGTTACCCATCCGTCCCTCCCCAGCCACCCTCAAACCCCCAAAGCCCCAACCAAAGGCAACCCCTTGCCCCCCTTTTATCTCTTCTTTGTGTTCATACTTACCACCATCTCGTCTTAAATTCCACCCCTGCAGACATCAGCTCATATCCTTCCTCCACCCTCCAATTTCCTGTAAGCCTATCGTTCAGTCTCTTGCTCTCTAAGGCAGCTTGTTTATTTCATATCATTGAGGTCATGTAGTATTTGTCCTTCAATGTCTGGGTTGCTTCACTCAACATAAGGTTCTCAAGATTCATCCATGTTATCACATGTGTTTGTAGTGTGTTTGTTCTTACAGCCGAGTAGTATTCCATTGTGTGTATATACCACATTTTATTGATCCACTCATCTGTTGATGGGCATTTGGGTTGATTCCAACTTTTGGCAATAGTGAACAATGCTGCTATGAACATTGGTGTACATATATCTGTTTGTGTCCTTGTTTTCAGTTCTGCTGGGTATATACCCAGCAGTGGTATTGCTGGGTCATATGGCAAATCTATGGCTAGTTTTTTGAGAAACCGCTATACTGTCCTCCAGAACGGTTGGATCCTTCTGCATTCCCACCAGCAGTGGATGAGTGTTCCCCTTCCTTCACATCCTCTCCAGCACGTGTATTCTTCTGTTTTTTTCATAGCTGCCAATCTTATGGGTGTAAGATGGTATCTCATTGTAGTTTTGATTTGCATTTCCCTGATAGCTAGAGATTTGGAACATTTTTTCATGTGCTTTTTTGCCATTTGTATTTCTTCTTCGGAGAAGTGTCTGTTTAAGTCTTTTTCCCATTTTTTAAATGGGTTGTTTATCTTTTTATTTTCAAGATATAGGAGTTCTTTATATATGCATGTTATAAGTTTCTTATCAGATATATGATTGCCAAATATTTTCTCGCACTGTGTGGGCTCCCTTTTTACTTTCTTGACAAACTCCTTTGAGGTGCAGAAGGCTTTAATTTTGAGGTAGTCCCATTTATCTATTAGTTCTTTTGCTGCTCGTGCTTTTGGTGAGATATTCATAAATCCATTTCCTATTACAAGGTCCTGTAGATGTTTCCCTACACTGCTTTCTAAGGTTTTTATGGTCTTGGCTCTTATATTTAGGTCTTTGATCCATCTTGAGTTGATCATTGTATAAGGTGTGAGATGGTAATCTTCTTTCATTCTTCTACATATGGCTATCCAGTTCTCCAGACACCATTTGTTGAATAGGCCACTCTCTCCCAGTTGAGAGGGTTTGGTGGCTTTATCGAATATTATGTGGCTGTATATGTGAGGTTCTATATCAGAGCTTTCAATTCGATTCCATTGCTCTATGTGTCTCTCCTTATGCCAATACCATGCTGTTTTCACCACCGTAGCTTTGTAGTATGTTTTGAAGTCAGGTAGTGTGATTCCTCCAATTTCATTTTTCTTTTTCAGTATGTCTTTGGCTATTCGGGGTCTCTTTCCTTTCCAAATAAATTTCATAGTTAGCTTTTCTAGTTCCTTAAAGAAGGCTGCATTGATTTTTATTGGGATTGCATTGAATGTGTAGATCAGTTTTGGTAGGATAGACATCTTAATAATATTCAGTCTTCCTATCCATGAACAAGGAATAGTCTTCCATTTATTTAGGTCTTCTTTGATTTCCTTGAACAATCTTGTATAGTTCTCGGTGTATAAGTTCTTTACCTCTTTAGTTAAATTTATTCCTAAGTATTTGATTTTTTTATTTACTATTGTGAATGGTATTTGTTTCTTGATTTCCTCCTGATCTTGCTCATTATTAGTATACAGAAATGCTACTGATTTTTGTGCATTGATCTTATAACCTGCGACTTTACTGAACTCATTTATTAGTTCTAGAATCTTCGTTGTAGATCTCTCAGAGTTTTCTATGTATAGGATCATGTCATCTGCAAATAATGAAATTTTGACTTCTTCCTTTCCAATTTGAATGCTTTTTATTTCTGGTTCTTGCCTCAGTGCTCGAGCAAGTACTTCTAAGACAATGTTAAATAGGAGCGGAGACAGTGGGCATCCTTATCTTGTTCCTGAGTTTAGAGGGAAGGAGTCTAGGATTTCTCCATTGTAAACAATATTGGCTTTAGGTTTTTCATATATACTCTTTATCATGTTCAAAAAATTTCCTTGTATTCCAATCTTTTGGAGTGTTTTTATCAAGAAAGGGTGCTGTATTTTGTCAAATGCTTTTTCTGCATCAATAGATATAATCATGTGATTTTTTTCCTTCAATCTGTTTATATGGTGTATTACATTGATTGATTTTCTTATGTTAAACCATCCTTGCATACCTGGGATGAATCCCACTTGGTCGTGGTGTATAATACGTTTAATGTGTTGTTGAATACGATTAGCAAGTAATTTGTTAAGTATTTTTGCGTCTAGATTCATTAGAGAAATTGGTCTGTAATTTTCCTTTCTTGTGATGTCTTTGTTTGGCTTTGGTACTAGGGTAATGTTGGCATCATAGAAGGAGTTGGGTAATGTTCTTTCTGTTTCGATTTTTTGGAATAGTTTCAGCAGGATTGGTGTCAGTTCTTTCCGGAATGTTTTGTAGAATTCACCTGTGAAGCCATCTGGCCCTGGGCTCTTCTTAGTTGGGAGATTTTTAATAACGGATTCTATCTCTCTGCTTGTGATTGGTTTGTTAAGATCATCAATTTCTTCTTTTGTCAATATGGGCTGCTTATGTGTTTCTAGGAATTTGTCCATTTCCTCTAGATTGTCATTTTTGTTGGAATATAGTTTTTCAAAATATCCTCTTATGATAGTCTTTATTTCTGTGGGGTCAGTGGTGATATCGCCTTTCTCATTTCTTATTTTGTGTATTTGCATCTTCTCTCTTTTTTTCTTTGTTAGTGTTGCT